>NC_091631.1:77155981-77474833 GCF_027580195.1 Bos mutus | reverse complement strand
AAAAATGAATATTTGGCACTTTAACCTTGATGGTGACAGCAATCTCTTTCATTAAAGAAAAGTTTGGAGGTTAATATGGGTAACATTTGGGTTACTAATCCCAAAGTAGCTGTCATATAGGGGTTAGGTGAGGAATGAACTAATGTTGTGAAACTTCCATATATTTTTGTGGCATGAATCTTCTTAGAGTTTGGCCAAATTCATTAGTTCATTTTCTGCTTTGTTTCTGTGAACTTTTTGTGATCTACTGATGGTCTTTCCCCACTACCTCCATCAATGTGGATTTATATCTTTTAATTACTTGAATGTAATTTTTTAGGGTTTTAGAAGAAGAGATAAATGTGTGAATTCAGTCTATCATTTTGACCTGAAAATTTAAAATTCAGGTTCGGTTGGAGTTTTAATTACCAACCTACTTTTCAAGTCACATTTAAGGAGGAAATTGTCAGTTTATTACATCCTGCTATTTTTCCATAGACAACATCTCTTAGAAACTTCCTCCAAATCTTCAGTAATGATTTGGGAAGTCTCTGTTCATTTCACATTTGAGTTTATATCCTTATAATATTTTTTGTTGATGTCAAAATATCACAGCCATAATAATTTTTGCCATCTCTTGTTTTATTTGTCAATAATTTTTCCTCCATACCCTCATCTCTTTCTTCATGAATTTATTCATACTGAACTCATAGACCTCCACCAGTTGATCCCCACAGAAATCACCCATGTTAAACCCACATACATTTTAGACGTGCTTCAGAATTTACTTTGTGATCAGTTCAGTCACTCAGTTGTGTCTGACTCCTTGTGACTCCATGAACTGCAGAATGCCAGGCTTCCTGGTCCATCACCAACTCCTGGAGCATACTCAAACTCATGCCCATGGTGTCATTGATGCCATCCAACCATCTCATCCTCTGTTCCCCCCTTCTCTCACCTTCAATCTTTCCCAGTATCAGAGTCTTTCCAAGAATCAGTCCTTTGCAGCAGGTGGCCAAAGAATTGGAGCTTCAGCTTCAGCATCAGTCCTTCCAATGAATATTCAGGACTAATTTCCTTAAGGATTGACTGGTTGGATCTCCTTGCAGTCCAAGGGACTCTCAAGAGACTTCAACATCACAGTTCAAAAGAATCAATTCTTCAGCACTCAGCTTTCTTTATAGTCCAACTCTTACATCCATACATGACTACAGGAAAAACCATAGCTTTGACTAGACAGACCTTTGCTGGCAAAGTCATGTCTCTGCTTTTTAATATGCTCTCTAGGTTGGTCATAGCTTTTCTTCTAAGGAGCAAGTGTCTTTCAATTTCATGGCTGCAATCACCATCTGCAGTGATTTTGGAGCCCAAGAAAATAAAGTTTGTTCACTGTTTCCATGGTTTCCCCATCTATTTGCCATGAAGTGATGGGACCAGATGCCATGATCTTAGTTTTCTGAATGTTGAGTTTTAAGCCAACTTTTCTCTCTCCTCTTTCACTTTCATCAAGAGGCTTGTTGGTTCTCTTTCTGCCATAAGGGTGGTGTCATCTGCAAATTGGAAATTATTGATATTTCTCCCGGCAACCTTGTTTCCAACCTATGCTTTATCCAGCCTGGCATTTCACATATACTCTGCATATAAGTTAAATAAACAGGGTGACCATATACTGCCTTGACGTACTCCTTTCCCAGTTTGGAACAAGTCTGTTGTTCCATGTCCACTTCTAACTGTTGCTCCTTGACCTGCATACAAGTTTCTCAGGAGGCAAGTAAGGTGGTCAGGTATTCCCTTTGTGATACAACAGATCATTTTATGAATTGCATTAAAAACACTGTGTTTAAAGATGAGTTACTTGGTTTTCTGAGCCTCAGTTTTACAATGTAGACTATAGGTTTTAAAGGAGGAAATCTGTTCAGGATGAAAATAAAAATTAAGTCCTTTCATCTCCTTTATCCTATAAACTTATCAGTTCAGTTCAGTTCAGTAGCTCAGTCATGTCCGACTCTTTGCAACCCCATGAATTGCAGCACACGGCACCCCACTCCAGTACTTTTGCCTGGAAAATCCCGTGGATGGAGGAGCCTGGTGGGCTGCAGTCACGGGGTCGCTAGAGTCGGACACGACTGAGCGACTTCACTTTCACTTCTCACTTTCATGCATTGGAGAAGGAAATGGCAACCCACTCCAGTGTTCTTGCCTGGAGAATCCCAGGGACGGGAAGCCTGGTTGGCTGCTGTCTATGGGGTCGCACAGAGTCGGACACAACTGAAGCAATGCAGCAGCAGCAGCAGGCCTCCTTGTCCATCACCAACCAACTCCCAGAGTTCACACAAGCTCATGTCCATCGAGTCTCTGATGCCATCCAGTCATCTCATCCTCTGCTGTTCCCTTCGCCTCCTGCTCCTAATCCCTCCCAGCAACAGAGTCTTTTCCAATGAGTCAACTCTTCGCATGAAGTGGCCAAAGTACTGGAATTTCAGCTTTAGCATCAGTCCTTCCAAAGAACACCCAAGACTGATCTCCTTTAGGATGGACTGGTTGGATCTCCTTGCAGTCCAAGGGACTCTCAAGAATCTTCTCCAACACCACAGTTCAAAAGCATCAATTCTTCGGCACTCAGATTTCTTCACAGTTTAACTCTCACATCCATACATGACCACTGGAAAAACCACAGCCTTGACTAGATGGACCTTTGTAGGCAAAGATATGTCTCTGCTTTTGAATATACTGTCTAGGTTGGTCATAACTTTCCTTCCCAGGAGTAACTGTCTTTTAATTTCATGGCTGCAATCATCATCTGCAGTGATTTTGGAGCCCCCAAAAATAAAGTTTCCCCATCTACTTCCCATGAAGTGATGGGACCAGATGCCATGATCTTCGTTTTCTGAATGTTGAGCTTTAAGCCAACTTTTTTACTCTCCACTTTCACTTTCAAGAGGCTTTTTAGTTCTCCTTCACTTTCTGCCATAAGGGTGGTGTCATCTGCGTATCTGAGTTTATTGATATTTTTCCCGGCAATCTTGATTCTAGCTTGTGCCTCTTCTGGCCCAGCGTTTCTCATGATGTATTCTGAATATAAGTTAAATAAGCAGGGTGACAATATACAGCCTTGATGTACTCCTTTACCTATTTGGAACCAGTCTGTTGTTCCATGTCCAGTTCTAACTGTTGCTTCCTGACCTGCATACAGGTTTCTCAAGAGGCTGGTCAGGTGGTCTGGTATTCACATCTCTTTCAAAATTTTCCACAGTTGATTGTGATCCACACAGTCAAAGACTTTGGCATGGTCAATAAAGCAGAAATAGATGTTTTTCTGGAACTCTCTTGCTTTTTTGATGATCCAGCAGGTGTTGGCAATTTGGTCTCTGATTCCTCTGCCTTCTCTAAAACCAGCTTGAACATCTGGAAGTTCACAGTTCATGTATTGCTGAAGCCTGGCTTGGAGAATTTTAAGCATTACTTTACTAGCGTGTGAGACAAGTGCAATTGTACGGTAGTTTGAGCATTCTTTGCCATTGTCTTTCTTTGGGATTGGAATGAAAACTGACCTTTTCCAGTCCTGTGGCCACTGCAGAGCTTTCCAAATTTGCTGGCATATTGAGTGCATATCTTTCAGGATTTGAAATAGCTTAACTGGAATTCCATCACCTCCACAAACTTTGTTCGTAGTGATGCTTTCTAAGGTCCACTTGACTTCACATTCCAGGATGTCTGGCTCTAGTTGAGTGATCACACCATCGTGATTATCTGGGTCATGAAGGTCATTTTTGTACAGTTCCTCTCTGTATTCTTGCCACCTCTTCTTGATATCTTCTGCTTTTGCTAGGTCCATACCATTTCTGTCCTTTATCTAGCCCATCTTTACATGAAATGTTCCCTTGGTATCTCTAATTTTCTTGAAGAGACCTCTATTCTTTCCTATTCTGTTGTTTTCCTCTATTTTTTTGCATTGATCACTGAGGAAGGCTTTCTTATCTCTCCTTGCTATTCTTTGGAACTCTGCATTCAGATGCTTATATCCTTCCTTTTCTCCTTTGCTTTTGCATCTCTTCTTTTCACAACTATTTGTAAGCCCTCCCCAGACAGCCATTTTGCTTTTTTGTATTTCTTTTCCATGGGGATGGTCTTGACCCCTGTCTCCTGTACAATGTCATAGCATATAGCAACTTCATCTAGAGATATTTTAAACCCCCAAAAGACACACTTAAATATCTATTCATCCCAAATATTTGTAATTTATTATAAAACCTATTGCATTAACTGTAATAGTCTGAAAAATTGTGATGCTGTTTTACAAAAGACATAGTCTAAGCTCAACATCCTACCTCTGCATAAATGTTTCAGATTTCTAGATACATTCAGGGCAGAAAGTATAATTTTTAAGACAGTGTTATACTCATAAGTAAAGCACCAAAAATAATAGATTCAACACTTTTTAAATTAGATAATTCACTTTGTACCTTAAAACATTCGTTTTGCTTATTTTCTTTAAATCAGTAAAGTGTACCATTACTAGAAATATTTCTCTGTATAGGTACTAAGTTGCAAATTTATGTATATAAGTATATACATTGTTTAATAAATTTAACCTTTTCTGGTACATGATGACAATGTCCACCACATAACTTGAATTTCTATATATATATTTAAGTAATACTACTGATTACTTGGAACTTAAGAAAGGCTATAGAACCAAACATCTTGTAAGTTTAGACTATATTATATTCATATTGATAGTTTTCAATTTTTAACTTTCTAATATTTATAAAGTATGTTAATATTTTCTATAAAAATATTATTTAAAATGAGGAAGTTAAAGATAAAATATAAACACAAATGACTAAATGTATAATAAAAATCTAAAATTATATTTCATGGCAATGAAATTGCCTTCCATCTGCATTTTCTTTAAATATATAAATCTTATTTTTATTTTTCATATAGAAGTTAATCTAATTTTGCATATATAGCAAAACGCATTTTTTTCAAACAGACTATTTTAGATTCTTAAATTAATGTAGCTACTAAATAAAGTGAAAAATTCATTTCAAACTTCAATCAGAAAGTCCAATATGCAATTGTATATTTTTCATGTTGTTCATCCATCACATAGTGTATGTGCCAATATTTAATCATTAAGTCCATAACTATTTCTTTAATTTACAACTTTTGAAAGTGAAATTTCCACGTAGAGTAAGAATTTTATAACAGCAAATAATAAACCAGATTCTAATATTTCTAAGAATTAAGTTGATATTTTCTTTATGTCCTGTAATCCATTGCTTCTTATCAATGGTATTTATGTGGCTGTCCAAGACACAATGAGGTATTGTGGTTATGATGCAATACATAGTCTCTTTTGGAATTTTCCATACTTTCTAAGCATGAATTCTACAACACTGTATAATTCTAAAGTAACTCTATTGATGAAACATCAATACTTACTAGCTATAAGTAAAGGAACTATTTTTATCTCCAAATATAGATATAAATCCAGGAGAAACTTGCTGAGTATTGAAAAGGACACACATATTCAAAAGAAAATTTTATCTTTCCTGAAGGAGAGGTGTCTTGTCTGTATTGAACATGAGGTACACTTTTTAAAATTAATTTGTTAATTTTAATTAGAGGCTAATTACTTTAAAATATTGTAGTGGTTTTTGCCATACATCGACATGAATCAGCCATGGGTGTACATGTGTCCTACTAGCCTGAACTCCCTCCAACCTCCCTGCCCACCCCATCCCTCTGGGTATGCAAGACAGCAAAAGAGGTACATTTTTAATTCTAGTTCTCAGTTCACATAACCTTTGAGCTGCATGGGTGACAACATCCACTGTTTCAATGAAGTATAAATCTCTTGTTCATTAGGATAGATGAACTAATTTTCTGAGAATCTTAATTACTATTTAGTGTAAAATCTCAAATATATATCAAAGTTATAGCAAATAGATTTTATGAAGATCAAAGATACTTGAAAAGTGGAAGGGAACAACAGAAAGCAATTCTAATTATTCTAAAGTATCATCCTAGTCATGCAAATTGTCAAGATGAAATGTGAAGACTGTTGGCTCTTAAAAGTCCACAATAAATATGTCATGTCAAGCTGATTTACAAAAACAATTAAGCCACAATAAAATACACTGCTTATTTCCTAGGCAATAGAATCCATTTTTAAGTTTTTATCCTTATAGTGTTAGACTCTATTTATTGCTATTGTAAAACACCCTTCTGGTTTTGTTTTCTTTTATTTTTTTAATTTAAATTTATTTATTTTAATTAGAGGCTAATTTCTTTACAGTATTGTATTGGTTTTGCATACATCAACATGAATCCGCCACGGGTGTACACGTGTTCCCAATCCTGAACCCCTCTCCCACCTCCCTCCCCGTATCATCCCTCTGGGTCATCCCTGTGCATCAGCCCCAAGCTTCCTGTACCTGCATCGAACCCTTCTGGTTTTGTTTTGTTTATTTCAATTTTTCTTTTCTTTTTTTTTTATTTTTACTGTATGGGCCTTTAAATTCAAAGTGTTATATTAAAACAACAACAACAACAAAAACACAACTTCTGTGCTGTTACTTTGATTTGACTTCAGGTTGCTATGTCCACGTGAAAAATTCCTAAATGGTGTAAAATCATGTATTTATGTCTCAGGCAACCTGATAGTTGAGAATACTATCATGAGGAGATGAAAACTGGAAACATTGCTGGATGCCATCAATAGGCATCTGATCCTAAAAGGTATTACAACATTCAGAACACTAAGACACATCAGAGCAGATTTACCAAAGGATTTGGAAAGACAGTTTAACAGTAACTTAAAGAAGCTTAGAAATGACTTTCACCAAGAGTGTATGGGCCAGTATGATGCCAAATCTTAAGATTTTGGCATTGCTTCTAACATTAGGTTAGAAGTATCACTCAGTCATGTCTGACTCTTTGCAACCCATGAACTGTAGCCTGCCAGGCTCCTCTGTCTGTGGAATTTTCCAGGCAAGAAACCTGGAGTGGGTAGCCATCCCCTTCTCCAGGAGGTCTTCCCAACCAAGGGATTGAACCCATGTCTTCCACATTGCAGACAGATTCTTTACCATCTAAGCCACCATGGAAGCCCCCAGTCAATACTACTATGGGTAAATAAATGGAAGATGAATAGCACATCTAAGAATCATGATATCTCTTTTGTTAACTAAGGAAAATAGAATTTATTCCAATTTTGTAAAATATTTTTGCATATTATGAGTAACTTGAAAAATTTGATTGCTGCTCATCAAAAGTGTGGGGAAAACTTAAGCTTATATCAATTAACAATAATTGTTTCCTTAGTATAACTTTGTTTATTCCAATGTTAATTACTGGAATTGAAGGTTATCACACCCACCAAGGTTGTTTTCTAGGTTCTCTATATAGTTTCTATGGCCCTTATTAGCCACTAGGTTTAAAGCTTTCATTTCATTTAAATTATATTGTTGTTATTTCCTGCAGATATAAAACAATCTTCTTAAATGTACAGATTAAATGATAGTACATACTCAGGACTGTAAACCTTTTCATAAAATTATTGCTGCTGCTGCTGCTGCTGCTGCTAAGTTGCTTCAATCGTGTCCAACTCTGTGCCACCCCATAGACGGCAGCCCACCAGGCTCCCCTGTCCCTGGGATTCTCCAGGCAAGAACACTGGAGTGGGTTGCCATTTCTTTCTCCAATGCATGAAAGTGAAAAGTGAAAGTGAAGTCGCTCAGTCGTGTCCGACTCTTAGCAGCCCCATGGACTGCAGCCTACCAGGCTCCTCCGTCCATGGGATTTTCCAGGCAAGAGTACTGGAGTAGGGTGCCATTGCCTTCTCCGTCATAAAATTATTAGTGTACCCTTAACATACATTCTTCTATTTGGTTCATTATTGAATTAATAAATACATATTTTCTAATGGAGAGTTTTCAATCCCAACTCAGCCCCAAATAGCATTTTTTTGTTCATTTTTAAATCAAAGTTCCTTCCCTATAGGATGATTTTTAAAAGGAACACCAATGTAAAAATCTTTCATGGATCATAGCCTTGTTGTGGAGAAGAAGTTTGCATAACTCAATGAAGCTATGAGCCATGCTGTGAAGCACTACACAAGATGGATGGGTTACAGCAAAGTGTTATGACAAACTATGGTCCACTGGAGGAGGAAATGGCAACTCACTCTTGTATTCTTGTAACGAGAACCCCATGAATATCATGAAAAGGCAAAAATATATGACAATTGAAGATGAGATCCCGGATCAGAAGGTGTCCAATATGCTACTGGGGAAGAGTGAAGGGTATTAGTAATAGCTTAGGAAAGAATAAAGCAACTGGGTCAAAGTGGAAATGATGTGGATGTGTCTGGTGGTGAAAGTAAAGTCTGATGCTGTAAAGAGCAATATTGTATGTGTGTGCTTAGTTGCAAAGTTGTGTCCAAAACTTTGTGACCCCATGGACTATAGCCCACCAAGGCTCCCACATTGCAGGTGGATTCTTTACCACCAGAGAAGCCCCAATACTGTATAGGAACCTGGAATATTAGGTCCATGAATCAGGGTAAATTGGATGTAGTCAAGCAGGGAATGGAAAGATGGAACATTGAGATCTTAGCAATCAGTGAGCTAACCTGGACAAGAATGAGCAAATTTAATTCAAGAATTTAAGATGACCATTGTGTCTACTACACTGGGCAAAAATCCCTTCAAAGAAATGAAGTAGCCTTCTTAGTCAAAAAGACTCCAAAATGCAGCACGTGGGTGCAACCTCAAAAACAACAGAATAATCTGTTTGTCTCCAAGGCAAACCATTCAATAGCATAGTAATCCAAATCTATGCCCCAACCACTAATCCCAAAGAAGCTAAAGTTGACCAGTTCTATGAAAATCTATAAGACCTTTTAGAACTAACACCAAAAAAAAGATGTCCTTCTCATCATAAGGGTGGTGGTGGGGGTTTAGTCGCTAAATCATGTCCAACTCTTGCAATCCCATGGATTGTGCCTACCAGGCCTCCTTTGTCCATGGGATTTTCCAGGCAGGAATACTGGAGTAGGTTGTCATTTCCTTCTCCAGGGTATCTTCCTGACTCAGGAATCAAACCTGGGTCTCCTGCATTGCAGGCAGATGATTTACCAATTAAGCTCTGAGGGAAGCCCCTCATAGGGGATTGGAATACAAAAGCAGGAAGTCAAGAGACACCTGGAGTAACACATAAGTTTGGCCTTGGGATATAAAATGAAGCAGGGCAAAGGATAACAGAGTCTTATCAAGAGAACATTCTGGTCATAGAAAACACCCTTTCACAACAACCCAAGCAATGACTCTACACATGGACATAACTAGATTGTTAATACAAAAATCAGATTGATTATGTTCTTTGCAGCCAAAGATGGAGAATTTCTATACAGTCAGCAAAAATAAGACCTGGAGCTGACTGTGGCTCAGATCACAAGCTCCTTATTACAAAATTCAGGTTCAAGCTGAAGAGACTAGGGAAAACCACTGGGTCATTCAGGTATGACCTAAATCAAATTCCTTATCATTGTACAGTAGAGGTGATAAATAGTTTCAAGGGATTTGACCTGGTAGACAGAGTATCTGAAGAAGTATGGGTGGAAATTAATAACATTGTACAGGAGGTAATTACCAAAGCAATCCCTAGAAAGAGAAATGCAAGAAGACAAAGTGGTTGTCTGAGGAGGCTTTCCAAATATCTGAGGAAAGAAGAGAAGTGAAAATCAAGGAAGAAAGGGAAAGAAATACTCAACTGAATGCAGAGTTCCCGAGAACAGCAAGGAGAGATAAGAATGACTTCTTTAAAGAATAATGCAAAAAATAGAGGAAAACGATAGAATAAGAAAGGCTAGAAATCTCTTCAAGAAAACTGGAGATATCAGGGAACATGTTATACAAACAAAATGTCTTACTGACTGGGACAACCACAATGGTGTGGTCACTCACCTAGTGCCAGACATCCTGGAATCTGAAGTCAAGTGGGCCTAGGAAGCATTACTAAAAACAAAGCTAGTGAAGATAATAGAGTTCCAGCTGAGCTGTTTAAAGCCCTAAAAGATGGTACTGTGAATGTGCTGCACTCAATACATCAGCAAATTTGGAAAACTCAGCAATGGCCACAATAAAACAAAAGGCCAGTTTTCATTCCAATTTCAAAGAAAGATAATGCCAGAGACTGTTCAGGCTACCATAGAATTGCACTCATTTCACATGCTAGCAAGGGTATGCTCAAAAATCTTCAAGCTAGGCTTCAGCAGTACATGAACCCAGAATTTTCAGATGTACAATTGTGGTGCTGGAGAAGACTCTTGAGAGTCACTTGGACTGTAAGATCAATCCAATCAGTCCTAAAGGAAATCAACCCTGAATATTCATCAGAAGAACTATTGCTAAAGATAAAGCTCCAATACTTTGGCCACTGATGTGAAGAGCCAACTCTTTGCAAAAGACACTGATGTTGGGAAAGACTGAAGGCAAAAGGAGAAGGGAGAGGCAGAGGATAAGATGGTTTAGATAGCATCACTGAATGGACATGAATTTGAGCAAACTCAGGGAGATAGTAAAGGACAGGGGAGCCTTGTGTGCTGAGATCCATGGGATCACAATGAATTGGATATGACTTAGCAACTGAACAACAACAATAATGTAAAATGGTAAACACATTGCTGGTAAATGAACTGCAATGAGGAATTTCAATATCACAATTAATTAGCAATACTATGATTTTGAGGGAAATGACTGAAGCAAAATAATATAAAAGTCTTAGAACAATCATCTCTTTCTGTATGGAAAGGATAGATGTAACTCCCCAAAATATTTGTAATGTATAAGCAATTCCTTTGTCATTAGGTTATTTACACAGCTATTTGCTTTTAAGTAATAATATCCAAAGAATTGTGGGAAGAAAACTATATTATTAAAATAATAATAGTCCAACATATAAAAGAGAAGTCTCTTGGAAATTATAATTCTGTTATATAAAATAAAGTATATAGAAATAAAAAAATGTTGACAATATTGTGGACAGAATACTTGGATATTTGATGTGAATATTACTTGGGTTACAATTAAGGATTTAGTTGCACAACTCCCCAGCTGATTTCTGCCTTCATGTATTCATCTTTTTATTAATGATTAGAAAAAGAAAAAACAAATGCAAATTAAGTGCACAGAAATCGAGTGTAGAAATATAAGTAATCTCGTAGATTCTACATTGGAGAGGACAGAGGAGGCATTTATGAAGATGCTGTTCAGTTGCTAAGTTGTGTTCAAGTCTTTGGACTTGAACTTCAGCATGGACTTCAGCATGCCAAGCTTCCCTATCCTTATTTACTTCCTAGAGTTTGCTCAAACTCATGTCCATTGAGTCTGTGATGTCATCCAAAATGAGGATGTTGACCATGGGACAAAAAAACAGTGGTCTCAAGCTTGAATTTAGCTGTCTGTGTACTAAGTTTTACTAGGACTTTACTAGGAGGCTTAGTAGGTACCTAGATGTGATATTTTTCCTGAGAAATATCCCAGTCATTATAAGGAATGTATGCACATTAATTCAGCTGCTATATCACTCCTGCATGGACTAGGACATTCTACTGGTGTTGTGGTTTTGTTGAGGATTACTAGCAGCAGTTTGCTCTCCTCTTTACTGCTAAATCCACACCTAAAGCTAAGCTAAGTAGACAGGGAATTTGACTATGAACTATACATGATGTTAGCACATTATATTATAACATCATTCTTAGCATTATTGTTGTGTCAGGACATTTTTTTCCCATAATTAGAATTATCAAATGAAAACAAAATCTGCCACTGTTTCCATTTTCTCCTTACCTATTTGCCATGAAGTGATGGGACTGATGCCATGATCTTAGTTTTTTGGATGTTGAGTTTTAAGCCAGCATTTTCACTTTCCTTTTTCACCTTCATCAAGAGGCTCTTTAGTTCCTCTTCACTTTCTGCTGTTAGAGTTGTATCATTTACATATCTAAGGTTGTCGATATTTCTTCTGGTAATCTTGATTCCAGTTTGTGATTCATCCAGCCCAGCATTTCAATGTACTCTGCCATATAAGTTAAATAAGCGGAGTGATAATATACAGTTTTGATGTATTCCTTTCCCAATTTTGAATCAGCTCCTTGTTCAATGTCCAGTTCTAACTTGTTTCTTGTCCTGTGTACAAGTTTCTCAGGAGACAGGTAGAGTGGTCTGGTAGTCCCATATCTTAAAAAATTTTCCACAGTTTGTTGTGATCCACACAGTCAAAGGTTCTAGGTAGTCAATTAATCAGAAGTAGATTTTTTTTCTTTAATTCACTTGCTTTTTCTATGATCCAACAGATGTTGGCAATTTGATCTCTGCCTTTTCTAAATCCTACCTGTACATCTGGAAGTTTTTGGTTCACATAGTGTTGAAACCTAGCTTGAAGGAATTTGAGCATTACCTTGCTAGAATGTGAAATGAGTGCAATTGTACAGTAGTTTGAACATTCTTCGATATTGCTTTTCTTTGGAATTGGAATGAAAACAGACATTTTCCAGTTCTTTGGCCATTGTTGGGTTTTTCAAATTTGCTGGCATATTGAGTTCAGCACTTTCACAGTATCATCTTTTAGGATTTGAAATAGCTCAATTAGAGTTTCATCACCTCCTCTAGCTTTGCTTGTAGTAAAGACCTACTTGACTGCACACTCCAAGGTGTCTGGCTCTAGGTTTGTTAGTATACCATCATGGTTTTCTGGGTCATTAAGACTTTTTTTGTGTGGTTCTGTATATTCTTGCCAGCTCTTCTTAATCTCTTTTGCTTCTGTTAGGTCCTTGCCTTTTCTGTCCTGGCCTTTATTTTTAAAAAGTATGCCAAATACTAATTATAACATATCAAGAAAGTTAACTCTTTCTTTGTGGAACAGGCAACTTTGGCACCAATATTACATGAAGCTCCAAAATACATTAAAGATCTGTAAAATGGCTCACTCTGTGTGTGATATTTAAACCTGTTTCATCAGTAATACTTAATTACTATGTTGGACATAATGTTGACAGAGTTCCATTAATTGGCTCAAGGATGAACATTACTCACTCTTGGCATTGAAGCAATTCCTACTACAGTGAAACTGGTGATAGAATGATTAACTACTCCATACTGCTACTAGTTGCTGTTATCTATTGAGCCAAAGTAATGGAACCCCAAACAGAAGTGTGCAGGGAAAAACTCTCCAGTGATATGGAAACAATGTGAAGGTTATCAAGCAATTGACTGTGTATGACAACCTTTCTTCAGTATCTTATGAACTCTAAGTATAGGTGTTCATAAGGAAGGACTAACATTTCGAGTACATTCTAGCCAGTTACATCAGTATAGTGGTCATCAGAATTATTTGGAAATTTTTCTAAGAGATATTTGTGTCCTCCTCCCACCTGCCTTCCATTTTCTCAGCAAAGTGTTTGAGTCTAACGAATATCTGTGCATTTTCATAAACACTTCAGGTAATTGTGATGCAGGTTTGTTTCAGTTCACTCAGGGTAACTCCATATTGCAAAAACACTGCATACCAAGTCAAAATGTGGCATTATTTGAGGAAAGAGCATTTGAAATATAGTATTTATAGTGATTTTTATTTCAAAGTAATATTTTTATTGATATAAATTAGGCATGAAAATGCATATTTTGTGAGCTTTTATATTTACCAAAGTTATGTAGGATTTTTTTTCCTCTTTTTAAATCAATTATTTGAAAATTCATAAAACAAATCCATGATGAAATACTGATCTGCCTTAAATTTCATTTTTAATATAAAATTATAAAACTTGTATTTCTTACAGATGTCCAATTTCAGTTGATTACACTATGAAATATTTGCTCAAATAACCACTATTTAAGATTGGATCTACCTTAGTGACTGATCTGATTTTGCTATAAGAGGGGCTTGTTAAATACAATTTGTATATTATTCAAACTTTGTTTTACTGAGAATATTTATATACAATTTATTTTCTTATTTCTTCAGGAAAAGGCTGTTTGTCATTTGAAAATCTAAAATGAATATGCTTCATGGGCCTTCTGAATAACTAGCCTAAGAACACTGAGCAAAAATTTTACTTCCTGTGCTCTATCCTAGACCAACTGACTCAGAATTTCAGAGGCTACATCTAGGAATTCATATTTTTAGAGCAAATTTATACCCCTCCTAGAGGTTCTAAAGTTTTTATTTGTCTGGATGTTTAAGAATTTCATGTTGTTATTCTTTTTTTTTTTTTTTTAATAATGGGAGTATTCTTTCATACTCTTCAGTTGTTACACAGTAAAATAATTAAATCTTGCAAGCTGTCATAACTGCGAGATAAGGATAAGGATAAGGATAAGGATAACTGAAGGCTGTGCAAATGCTGGGGATTCCCATTACATGTAAACAGGAAAAACTGTTTCATTTATCTGCCAGTATCTCTCCTGTGAGAAAATATTCCTTGAAAATATTTCTCTTGTGAGAAAATATTCCTTGTAGTCTCAAATACTTCCCTTATGAAGAGGATGAATGGAAATGCCTCCAATAGGTGAGACTTGCAAAAATAACAAAGCATTTTCACCATTTTCAAAGTGTATTTTGGAACATTCATAAAGTGCAGACGAGTTTAGTGAAACATCATTTATTTATTCTCCCAATACTGAGAAAGACTTAGTGAATATTTTGACTTCTTTTTTTTTTTTCTCCTAAATGTCTTCTCTTCTTACACGAAACTTCTTCCACCTATGATGGTGTAACATCCAGATAAAACCATCTTATCGGCCTTCCCTGGTGGCTCAGACGGTAAAGCGTCTGCCTACAATGCGGGAGACCCAGGTTCGATCCCTGGGTCGGGAAGATCCCCTGGAGAAAGGAATGGCAACCCACTCCAGTATTCTTGCCTGGAAAGTCCCATGGACAGAGGAGCTTGGCTGGCTACTGTCCATGGGGTCGCAAAGAGTCAGACATGACTGAGCGACTTCACTATCTATCTATCATTATCATTAGTTGAAAATATTTTAAGTCAAAAATATATTTAATACATCTAACCTACTGTCAGGGGACGTTCAACTTTAAGGAATCCAATATGTTGCACTTTTCTTCCTTTGTGTGCCATTTCTCAAGGATTCTTTGTTCCTTATCAGTTCCTATTCTGGAAACCAGTAGAGCTGCATGCAGTTCTCAGGACTGAGATCATGGGAAAGGGTAACTGCTTGGATTCCTTTCAGTAACTCCCTTCAGTGACTCTTTTCAGCATCAGCGACCTTGTATGTATTAGACTATCCATTTTGTTGTAACTGATGGAATTTAATTCTTTGTAATGGCTGAGTAATTATTTTACTGAAGATATACAAACATGCAGTTCTGCTAATAAAATAACCTTGTCCCACTAGAGACTTGAGTCCCCCGCGTCATTCTTTCTGTCTTCTTTCTTTTTGGAGTGTGGAAACCTGCCGAGCTCACTTTCTCACCCAGGCTTTCAAGACCTCCTTGAGAGGATGCCCTGTGCCTTCATGAGTGGTACAAGTCCTGTTCATGGGCTTTATTGGTTTTCCACGTAACCCAAGAGATACTGCTCTCTCTCTCTTTTTTCTCTCTTTCTTTTTGTCGACTCCGGTCCACCAGGTCTGAGTCTATAAAGAAGACCAACAACCTACCAAACACCATAACTTAGCTTAGTCTATGTTAGATATACTTGAGATTACACTAGCTGACAGTTTGACAAAGTCATCTAACACAAAGCCCATTTTTGGCAAAGTGTTGAGAATCTTATGTAATTTCTTGAATACTGTACTGAAATTGAAAAACAAAATGTTATTGTGGGTGCAAGACGGTTGTATTTTATTGGTTGCTTATCCTTATGATCACATGGTTGCCTGGGAGCTGTGGTTGACTTCTGCCCAGCATCACAAGAGAGCCTGCATGCTCAGTTCACTCAGTTGTGTTTGATTCCTTGTGATCACACGGACTATAGCCTACCAGGCTCCTCTATTCATGAAATTTTTCAGGCAAGAATGCTGGAGAGGGTTGCCATTTCATTCATCAGCGCATGACTTGAATTTGCAGGCAGATTCTTTACCACTCTACTACCTGGGAAGCCATACAGCATATCACTAGTCCAGGAAAAGATCAAATTAAAATTTGGAATACTATTTCCACTGAGTGTAGTTTTCACACCATTAAAAAGTGGAAAACCCTTTTAAGTAGAACCATTGTAAGGTGGGGACAGTTGAGATCATGAGATAATATAGGATATATGTTTTTGAGGTTTTGACTTTTGTATTAGTATTTTCTCTCATGGCTATTTCTTCAAGAAATTCAAATTTACTAGCATTGGTCTTTTAGTGTTTTCATAGGAGCTGACTATAGGTGATTCATTACTTCAGTAATTATTACCCTCTATTTATACATTTAGTTTATTTTTGAATTTTGAACATTATATATAATGCTAAAATCTACTTCTGGTCTGCTGAAATATTTATTTACAATCAACAGTTATGAATATTTAGAACTTCTTGTTAAATAATAATAAAACTGCTTTTAAGGATAAGTAAACCAATTTAAACTTCCACTAGATATATACGATAAATATGTATGAACTCTCACAAACTTAAATTTTATGCTTCTCTGAATTTTATTAATTTGGTATGGATAAGCATGTTACTTTTGCATAGGTGATATTTAATTATGATAAGGAAAAAATTTAATATTCACAAGCCAAACCTATTACATAATGAAAAAAAAAAAAGTAAAAGTGCTTGATCTCTCTCTTAATCTTCTCTGTCAAGCAGAATTGTCAGAAAAATGCAACAATTAAAAAAAAAACATTTTAAAGATATAAAGGCCAACAATGGATAAAATAATTTAATAATATTATTTTAAAGATGAATTTAAGTTCAGTATTGAAGTATTCAAAGTAAAAATGCTGAAACACTCTCAAAGATATTGTATTATGAACTAATATTGCTTTTACACATTAGAGCTCTATTTTTTATCTTTCTGATCTATTATGGTATATTATTAACAATGAATTCATACTGATTTCATCCTAAACTACTTTATAGTGTTTGTTTTCTGTATGTCAATAATAAGCTTAGTGCCTGAAGAATTACAAAAACTTCATTGTGACAATTTTGGTATTTGTAAGTAGCAACTATAAGAAGCATCTGTTTCTGCTTTATTGACTATGCTAAACTTTGACAGTGTTAATCAAAACAAACTATGAAAAATTCTTCAAGAGATTGAAATACCAGACCACCTTACCTGCCTTCTGAGAAATCTGTATGCAGGTCAACCAGCAACAGTTAGAAATGGACATGGGAAAGGAGTATATTGTCAAGGCCGTATCTTGTCTCCGTGCTTATTTAACTTATGCGGAATATATCATGAAAAACACGGGGCTGAAGCACAAGCCAGAATCAAGATTACTAGGAGAAATGTCAATAACTTCAGATATGCAAATGACAACATCTTCATGGCAAAAAGTGAAAAGGAACTGAGGAACCACTTGATGAAAATGAAAGAAGAAAGTGGAAAATCTGGCTTAAAACTCAATCTTCAAAAAACTATGATCATGGCACCTTGTCCTATCACTTCCTGGCAAATAGATGGGGAACAATGGAAACAGTGATGGATTCTATTTTCTTGGACTCCAAAATCACTGCAGATGGCGACTGCAGCTGTGAATTTAAAAGATGCTTGCTCCTTGGAAGAAAAGCTATGACCAACCTAGACAGCATATTCAAAAGCAGAGACATTACTTTGCCAACAAAGGTCCGTCTAGTCAAAGCTATGTTTTTTCCAGTAGTAATGTGTGGATGTGAGATTTGGACTGTGAAGAAAGCTGAGTGCCAAAGAATTGATGCTTTTGAATTGTGGTGTTGGAGAAGACTTTTGAGAGTCCCTTGGACAGCAAGGAGATCAAACTTGTCAATCTTAAAGGAAATCAACCCTGAATATTTATTGGAAGGACTGATGCTGAAGCTGAAGCTCCAATACTTTGGCCACCTGATGCGAGGAACTGACTCATTGGGAAAAACCCTGATACTAGGAAAGATTGAAGGCAGGAGAAGGGGACGACAGATGAGATGGTTGGATGGCATCACTTACTCAATGGACATGAGTTTGAGCAGGCTCCAGGAGTTGGTAATGGACAGGGAAGCCTGGCATGCTGCAGTCCATGGGGTCACAAATAGTTGGACAGAACTGAGCGACTGGACTGAACTGAACTGAGGTAGCAAGTGACCTTTATTAACCTATTTAGCACTTTTCACATTAACATCAACTTTTTTTGATAAGCAGTACAGCATGTGTATAGCACTGAAGATCGTGGGCTCTGGAGCCAGGCCACCCAAGGTGGAACCCAAAACCTGCCTCTCATAATCTGTAACACCTTGGGCAAAGCTGTTAGCTTTCTGCAATCTATAAGTATAAAGTGGC
The DNA here is from genome assembly GCF_027580195.1 of Bos mutus. Lineage (NCBI taxonomy): Eukaryota > Metazoa > Chordata > Mammalia > Artiodactyla > Bovidae > Bos > Bos mutus. Next base: position 77,456,389 of record NC_091631.1, on the reverse strand, counting down.
CATAATAACACCTACTCAAGGGGTTGTTAAAACCTAGAAAAATTTTCTCCATTTTTGGCTCTGTCCTTCCCTCCTTTTTAATTCCAGAATCTTTCTCTCTCTCTCCATCCCTCCTTTTATGCCTTCTTTTGGTATTCTCTAAGATCTCTGCAAATATATATATTTTTAAACTCTCTGAGCCAATTGAATAGACCATGTTTTCTTCAGAATACAAAACATTTTTTACAACATAAATGTTATATTTTATAATTGAGGGTATCAAATTATATTTTATGACAAAATTTTTACCATCTTATTTTTTTTAATTTTCTTGATTTCCTTAATATTCTCTTTAATTTCTATCAGTTATGTTACAATTTACATATTCTTTAACTTTCTAGTAATTTGGAGGATAACTTGTCACTCTAAATAATGTGCTTATTTCTTAATGTACCAACTTTAGCTGTTAACAGTGTTTATTATAACTCACTCCACTCTGAAATGTACTTACTAGTCTGCACTTTTGAAACAAATTGTTTTCTGGTAACAGTGAATTTAATTTAATTTACTATTATACTTTATTTTAAGAATTAAAGCTTCTTCCACTTTCAATAATGATTATTGAGTTTATGACTAATTATTGTTTAAATCCATCATCCTAGCTCAGTTGGTAAAGAATCTGCCTGCAATACTGGAGACCCAGGTTTGATTCCTGGGTCGGAAAGATCCCCTGGAGAAGGAAATGGCAATCCATGACAGTATTCTTGCCTGGAAAATCCCCAGGACAGAGGAGCCTGGCAGGCTACTGCTGGAGTCCAGCTCCAGTAGCCAGGGATTCAACCTGAAGAGATGAATGGTGTTGGCGGGAGAAATGAGGCAGCCTCTCAGTTTTTTTGGACTGCCTCATTTCTCTCGCCGACACCATTCATCTCTTCAGGTTGAATCCCTGGCTGCTGGAGCTGGACTCTGGCAAGTGGCACCCAGAGCAGGGGATACTAAGAGTAAGTAATTTAAGATTGTAACGCGGGACGGTTAGGATTGTACCTGTGGGTGGCCGGCACCCCTCTGCAGTTTAGGCAGGGTGAGAAGGGTACAGAATGAATAAGAATATTCTCTAGAAGAATGAGTTTCCCTACATCTAAGAATATATAAATGTTTATTGAAATATTACTTCATATGTTAGCCCATAGAGGCATTAAAGTAAGCACAGGAAGACTATCTAAATTCCTACGTTTGTTTTATACTTTGCATGGGCCAGAAAAGGTTCCTGTAGATGCTTTTGCTCTGTGGAATATGATTAGAAATGTCTTGGACCCCATCATGAGGCTGTTAGATAGCCTAGGGGTGAGGCTATAGTGGTGGATGGTGGGTCTCCACCTTCTGCACAGATCATGTTTTCTGCTATTGATGAAGAAAAGGAGAGAGACTGTGCTCTACCTCCCGAGGAAGGAGAGGGCTTACAGGATTCTGAGGCCCGGCACCCTGGCGAGCCCCCTCCCCCTCTACGCAAACCTTTAAAAATTCATCCACCACTTTCTGATTTAAGGCGATCGCCACCACCTCTGCTTGTGCCTCCCAGGGCCCAGGAGTTCCCCACTTTGCCTCCAAAGCCTCCCAGAGCATTGCCTAAGGCTGAGAAAGATAAAGAATTTTTTTGAAACAAAGGAGCTTTTAAAGCAGAGGATGCACAATATACAGAGCCTGCTCCTTGGAGAAAACCTCCTCAGGGGGGGCCTCACCCAGGCTAAAATAAAAAAAAAAAAGAGAGAGAGAGAGATTAATCATAATGGAAATGATTCTACAAATAAAAAATGTTTCTCTTGTGGCCAAATGGGGCATTTTTGTTGGCAATGTCCTGCCAAGCAGGGACAATAAGCTGTGCCAATACAGACTAATACCAACCCCCCAAAGGCACTTTGCCCCCAATGCCAGAAAGGGCGTCATTGGGCAAAGGACTGCAGATCTAAATTTCATAAGGATGGGACTACTCTCACCCCCCAAGTAGAGGGGGGTAATTTTTCCCAGTTTCAGGGAAATGGGCAGCAGGGGCAGCCCCAGCCCTGGACAACAATAGGGGCAGCAGCATTGAATCCCATTGTCCCCTTTGTCCCATCCCAGAACTCCTCAGAGCAACCCCATGTAGCGCAGGACTGGACCTCAGTTCCACCACTGCAACAATATTAACCCCAGACATACCGGTTACTACGATTCCAACAGGAGTGGAGGTCCCCTGCCTGAGGGCATTGTAGGACTTGTGCTAGGGCGTAGCTCGCTTTCCCTTCTAGGAATTTCGGTGGTGCCTGGTGTAGTAGATTCTGATTATACTGGGGAAATTAAAGTTTTGATCTCACCACCTACTAAAACTGTGCAAATTGATAAAGGTCAAAAAACAGCACAGCTTTTGCTTTTACCTTAATATCAGACAGGAAAAATCTTGACTTTTCAAGCTAGGGGCCCCAGAGGATTTGGATCCAGTGATCTAGCTTTTTGGGTGCAGGAAATTACAGCTTCTAGGCCTTTAAAAATCTTTTAATTCAAGGAAATAAAATGTCAGGGCTGTTAGATAATGCAGCAGACGTCTCTTGCATTGCTAGAAAAGATTGGCCCTCATCCTGGCGGACATGCTTGACCAGTGCTACCTGGGAGGAATAGGGTCAGTGCCCTCAGTTGCTAAGAGGTCACAAATTTTGACATGATCAGATGAGAAGGGGGCACAAAGCACTTTTTGTCCATATGTGGTTCCTTCACTACCTTTTTCTTTATGGGGGAGAGATATATTACCTCAGATGGGAATGCTTTTATATAGCCCAGATGAAAAGGTTACTAATCAAATGCTGCAAATGAGGTATAATCCATCACCAGATGGTCAACATCGAAAACAGATTGATTGTATTCTTTGCAGCCAAAGATGGAGAAGCTCTATACAGTCAACAAAAACAAGACCAGGAGCTGACTGTGGCTCAGATCATGAACTTTTTGCCAAATTCAGACCTAAATTGAAGAAAGTAGGGAAAAACACTAGACCATTTAGGTATGACCTAAATCAATTCCCTTACGATTATACAGTAGAAGTGAGAAATAGATTTAAGGGACTAGATCTGTTAGATAGAGTGCCTGATGAACTATGGACTGAGGTTCATGACATTGTACAAGAGACAGGGATCAAGACCATCCCCATGGAAAAGAAATGCAAAAAAGCAAAATGGCTGTCTGGGGAGGCCTTACAAATAGCTGTGAAAAGAAAGAAGTGAAAAGCAAAGGAGAAAAGGAAAGATATAAGCATCTGAATGCAGAGTTCCAAAAAATAGCAAGAAAAGATAAGAAAGCCCTCCTCGGTAATCAATGCAAAGAAATAGAGGAAAACAACAGAATGGGAGACTAGAGATCTCTTCAAGAAAATCAGAGATACCAAGGGAACATTTCATGCAAAGATGGGCTCGATAAAGGACAGAAATGGTATGGACCTAACAGAAGCAGAAGATATTAAGAAGAGGTGGCAAGAATATACCGAAGAACTGTACAAAAAAGATCATCATTACCTAGATAATCATGATGGTGTGATCACTCACCTAGAGCCAGACATCCTGGAATGTGAAGTCAAGTGGGCCTTAGAAAGCATCACTATGAGCAAAGCTAGTGGAAGTGATGGAATTGCAGTTGAGCTATTTCAAATCCTGAAAGATGATGCTGTGAAAGTGCTGCAATCACTATGCTGGCAAATTTGGAAAACTCAGCTGGGGCCACAGCACTGGAAAAGGTCAGTTTTCATTTCAATCCCAAAGAAAGGCAATGCCAAAGAATGCTCAAACTACTGCACAATTGCACTCGTCTCACATGCTAGTAAAGTAATGCTTAAAATTCTCAAAGCCAGGCTTCAGCAATACGTGAACCGTGAACTTCCAGATGTTCAAGCTGGTTTTAGAAAAGGCAGAGGAGCCAGAGATCAAATTGCCAACATCCACTGGATCATGGAAGAAGCAAGAGAGTTCCAGAAAAACATCTGTTTCTGCTCTCTTGACTATGCCAAAGCCTTGGACTGTGTGGATCACAATCAACTGTGGAAAATCCTGAAAGAGATGGGAATACCAGACCACCTGACCTGCGTCTTGAGAAATCTGTATGCAAGTCAGGAAGCAACAGTTAGAACTGGACATGGAACAACAGACTGGTTCCAAATAGGAAAAGGAGTACGTCAAGGCTGTATATTGTCACCCTGCTTATTTAACTTCTATGCAGAGTACATCTTGAGAAATGCTGGGCTTGAAGAAGCAAAAGCTGGAATCAAGATTGCCGGGAGAAATATCAAAACCTCAGATATGCAGATGACACCACCTTTATGGCAGAAAGTGAAGAGGAACTAAAAAACCTCTTCATGAAGGTGAAAAAGGAGAGTGAAAAAGTTGGCTTAAAACTCATCATTCAGAAAACGAAGATCATGGCATCTGGTCCCACCACTTCATGGCAAATAGATGGGGAAACAGTGGAAACAGTGTCAGACTTTATCTTTTTGGGCTCCAAAATCACTGCAGATCGTGACTGCAGCCATGAAATTAAAAGACGCTTACTCCTTGGAAGGAAAGTTATGACCAACCTCGATAGCATATTCAAAAGCAGAGACATTATTGTGCCAACAAAGGTCCGTCTAGTCAAGGCTATGGTTTTTCCTGTGGTCATGTATGGATGTGAGAGTTGGGCTGTGAAGAAAGCTGAGCAGCGAAGTATTGATGCTTTTGAACTGTGGTGTTGGAAAAGACTCTTGAGAGTCCCTTGGACTGCAAGGAGATCCAACCAGTCCATTCTAAAGGAGATCAGCCCTGGGATTTCTTTGGAAGGAATGATGCTGAAGCTGAAACTCCAGTACTTTGGCCACCTTATGCGAAGAGCTGACCCATTGGAAAAGACTCTGATGCTGGGAAGGATTTGGGGAAGGAGGAGAAGGGGATGACAGAGGATGAGATGGCTGGATGACATCACTGACTGGATAGACGTGAGTCTGAGTCAACTCCCGGAGTTGGTGATGGACGGGGAGGCCTGGTGTGCTGCAATTCATGGGGTCGCAAAATTCAGACACGACTGACTGAACTGAACTGAAAGATCAGTAGGGAAATGTTTCGCCATTAGAGGTGGTTCCTAACAAGAATAGAGAAGGTCTGGGATATTCAAATTTATCCTAGAGGCTGTTGCTCTTGCTGCCGACCCTATTACCTGGAAATGTGATGATCTGGTATGGTTGGAGCAATGGCCTTTAACAGCTGAAAAGTTGCAGGCAGCTGAGGATTTAGCTATGGAACAACTGGCAGCCAGCCATATAGAGCCTTCTAATAGCCCCTGGAATACTATTTTTGTTATTAAGAAAAAATCAGGAAAATGGAGATTGTTACAAGATTTGAGAGCTATAAACGCAACTATGGAATACATGGGGCCCTCCAGCTGGGCCTCCCTTCCCCAGTTGGCTGTGCCTTTTCAGTATAATGTTATAGTTGTAGATCTACAGGATTGTTTCTTTGCCAATCCCCTGGCTGTCCAGGATTGTAAACGGTTTGCCTCCAGTCTCCTTTCAGCTAATTTTAAACAGCCCTATAGAAGGTTCAATGGAAGGTTTTGCCTCAGGGAATGAAAAATAGCCCCACCTTGTGTCAGAAATTTGTAGACCAAACTGTGCAAAATGTTAGAGGAAAGTATAAAGATCTATATTTGATATATTTTATGGATGATATTTTGACAGCTCATAAGGACAGAGCCTTGTTGCAACAAATTTTATCTGAATTGATTGAGGCCTTGGGAAGCTGGGGTTTAAAGATAGCTCCATATAAGATACAAGTAAATCCTCCTTTTTCTTATTTAGCGATGGTATTGAATACCCATATCGTGAGCCATCCCCTTTTGCAGCTGTGGAGAGATCGTACTAACTTTAAATGATATCCAGAAATTATTAGGGGATATTAATTGAATATGCCTACATTTAAAACTGACTACTGCAGATTTGAAGCCTCTGTTTGATTGCTTAAAAAGTGATCCTGATCCCAGTTCTAAGATAAAGTTGACTAGTGAGTCAGACTCGGCTCTTATTAAAGTGGATGAGGCTTTAAATGATCAGTTAATTAGGGTTAATATTACCACAGGATGGGACTTAATTATTCTCACCACAGAGCATACACCTACAGGATGCTTGTGGCAAGAAGGCCCATTGGAATGGCTCCATCTACCAGTGACCCCAAGAAAAATAGTTTTGTCTTATCCTAGCTTGGTGGCACAATTAATTATAAAAGGTAGAAAAAGAAATGTGGAACCTTTTGGAAAAGAAGTAGCAAATATAGTGATTCCATTCAATAAGGATCAACTGCAATTTCTTTTACAAAATAGTGATGATTGGCAAGTTGCCCTGATAGATTTCAGGGGTCAAATTTTGTTTCATTTGCCCTCAAGCCCCCTATTGCATTTTTTGAAAACACATCCAGTAATTTTTCCAAAGAAATTTTCTATTCAACCTTTGGAAAGGGCAATTTTAGTTTTCACAGATGGTTCCTCTAATGGTAAAGCAGTCACAATTATTGATGGAAAATCCCATGTTCAGGTAACTGAAGAGACATCGGCCCAGAGAGGTGAGTTGAGGGCGGTTATTTGGGCTTTTCAACATTTGAGAGATCGTATCTTCAATCTTTTGACTGACTCCCGATATATTGTAGGGTTGTTTCCTCATATTGAGACTGCTAATACTCCAGAAAATAAGACTACCATCTTCTCCTTGTTATTTGATTTACAGAAGGAGATTAAGCATATAGATAAAAAATATTTTGTGGGACATATTAGAGCCCATTCCGGCTTGCCCAGCCCTTTACATGAAGGAAATGCTTTGACAGATACATTAACTAAAGTAATTGCTTTAAACTTACATGAAAAGATTGACAAGGCCAAAGATTGTCACAAAATGCACCATCAAAATGCAGCTGGTTTAAGGTATGAATTTCATATCCCTAGGGAAGCAGCTAGAAAAATAGTTAAGTTATGTACAAATTGCCCAACATTTAATCCATCTCCACCATTAGGAGTAAATCCTCGAGGCCTTAGGCCTAATGCTCTCTGGCAAATGGATGTAACTCATATCCCGGCCTTTGGAAAACTGTCCTTTGTGCATGTTACCATAGATACCTTTTCTCATGTTATTATAGACTCTGCTAGATCAGGTGAAGCAACAAGAGATGGAATTCAGCGCTTGTTTCAATGCTTTTTTCCAAATAGGACTCCCAGAACAGATAAAAACAGATAATGCCCCAGCTTATACTTCTGCTGCTTTTTTTAATTTACATTTTATTTTAATTTATTTTTTATATGAAAGTAATATTTATTTTTTTATTTTTTAAATTTAAATTTATTTATTTTAATTGGAGGTTAATTGCTTTTAAGAGATTTTGTCAACAATTTTCCATAGTACATTCAACAGGAATACGTTATAATCCCCAAGGCCAAGCCATAGTGGAAAGGGCGCACCAGACTTTAAAAAGTCAGATAGCTAAATTAAGACAGGGAGAATTTAAATATTCCTCTCCATATCATGTTTTAAACCATGCTTTGTTTGTAATTAATCATTTAAACGTGGACACACGGACAGACTGCAATGATGAGACACTGGACTCCTGAAGGGGCTATGACTCAGCCTCTGGTTAAGTGAAAAGACCTCTTTACAGGAGAGTGGAAAGGGCCAGATATACTGCTAACTTGTGGGAGAGGGTACGCTTGTGTGTTTCCACAGGATTCCACTTCTCCTGTTTGGACCCCTGAGGTTACTAAAATCCCTGAAGTCCTGGAGTCTGGGACCGAAAAAAGATGGGGAGACCAGAAGCTCATTGAGTCCAGACCTGAGGGAGCCAAGGAAACGCCAAAGGGCGAGTGATCTTTCACCTGAGGCTTTACTGCTAGTACATCACTTCAGGCACCTGGCACTTCAGGAGAGACATGCTGATCGAGTTCAACCGTATTCTGCCCCACCTCATTGCTGTCATGGTACTTAAACAATCACCTCCAGCATAGTACCAACTTGGGGCCAGCTAAAACATCTCGCTCAGCGGGCTGAAGAATTAATAGAAAGGGGGAGACATGAGGCCACTCCTATGGTAATGTTTGTGGCTATGCTTGCTGTGTTGCCTTGTCAGCCGAGGCCCTCCAGAGCAGAAAAAGTTTATTGGGCCTATTTGCCTAATCAACTTTCTTTCCAGCCTGTTGATTGGATGAATGAGCCCTTTCGTGTTTTTGTTAATGATACTCTTCTTTTGGGCGGGGCTTCCATCTATCCTAATAATGTTAAAACAGTGGTCAGCACTCCCTTCAATTTTTCAGGCATATCCATTTATCCACCTATTTGCTTTGCCATACCTTCCTGTTTACAAGGAGCATCTCCAGTTTTGAATGGATGCTTTAGCACTTCCTTGAAAGGCATGCTTACTGATTCTCTGAGAAGCGAAGGCAAGAGAGACTTTTGGTCTTTACCACTGCTGATGCCAGGGGCACAAGAAAGATTATTTGATGCCTTAAAAAAGGCAGCCCCTCATTTAAAGGACTATCTGAGCTGTGCACCCCCCACTTCAGACTCTGATGTACAAGAACTACAGGCCTGGGAAAGCATAAGCAGAATTTCTGGCTTTCCTTGTTGGAAAGAATTCATATATGCCATAAAGTTATCTATTCCCATTGCTGCCACCAGACATTTTCTGAAAGGGGGTGCCCCTATCTTTCGAATCAATGATGGGGCTTGATTTATGTAGAACCTTATAGGTCCACATGGAATAATTCATTTCTCTCTATGCCTTTAGTAATTACTAGGTGGCATGCTAATGGATGGGTTCCTCCTTTAGTGAGCTTCGATGGAATGGGTCCCATGCAGCCTGAGTTATGGAAAGCATTGGCTGCTATGGCACCTGTGATTTTACATAGACTTTTAAATGAACAAAGATATATTGTATGGGCCTGCGCACATTCTCTTTATGCCTTTTTGTTGGCCAGAAATCAGAGTGATTTGGAAGTTCCTGAAGGAGAAACTGTTTACAGTGTTATATGTGTGAATTGTTTTATATCAAATTGTGTTGATGGGAATGATTATAATAATTATAAGGCTGTGATGATTGTAAAGCAACCACCATATTTGATGGTTCCTGTCCAATTAGAGGGACAATGGTTTGATGATTATGCATTGAAAGTTTTATATGAATTTAATAGCTTAATTTCTCAACCTAAGAGATTCATTGGAGCTCTGGTTGTGGGAATAACTGCTTTGATTGCCATAATTGCATCAGTCACGGTTTCTGCTGTTGCCCTGTCAAAAGAAGTGCATACGGCCTCGTTTGTCAATCAGCTGTCCAAAAATGTCTCCGTAGCTCTTACTACACAGGAAATTATAGATAAAAAAATAGAAAATAAGATCAATGATTTAGAAGAAGCAGTTATGCTTATGGGGCAAGAAATTACAAATTTAAAAATTAATTGTCTTTAAGGTGCCATGCTAAATTTAAATGGATGTGTGTTACCCCTCTACAAGTGCATGAGTACATGCACTCTTGGGAACACATTAAAAATCATATTTTAGGCGTCTGGAATCATTCAGATTTTAGTATTGGTATTTCTAAGTTACATCAGAATATTCAGAATATGAAGCAGGTGGAGTCTGACTTATCCTCTCAATGGCTTTTTAATTCCCTCTTTGATAATCTGGAGGGATATCTTTCCCATGGATCCTTTCTACAATAATGATTAATGCGGCCATGTCCTTATGCCTGTTAGTTCTGATTTGTGTAATGGCCCCGTGCCTTTTCAGAATACTCAGCCGAAGTGTTTCTGCTCTATCTATTGAGTTTCATGCTGCTGCTACTACTGCTAAGTCACTTCAGTCATGTCCAACTCTGTGCGACCCCATAGATGGCAGCCCACCAGGCTCCCCTGTCCCTGGGATTCTCCAGGCAAGAACACTGGAGTGGGTTGCCACTTCCTTCTCCAAGGCATGAAAGTGAAAAGTGAAAGCGAAGTTGCTCAGTTGTGTCCTACTCTTAGCAACCCCATGGAATGCAGCCTACCAGGCTCCTCTGCCCATGGGATTTTCCAAGCAAGAATACTGGAGTGGGTTGCCATTGCCTTCTCCAACTGAGTTTCATACCTATGCTCTAAAAAATAAAAAGGGGGAGATGTCAGGAGCCGCATTAGGCATATGGACAAAATGGAGACACGGCCCCAGAACCCTCTCCTCATTCTGCAGGCACGGTCCCAGGATGAATGAACTAGGCCTTGTAATTCTGACTTGTTTTTTCCTCTTGTCAGCTGAGTTGACTGAAAAGGAATATTAAGGTGCTTATTGTTCTTGAGAGGAGCATGAGAAGGCACAAAACCATCTGCAGGGTGCTCAGAGAATAATTTATAAAGTTAACCATTGACATTTGTTTAAGGACTTTTACAACAGAGTGTTCCAGGATGAGCACATAGGCCACAGCTTGAGGCCATAGGAGGGGTTTCTATCTGAAGCCTATATGTGAGGAAAATGTTTATGGCAAAGGAGTTTACTGAATTTAGGGCTTAGAAATAATTTAAATAGTTAGAAGTTAAAGATTTAAGGAATGTTGTAAAGTTAGCATATTTTACTATAGCTTATAGAAGTTAGGAATTTTTAGAGACACTATAGCTAGAAGCCTTTTTAAGAGATAGTGAGCTCAGGATGTTAGGGGCAAACAGGATTTAGGAAGATAAGTAGTAAACTGAGGAATGTAGCATGAGTTACAATGTAATCACAAGTTAGCTATAGGACACATTAGAGGAGATAGATAATAGATAATAAGGCTGATTCCAAGAGAGTCACTGAAGCAGGAACTCGGTTTGAAGAGCAACAATGATTTATGGAGATAATAAACCTGGGATAGGGGAAACTGAAAATGTCAAGCCTCTGACCTAATGTTTTTGTAAAAGTATAAAAGAAAATCTTAAACTTGAACTAGGCAGTCCAAGAATAATCTCTTCAGGTTAAATCCCTGGCTGCTGGAAGCTGGACTCTGGCAGACTATAGTCCATAGGTTCACAAGAGTCAGACACGACTTAGTGACTAAACCACCACCATTGTTTAAATAATTACATTTAACTCCAGATCTTCAATATCATAAATTTCCAAATAAGCTTAATTATTTTATAAAATGTTTGTTTACTGAAATACATACTCTAATATTATTTTTAGAAAGAGAAAAGTTGTGATTTATGTCTTAATTTATTGCATTTTTGATATTTTTTTTATATTTGAGTAACCATACAGTTGGGAGAAGGCAATGGCACCCCACTGCAGTATTGTTGGCCAGAAAATCCCATGGATGGAGGAGCCTGGTAGGCTGCAGTCCATGGGGTCGCTAAGAGTCAGACACGACTGAGCGACTTCACTTTCCCTTCCCACTTTCATGCATTGGAGAAGGAAATGGCAACCCACTCCAGTGTTCTTGCCTGGAGAATCCCATGGACGGAGAAGCCTGGTAGGCTGCAGTCCATGGAGTTGCACAGAGTTGGACACGACTGAAGTGACTTAGTAGTAATAGTAGTAACCATACAGTTAGTATGGGCTTCCCAGATAGCACTAGTGGTAAAGAGCCTGCCTGCCAATGCAGGAGACTTAAGAGACCCAGGTTCAATTCCTGGAAGATTCCCTGGAGGAGGGCACATCAACCCACTCCAGTATCCTTGCCAGGATAATTCCATAGACAGAGAAGCCTGGCTGGCTACCATTTACAAGGTTGCAAAGAGTTGGACAGGACTGAAGCGACTCAGCACACAACACATACAGTTAATGAGAGAGTTAATTCTTAGGTAGGTTGATAAGGAGTACAGGGCCCTCAGGGAGGAGAAAAGGACAAGCCTTTTTTTTTTTTTTTCTTTTCCCCACATTCCTTCGTCTCAGTCATATAAGACAGTTTTTGTCTTGAGCTCTGAGTTGTTATGGCAACAATCTATTTTCCCTAAAACTAACTTTCTTTAAGCTCAGAGCTAATGATTACACAGGCAAAGGCAATGGCACCCCGCTTCAGTACTCTTGCCTGGAAAATCTCATGGATGGAGGAGCCTGGTAGGCTGCAGTCCATGATTACACAAGAAAACAACATATTCTTGCTCAAGGGTATGTTTTTCCTTAAGCTCAAAGAATGCTCAAACTACCACACAATTGCGCTCATCTCACACGCTAGTAAAATAATGCTCAATATTCTCCAAGCCAGGCTTCAGCAACACGTGAACCATGAACTTCCAGATGTTCAAGCTGGTTTTAGAAAAGGCAGAGGAACCAGAGATCAAATTGCCAACATCTGCTGGATCATCAAAAAAGCAAGAGAGTTCCAGAAAAACATCTACTTCTGCTTTATTGACTATGTCAAAGCCTTTGACTGTGTGGATCACAATCAACTGTTGAAAATTCTGAAAGAGATGGGAATACCAGACCACCTGATCCGCCTCTTGAGAAATCTGTATGCAGGTCAGGAAGCAACAGTTAGAACTGGACATGGGACAACAGACTGGTTCCAAATAGGAAAAGGAGTACATCAAGGCTGTATATTGTCACCCTGCTTATTTAACTTCTATGCAGAGTACATCATGTGAAATGCCAGACTGGATGAAGCAAAAGCTGGAATCAAGATTGCTGGGAGAAATATCAATAACCTCAGATATGCAGATGATGCCACCCTTATTGCAGAAAGTTAAAAAGAACTAACAAGCCTCTTGATGAAATTGAAAGAGAAGAGTGAAAAAGCTGACTTAAAACACAACATTCAAAAAATGAGGATCATGGCATCCAGTTCCATCAATTCCTGGCAAATATATGGAGAAACAATGCAAAGAGTGAGAGACTTTATTTTCCTGGGCTCCAAAATCACCTCAGATGGTGACAGCAGCCATGAAATTTAAAGACATTTGCTCCTTAGCAGAAAAGCTATGACAAACTTACACAGCATATTAAAATCAGAGACATTACTTTACCTAAAAAGTTCCATCTAGTCAAAGCTATGGTTTTTCCAGTAGTCATGCATGGATGTGAGAGTTGCATCATAAAGAAAACTGAGCACCAGCGAATTGATGCTTTTCAACTGTGATGTTGAGGAAGACTCTTGGACTGCAAGGAGATCAAACCAGTCAATCCTAAAGCAAATCAGTCCTGAATATTCATTGGAAGGACTGATGCTGAAGCTGTAGGTCCAATAGTATGGCCACCTGACGGGAAGAATCAACTCATTGGAATGATGGTGGGAAAGATTGAAGGCAGGAAGAGAAGGGGATGGCAGAAGATGAGATGGTTGGATGGCATCACCGACTCAATGGACATGAATTTAAGCAAGCTCTGGGAGTTGATGATGGAAAGGGAAGGCAGGCATGCTGCAGTCTATGGGGTCCCAAAGAGTCAGACACAACTGAGCAACTGAACTTAACTGAACTGAAAACAAATACATTATTTTTATTAAAAACAAATATCAATTGTAAGGGAGATCACATGAAGGAGTAGGAAGATGCTGAGCTCACCTCTCCAGTGAAGACATCAAAAATACATCTACAAATCTGGAGACTGTCAGTATAGCTTTTCTACAACCAAAGCTGTAAAGAAAGATCCATATGAAACCAAGTAATTTAAGGGAGGAGGTCAAGTCCCACACCCCTAGCAGAGGACATGAAAGAGAAGGGACATATCAGGGGCTCAGGGAATGAGTGATTCAAGTCACATATTGTGTACTCCATGCCTGGGATCTGACACTGGGAAAATGAGTCCTCTTAGCTGGTTTGAAAATCACTGAGAACTTACCAGGGGGCTGTCAGAAACTGAATGTGCATATGCTTATTCCTGGGAACAACATAGAGGCAGTAGATTGAAAACTGGTCTGACCAGCTTGTTAGGATCCCTCCAGCCCAAAGGTTAGCCAATCCTGGGCACCTGCTCCAGCTCCTCCTGCTCCAGCATTGTTTTCAACTAGGGCAGAGGTGACACTGCAAATGAGGGTGTGCACAACTAGAAGGGACAGAGCTAGCTTGCACCAGACAGTGTCTCTGAACATGGCAAAAAAAAAAATATATATTAGCAGCACTTATACAGAAGCAGTATTGGAAACTGCCTGGGACTCTGAATCACTGGCCAGGACCACCACAACTGGTACCCCAGACTACACAGGGTGCCCACTTCATCCCTCTTGCTCAGGTATTGCTCTGCCCTAGGGGGAACGCTGTCATTAGCAAGGAAAGTGCACAACTTAGAAGGAACATCTCAGAGATGATTCTGAGGGTTTCTACTCTAGCACCCTGGGCCCTGCCACCACCTCAGTAAAGTGGTGACTGCTCATGAGTGTAGGAAAAGCCCTGGCTCAAACCTTAGTCTGGCCTAGTCTCTCCGTGTTTACTCCTTGCCTCCCAACGAAGTGGCAGATGTCAGAACATTCTGGGGGAAGATGTTACCTGTGCTAACTTCAGATCCAGATCTCCTACCACAGCCACTGGACACATGCAGACAACAGAGTGGTCCCCACATAAAAGTATATCCCTATAAGATCAGAATAAGTAACTATTTTATCTTATTATCTTATTTCATAAAGAAGGAAAGTTAAAAAAAAATGGGAAGACAGAAAAATGCATTTCAAATGAAAGAGTAATAAAGATCCCTGAAAAAAATCCTAATAAAAAAGAGATAATTTACCAGATAAAGAGATCAAAGAATTTAGTAATAAGAATGCTAAAAGAAACAGTCAGAGCTGAAGAAAACAATAACTAAAAGGAAATCTACACTAGAAGGAGTTAACAGCAAAGGAGGTGATACAAAGGAATGTATAAAAGTGCTAGAAAATAGAATAGAAGTCACACAATCAAAACAGCGAACAAAAAGAAGACATTTTCAAAAATAAGTATATTGTACAGATTGTTTGGACAACATCAGACACACAAACATTCTTATTATAAGGGTCCAAGAAGGAGAAGAAAATTAAAAAAAAAAAAAGGTTGAAAGTATATTTTATAAAATTGTGACTTGCAATTTCCCAAAACTACAGAAGGAAACAGATTTCCAGGAATAGGAAGCAAAGAGAGTCTCAGGCAAGATGAACTCAAAGAGACCTATACCTAGACATTTCATAAATGGCAAAATCAATAGGTAAAGATAATTTTAAAAGCACCACACAGGCATGTAAAAGGGGACACCCATAAGGCCATCAGCCTATTTTTAAAAGAGACTTTGCAGGACAGAAGCGAGTGGCATGATGTAATGAATCCTGAGAGGGAACACCCAGGGCCTATGATACACACACCATGGCCATCATATTCAGAGCTGAAGGGGAGAGGGGAGTTATCAGACATGCAAGGGTTAGAGATTTCATCAACACTGGCCCAGCCTTACAAGAATTATTAAAGGCTCTTCTTCGGGTGGAAAATAAAAGGCTACAGGAAGAAGAATGCATAGAAATGGAAACTGACAATCATACAATAATATTTGGGGACTTAAACATCCATAAGGAAACACTAATCTTAAATGACACATTAATTATTGGATTATTCTCAGGAATAAACATATGCATATTCAGTTTCTTATAGCCCCCTGGTAATGATTTTCAAACTAAATAGAAATCCCACTATAAAGAAGTGTGAAATAACCTGCACATACAATAAATGGTTAAGAGTTAGACATGAAGATGCAAAATACAATGTTAAATATATGAAATGTAGGGGAGGCGAATAAACATTTAAATCTTCCAGAATATGAACTTAAATAACTATCAATTAAAACAAGTAAATATAGATCAACATGTAGCTATAAGTCAACATTACCTCAAGAAATATACATATATATATATATAGAGAGAGAGAGAGAGAGAGACTTACCTAAAAAAATATATTATATGCATATATATGTATGTATGTATAGAGACTTACCTCAAGAAATAAGAAAAATCTCAAATAAACAACCTAACCATCATGAATTAGAAAAAGAGCAAAGCTTAAAGTTCAGCAGAAAGAAGGAAATATTAAAACCAAAAGCAACAGAAATAATCAACAAAACCAAGAGCTGTCTTGTTAGAATAATTAACAAAATTGCTAGGCCTCTAGACCAGCTTATAGAGGGGAAAAAAAAAGAGAGAGAGAGAGAGAGAGAGAGAGAGAGAGAAAAGACATAAAAAGATAAAAGAGGAGAAATTACAACTGGTATCACAGATATACAAAAAAAAATCATAAGAAAATAAATACTATGAACAGTTATGCCATCAAATTGGACAAAGTAGAAGAAATGGGTAAATTTCTAGAAACATACAATATTCCAAGACTGATTCAGAAAGAAACATACAATCTCAACAGATTGATCACTAGTAGTGAAATTGAGCTGATAACCAAAAATCTCCCAGAAAATAAAAGTCCAGGACCAGATGACTTCACAGGGGAATTCTACCAAACATATAATGAGCTAATATCTATCTTTCTTAAACTATTCCAAAAATTTATAAAAAATGATCACCCCAAATTTCATTATATGAGACGAGCCTATCATTACCCTGATAGCAAAACCAAAGACATAATAAGAAAAGGAATGTTATAGGCCAATATCTTGGATGAATATAGATGTAAAAATACTCAGCAAAATAGAGCAAACCAAATTCAACAATATATAAAAAGGATCATGCAACATGATCAAGTGGAATTTATTCAAGGGGTATAAGGATGGTTCACTATCTGGAAATCAATGAATGTGATATACTACATTAACAAAGGGAAGGGTAAAAATCATCTCAGTTGATGCACCAAAAAAATGTGACAAAACACATTCAACATTCAATCATTACAAAAACTCTCATCAAAGCTATTATAGAGGGAACATATCTCAAAGTAATAAAGACTTTATGAAAAATCTACAGCTAACATCACAATTAACATTGAATAATAAAAAAAAATCTTCCTTTAAAATTAAGAAAGAGTCAAGATGCCCACTTCCATCACTTTTTAAACATAGTATTGGAAGTCCTAGCCACAGCATTCAAAACAGAAAAAGAAATTAAAAAAAAAAATTTAAATTGGAAAAGAAAAAGTAAAACTGTCACTATTTGAAGATGGTATGCTATTACATGTAAAAAGCATAAAGTTTCCACCGAAAACTATTAGAACTCAGAAATTAATGAGGCATCGTTGAAGGATCTGATAAATATACATAAATCTTTTACTTTTCTGTACATTAATAATGAACTATAAGAGAAAGTAAGAAAACAATTTTATTCAAAATTACCTCAGAAAAAGTAAAATACATAAAAATATACTTAACCAAGGAATGCCAGCAAATTTGGAAAACTCAGCAGTGGCCACAGGACTGGAAAAAGTCAGTTTTCATTCCAATCCCAAAGAAAGGCAATGCCAAAGAATGCTCAAATACTGCACAACTGCAGTCATCTCACACGCTAGTAAAGTAATGCTCAAAATTCTCCAAGCCAGGCTTCAGCAATATGTGAACCATGAACTTCCTGATGTTCAAGCTGGTTTTAGAAAAGGCAGAGGAACCAGGGATCAAATTGCCAACATCCGCTGGATCATGGAAAAAGCAAGAGAGTTCCAGAAAAACATCTATTTCTGCTTTATTGACTATGCCAAAGCCTTTGACTGTGTGGATCACAATAAACTGTGGAAAATTCTGAAAGAGATGGGAATACCAGACCACCTGATCTGCCTCTTGAGAAATTTGTATGCAGATCAGGAAGTAACAGTTAGAACTGGACATGGAACAACAGACTGGTTCCAAATAGGAAAAGGAGTTCGTCAAGGCTGTATATTGTCACCCTGTTTATTTAACTTCTATGCAGAGTACATCATGAGAAACATTGAACTGGAAGAAACACAAGCTGGAATCAAGATTGCCGGGAGAAATATCAATAACCTCAGATATGCAGATGACACCACCCTTATGGCGGAAAGTGAAGAGGAACTCAAAAGCCTCTTGATGAAAGTGAAAGTGGAGAGTGAAAAAGTTGGCTTAAAGCTCAACATTCAGAAAACGAAGATCATGACATCTGGTCCCATCACTTCATGGCAAATAGATGGGGAAACAGGGGAAACAGTGTCAGACTTTATTTTTCTGGGCTCCAAAATCATTGCAGATCATGACTGCAGCCATGAAATTAAAAGACGCTTACTCCTTGGAAGGAAATTTATGACCAACCTAGATAGCATATTCAAAAGCAGAGACATTATTTGCCAACAAAGGTTCGTGTAGTCAAGGCTATGGTTTTTCCTGTGGTCATGTATGGATGTGAGACTTGGACTGTGAAGAAGGCTGAGCACCGAAGAATTGATGCTTTTAAACTGTGGTGTTGGAGAAGACTCTTGAGAGTCCCTTGGACTGCAAGGAGATCCAAACAGTCCATTCTGAAGGAGATCAGATCCAAAGGATTTCTTTGGAAGGAATGATGCTAAAGCTGAAACTCCAGTACTCTGGCCACCTCATGTGAAGAGTTGACTCATTGAAAAAGACTCTGATGCTGGGAGGGATCAGGGGCAGGAGGAGAAGGGGACGACAGGAGATGAGATGGCTGGATGGCATCACTGACTCGATGGACGTGAGTCTGAGTGAACTCTGGGAGTTGGTGATGGACAGGGAGGCCTGGCGTGCTGCGATTCATGGGGTTGCACGGAGTTGGACATGACTGAATGACTGATCTGATCTGATCTGATACTCTGAAATCTATAATACATTGATGAAGAACATTAAAGATGATACAAAAAAAAAGTAAAATATCCTAAATTCATGGTTGGATTGATTGATATTATTAAAGTGACCATATTATCCAAAGCAACCTACAGATTCAATGCAATTCCCATTAAAATGCCATGAAACTTTATAAAGAAGTCAAAATGATAATCTGAAAATTCATAGATAACCATAAAAGACCCCTCATAACCAAAACAATCTTGAGAAGAAAGAATAAAATTGGAGACATTATGCTTCCTGACATCAGACCATACTACAAAGCTACAGTCATGAACACAATATGGTGGTAGTACAGAAAAGACATATAGATCAATGGGATAGGATAGAGAGCCCAGAAATAAACCCACACACTTATGGTCAATTAATCTATGACAAAGGATACATATCTATTTAATGGAATATTACCCATCCTTAAAAAAAGTTTGAAATCTTGCCATTTGTTACAGTATGGATGGGCCTAGATGGTATCATATCAAGTGAGATAAGTCAAAGAAAGACAAAATACCATATAATTTCACTTATATGTGGAATCTAAAATATATTCTGAGAGATGCATATAACAAACAAGTTGTTGCTGGAGGGGCAGGAGTTAGAAGATGGGAGATTAGTGAAATGAGTTAGAAAGATTCAGAGACACAAACTTCCAGTTATAAAATAAATGAGTAAGAAAATGAAATGTGAAGCATGGGGAATATAGTCAACAATATTGTAATATCTTTGCATAGTGACAATGATAACTGGACTTATTGAGATCATTTTGTAATGTATAGAAATACTGAATCACTGTGTTGTAGATCTGGAACTAGCATAATATTGTAGTTATTATAAATAACATTTCAAGAAAAGAAAGATAATCAGTGTACTTAATCATTAATATGATTAAATAAATATTCCCTTTCCCATAAAGTGTGAGATAAGAACTATTTCCTGCTTTATTTATGAAAATTTGTTTTCTCTCTTTGTTGTTCTATTGTTTTCAGGGAAAATGAAGGCATGGTTAGTGAAATACTGAGTGTTCATGTAAATATTTTCTGATTATCTACTACTTGTAGTACCTTAATTTGAGAACTGAGAGTATATAATAGAAAATAATATGTGGACAACTTCAGTAATAAAAAACGTAAAAGATGAGGGAGAAGAAAAATGAATACTGAATATTACCCTGAAAAAGCTAAAGAAAGAGAGTTCAAATAATTCAAAGAAAGCTGGATAAAGAAAGAAAGTACTTCCTTCCAGGAGTAGAGATGAAGTGAAAACGGTAGTTCACTATAAGTTATGGAGGTTAAAGTGTGAAAATCTAAGGTCAATGAAGAGACTTTGAAAGATTACGGTAAATGAAAATAGTGAGTTTTCACTATTAAAACTTTAAAAAAAGGTTAAATAATAGAAGATGTTATTTCAAAAGTGATACAAATACTTGCAGTAATAAAATATATAGAAAAAAATACTCTCAAAGGTGAAAATTCCTAAGAAGAAAAATTATTTGATAATATCACTGCTTTGTAACTATTGCATTTATTTAAAAAATGAATTTATGTATTTTTTTTACAGAATAAGTAATAAGATTTAGAACAATAGGTGTTCAGCAAATTCAAGGAATCTGAAATACTGAGTGTTAATGTAAATATTTTCTGATTATCTACTACATGCAGTACCTTAATTTTAGAACTTAGAGTATATAATAGAAAAGAATATGAGGACAACTTCACTAATAAAAAAGGTAAAAGATGAGGGAGAAGAAAAATGAAGACTGAATGTTACCCTGAAAAAGCTAAAGAAAGAGAGTTCAAATAATTCAAAGAAAGCATATACACTGTGCTTATTGGGTATTTTTTTGTGCATACTCCAGGCGTTGATGGTGGTGCTAAGTTGTTCAGTCATGTCCCATTCTTTGCGACCCCATAGACTTTAGTCCACCAGGCTCCTCTGTCCATGGAATTCTCCAGGCAAAAATACTGGGGTGGGTAGCCATTCCCTTCTTCAGGGGGGTCTTCGCAACCCAAGGATCAAACCCAGGAGAATTGCAGGAGGATTCTTTACTGCTGAGCTACCGGGAAGCCCAGGCCTGGATAGCCTCTAGTTAACACAGTGTTTCTTAACCATCTTTTCCACCTCATCTCTCCATATTCATATCAGCATGATCTGTCTGCTGTTTTGGTTTCACGTCAATTCACCATCAATAGTGTTTCAACTTCAGGATTTCTTTGGGAGAGGAACCGCACAATTTCACTCTTGCATAACAACATGGCATAAAAGCTACTCTAGTTCTTTCAGAAAAATCAACCTATATCGCCTACCAAGTGACAGTGAAATTAGTTCAAACTTACATGATGTATTGGTAAAAAAAATATAGCTGTGGTGGATTCATGTTGATATATGGCAAAACCAATACAATATTTAAAGTTAAAAAATTAAATATTAAATATATATATATATATATACTATTATAAGACTTCAGGATCTCAGGTAATGTGCTGATTCAATTCTAGCCAAGTACTGTAGGAACTCAGCCCCTCTGCCTCTGTGCTTTATTTGAAATGACTCATTGTTGAGAGATACTGTCATCCAGGTCATCATTTTAGAATTTTTCTTTACAATGATTTAATGGATTAAATAAACATCCTTTCACCTAAGCATATGTTTACAATGACATTGTCACAACAGTGGGGAAATATCACCATATGGTGTGCATTATATGAGGGTGGACTTTAGGCTGCAGACGTCCAAAACCTTGGAACACTAGGGAAAATGGCTGGGGCACTCTTTTCCAGGTTAGCCCTGAAAATGTATAGATTACTATAAAGAAAAGAAAGGGATGAAAATATATGACATTTTGATTTGGTATGTAGCTCAGGTGGGGTAAGAAATGTAAGACTCTGAATAAAAAGTCACTTTGAAAATCAAAGGTGTGATGGAAAATGATGAAGTATTCTTGAGGGATAAAATGAAGAGACCAGTTTATTAGGAAAAAACCTAGAAAAGTATACTATTTATACTTCTTCAAATTTTATTCACTATTGCCTTAAAATGTACATTTCACGAACATTATCTTCTTTTAAAAACATGAAAATTTTATACTGTTAGACATTCCACATGGGGACTCATCTAATAACAATAACTAATGGAAAGCAAGAAGGCATTTGTCTTTTACTTTCTATGTATTAGAAGCTGCTCACTTTGTATTCCAAAACTGCTTTTAAATGCCATCACATTTAAAGGATTCCAATAAATAAGAGCCAGTGTTTAGCATTGCACACACTCATGGTAACAGAAACATGAAGCAGAGGTGCCTCTAGTTTGATGTGGATCACCAGCTCTCAGGTTCTCTGGAAGCACTCTCTCAGATGAGAGAGATGATTGTGCTGTTCCTTCCTGTTTCTTAGTACATGCAATAATGTATATATGCTTTTTTAGGATTTGATTTTATGGAGAATAGTTGAAATAAGGTTAGATTCTACTGTGATATTTAACTTGTAAATAAGAATGTGAGAAATAGTCCATACTGGTTCATATTCAAGGCCAAAATCTGCCATTAGCCACTAATACAATTTCAAGTGCAATGATGGTGAGGGTCACTTGAGGGAATTTTTTGGCTGGGAGTCTGTGTGGAATGCTGCCACAGCTCAGCCAGGCAAAAAGGCTCTTCTCATGCCTCTAATGATCTGTGAAATGGCATGAACCCAGGATGAGACTCACCTCTGTGAGTCCCACAGAAATTACAAAACGTCCTTCATAGTTTTTCCTTTGTTAAAAACGTAATTTCCACAATTCCTATGTCAGTTTTACTTAGCCACTTCTCCTAGAGTAAAACCAAAGAAATTTATAATACACATTTTTATGCTTGACACTTAACTGTGAAACCATGATTTATCAGTGCTATTGCAGCTCTTCTTTATATTGTATTTCCCCTTACAATATTGTTTTCTTTCTCCTAAGTCACAAATTACATATTTCTTAGTATAGTTGTAATTCAAATACTGACACTATATTTTACTTTTCGCTGTTAATTTCCTGTGGAGAGGTTAATTCCCCTGCTTCTATTTTGTGTTCCAAAGAAAATTAAAGATACTTTATTTCTGAAGTTTCTGACAGTGCTTTTTTATAGAATGTTTAAATATGATTCCTGTATCTGATTGTAGATATTTAAGAAAAAGACACAAGGTGTAGTTTTAACTGGCAACACACTTATCAGAAACTCTGTAAATCATCCAACTTTTGAAACATTGTAACATACTATACATGTGTGAGGTATTATCACAGCTCTACAGACAAAGGTATGCATATTCTTCAAGCCTCAGTCCAAAATTACACACCCCCAAAATCATTTAGTAAAAATGCTGATGCATGGACTACAGAGTGTGCACTTTTAAAAATCGGTTTTTATGAAAACTTTTCCAACATTCACCTATACCTAGAATATCTAACAATGTTTTAGTTTCACAATCATGCAGCCAGTCCAAAAGATTATTTTCCACATATGGTATTACGTAAGCATACAAAGGCAACCTAAGAAATTTGGGGACTGTCATAATCTGAGATATTAAATAGTGGAAATTTTAAGTCTGTGTAGTCTATTGCAGAATAGAAAACATAGAATCTGGAGTCAGAAGATTTCAGTTTGTAGTCCATTTACTGGCTGAGGGATCTTGGGCAAGTAGCAAAATAATCATAGTCACAGTGGGATTGATCCATGCAGGAGGTACTATGCTAGGCACTTTACAAGCAAAATCTCCATCAAAGCTCACAGGAGCCCTTCAGGTTCCTACTATTTTCCCTGTTTTGCAGATCAGGAACCTAAGACTCAAAAAGGTTCAATAATCTGCTTAAGTCCATGATGTCTAGGAAGTGGCAGAAACCATTTTCAGCCAAAGAGCACTAAGCTCCAGGCTAGTGCTATGAGTCCCAGGTTTCAGATTAATATTTCTAGTTATTTCTCAGGGTTGCATTGAAAATAAAGTAACATAAGCTGTATGAGAGG
The DNA here is from genome assembly GCF_027580195.1 of Bos mutus. Lineage (NCBI taxonomy): Eukaryota > Metazoa > Chordata > Mammalia > Artiodactyla > Bovidae > Bos > Bos mutus. The sequence goes on along the minus strand of NC_091631.1, from coordinate 77,432,717 downwards.
TTTTATAAATTATAATATTGTTGTCATTTACGTGATTTCAAAAAGTGTTTTCCAGATTTGGATTCTGATTTTGTTATTGAACTAGGTCTGGAATATAGTTCTTTGACTTAAATAGTCTGAATTTCTGTGGCTCAAGAGATCTCCAAACTCCACTTCAAAACTCCAGTGCAATTACACTTGATTTGTGGACTCACAGCTTGAGTAATAATGCAAATCTATAGTCAAAAATATTTCCTGAGTTTACTACAATTTGCATACTGGCCACTCCAGTACTCTTGCCTGGAAAATCTCAAGGACAGAGGAGCCTGGTGCGCTGCAGTCCATGGGGTCGCTAAGAGTTGGACACGACTGAGCGACTTCACTTTCACTTTTCACTTTCATGTATTGGAGAAGGAAATGGCAACCCACTCCAGTGTTCTTGCCTGGAGAATCTCAGGGATGGGGGAGCCTGGTGGCTGCATAGCCCAGTCTATGGGGTCGCATAGAGTCAGACACAACTGAAGAGACTTAGCAGCAGCAGCAGCAGCAGCCATGTTCTATGTTCAGGGGATAAAACAAAACGTATCTGGAGGGGGGGAAAAAAAAAAAAAAACATAGCTGGAAACTCTGTCCAGGAGAAGCTTATACTCTACTAAGCAGATTTACAACTTGCTGCAGAATTTGTAAATTTATACTTTGGAATCTGTTTATTTGAATTTGAAAACCAGAAAAATACATACTTTAGATTAATGGTCCACAATATTTTGGTCCCAAATATCCAGGGACCAGTTTCATGGAAGACAATTTTTCCAGGGACCATGGTGAGGGGGATGGTTTCAGGATGATTCAAGTGCATTACTTTATTTTGCACTTTATTTCTATTATTATTGTATCAGTTCCACCTCAGATCATCTGATATTAGATCCCAGAGGTTGGGGACTCCTGTTTTAGATAGATATGTAAAAATCTTCTAAGAAATGGCAATACTGAACTTCCACAGTGGCCCAGTGGTTGAGAATCTGCCTGCCAGTTGGGGGAACATGGGTTTGATCCCGGTCCAGGAGAATTTCACGTGCCACAGGACAACTAAGCCCATGAGCCACAGCCACAGAAGCCCGTGTGCCCTAGAGCCCATGCTCCACAACCCGAGAAGCCACCACGATGAGACGCCCATGCACCACACCTAGAGAGTAGCTCCCACACTCCACAGCCAGAGAAAGCCCACACACAGCAATCAAGACCCAGAGCAGCCACAAGTAATTAACTTTCAAAAAGAAATGACAACACTGTCAGTCATGAAAATCAATGACTCCCGACCAAAAAATATCAACATTGACTTTAAGATAATTTTCAAGCAGATATACACATGTGTGGAATTGTAAATTTCTTCTATTAAAATTGTACTTTTCATTAAGCTCATTTAGTAATTAACTGCAGCCATGAAATTAAAAGACGCTTACTCCTTGGAAGGAAAGTTATGACCAACCTAGATAGCATATTCAAAAGCAGAGACATTACTTTGCCAACAAAGGTTTGTCTAGTCAAGGCTATGGTTTTTCCTGTGGTCATGTATGGATGTGAGAGTTGGACTGTGAAGAAGGCTGAGCGCCGAAGAATTGATGCTTTTGAACTGTGGTGTTGGAGAAGACTCTTGAGAGTCCCTTGGACTGCAAGGAGATCCAACCAGTCCATTCTGAAGGAGATCAGCCCTGGGATTTCTTTGGAAGGAATGATGCTAAAGCTGAAACTCCAGTACTTTGGCCACCTCATGCGAAGAGCTGACTCATTGGAAAAGACTTTGATGCTGGGAGGGATTGGGGGCAGGAGGAGAAGGGGACGATAGAGGATGAGATGGCTGGATGGCATCACTGACTCGATGGACGTGAGTCTCAGTGAACTCCAGGAGTTGGTGATGGACAGGGAGGCCTGGCGTGCTGCAATTCATGGGGTCGCAAAGAGTCGGACACGACTGAGCGACTGATTTGATCTGATCTGATCTGAAGCACATACAGAACTAATATTTCTCATAATATATAAAATACAACATAGAACACAATGGAGTAACTACCTTCAAGGAGTTTCTTTGTTTATTTCTGATTTGTTCTAAATACTGCAAGGTATTGGGGAGGTTGCGTTCTTAAATGATCTTAAAGCTAAGCAGTCTCTCCCTAATCACAGATATTTCAGTTTTATTCCCCACGCCTCTCTGAGGCATATGCCAGGATTGTGAATCTCTGAGAAACTGTTCTTGTTTATTTGTTCTTTTTCTCAGGAGTCATCTATTCAAATGAATATAAGGCCTAAATGGAAGTAGGCCTCAGGGTTTCTATCACTTGACTAGAGAAAGGAGATCTGATTTAACTGGGGCACTCACTAATCTTCAAACTATTGCTGCCATTAGGAAATTCTGATACATTGTAATAAGGATTTTGTAATTTTTTATAGAACTTAGAAATACAAAATTTTATATACAATCTACTGATTTTTAGGTTGGAAATAAATTACGTTTTTAAAGTCTTGTGAACCAAATATGACCACTTTTGTCTTCCTTCTCCTGTTATTGATCTTCCCCAGGAATCCTTTTTTTTTTAAGCTAAGTGCATATATTCCAGCAATCTCCTTCTTGTTAATATTTTTAACTGTCACCTACCTGCAGACTATTCTAAAACCCATATCTTGACCTCAGACCTTTCTGCAGCTACTTGAATACCCGAATGCCTAAGGACTCCTCCAGCAGACAGAAATTCATAATTTAGCTACAAAATGAAAGCATAAATTGCTCTAGGACCTTTAATTCTATCTTCATTCTATATCCTGCTTAGCAACAATAGGCTCTACTATCTTTTAACTCTTAATAGTAGAGACACCTGCCCATTTACCTCCATCAGCCATTAAAGTCAGAATTTTATTTTCTTCACATGAAGCTGAGTGAATGATACATATTATTATTTAAATGATTACTGCAGTTACAAAAATCCTCAGAGGAGAATACCTAAACAATTTATATGACATATTTTAATACATACTGTTTTATATTTCCAATTAAAAAAATTAATTTTCTTCTTAATTTATTATTTAGGCTCCAGAAACTCAAAGAGGTTGATTCAGTCAGTCAGGTCGGTCACTCAGTCATGTTCGAATCTTTGCGACAACATGAATTGTAGCATGCCAGGCCTCCCTGTTCATCACCAACTCCTGGAATTCACTCAAGCTCATGTGCATCGAGTCAGTGATGCCATCCAGGAATCTCATCCTCTGTCCTCCCCTTCTCCTCCTGCCCCCAATCCCTTCCAGCATCTGTGTTGTTTCCAATGAGTCACCTCTTCCCATGAGGTGGCCAAAGTACTCGAGTTTCAGCTTTAGCATCAATTCTTCCATGAACACCAAGAACTGATCTCCTTTAGTATGGATTGGTTGGATCTCTTTGTAGTACAAGGGACTCTCAAGAGGCTTCTCCAACACCACCGTTCAAAAGCATCAATTCTTCAGCACTCAGCTTTCTTCACAGTCCAACTATCACATCCATACATGACCACTGGAAAAACTATAGCCTTGACTAGACAGACCTTTGTTAGTAAAGTAATGTCTCTGCTTTTCAATATGTTATCTAGGTTGGTCATAACTTTCCTTCCAAGGAGTAAGCGTCTTTTAATTTCATGGCTGCAGTCACCATCTGCAGTGATTGTGGAGCCAAAAAAAAATAAAGTCTGACATTGTTACCACTCTTTTCCCATCTATTTCCAATGAAGTGATGGGACCAGATGCCATAATCTTAGTTTTCTTAATGTTGAGCTTTAAGCCAAATTTTTCACTCTCCTCTTTCACTTTCATCAAGAGGCTTTTTATTTCCTCTTCACTTTCTGCCATAAGGGTGGTGTCATCTGTATATCTGAGGTTATTGATATTTCTCCAGGCAGTCTTGATTCCAGCTTGTGTTTCTTCCAGTTCAATGTTTCTCATGATGTACTCTGTATAGAAGTTAAATAAGCAGGGTGACAATATACAGCCTTGATGTACTCCTTTTCCTATTTGGAACCAGTCTGTTGTCCCATGTCCATTTCTAACTGTTGCTTCCTGACCTGCATATAGGTTTCTTAAGAGGCAGGTCAAGTGGTCTGGTATTCCCATCTCTTTCAGAATTTTCCACAGTTTATTGTGATCCACACAGTTAAAAACTTTGGCATAGTCAATAAAGCAGAAATAGATGTTTTTCTGGAACTCTTGCTTTTTCGATGATCAGCAGATGTTGGCAATTTGATCCCTGGTTCCTCTGCCTTTTCTAAAACCAGCTTGAATATCTGGAAGTTAATGGTTCACATATTGCTGAAGCCTGGCTTAGAGAATTTTGAGCATTACTTTACTAGCGTGTGAGATGAGTGCAATTGTGCAGTAGTTTGAGCATTCTTTGGCATTGCCTGCCTTTTGGATTGGAATGAAAACTGACCTTTTCAAGTCCTGTGGCCACTGCTGAGTTTAGCTCGTCAAAAATTCACAGTTGAATGACAATGATGGTAATTGAATCTATGTCTGCCTTAAGTCTATACTTTCTCCCTCCACAAGAACCTCGATTAAAAGAATGGAAGAGTTTCTACCTATGCAAAGGTGGAAAGACATTTAAAGCAGTGCTATTTATTGTATTTGAAGCTGGATGGAAGTGAGAAAGAAAAGAGGTTGGAAAGTGAGAAATATAAGTAAACAGCAGTGTCTAGAGTAGATTCTTATGAGGAAATAAGATGAGAAGTCAGTTAAAACTATAGATTGAAGGGAACTCAGAACACTGAGAGTAATCAGAGATGAGTGACATTTTGTTCAAGTTCATTTTATGTTCTTGCATCTACCCTCTTTTCTCTCTTGTTGATCCTGCATATCATGCCAAAACAATGACCCCTGAATTCTACTTTTCATAATGTATGTCTCCTGGTCAAGCCTTAAGATGTTCCCTGTTATCAGCTCCCCTTCTTGGCTTCCACAGTCCTGAATTTACAATGGGCTCCCCTACCTGTCTCCCCTCACTCTAACTCAACCTGGATTCAATGACACACTTTTCTGGGCTGTGCTACTGACTTTTCAAGAGGTCAGTATGTGTACTTTCTTTGTTAAATTCTCTTTTATGTATGCCCATATTTTCCCTTCCAATTATTTTATGACAAGATTTTAATTTATTAAACTTTATTAAAGTTTACCATACCACCTGATCTGCCTCTTGAGAAAACTGTATGCAGGTCAGAAAGCAACAGTTAGAACTGGACATGGAATGACAGACTGGTTCCAAATAGGAAAAGGAGTTCATCAAGGCTGTATATTGTCACCCAGCTTATTTAACTTATATGCAGAGTACATCATGCAGAACGCTGGGCTGGGTGAAGCACAAGCTGGAATCAAGACTGCCAGGAGAAATATCAATAACCTCAGATATGCAGATGACACCACCTTTATGGCAGAAAGTGAAGAGGAAATAAAAAGCCTCTTGATGAAAGTGAAAGAGGAGAGTAAAAATTTTGGCTTAAAGCTCAACATTCAGCAAATGAAGATCATGGCATCTGGTCCCATCCCTTCACAGGAAATAGATGGGGAAACAGAGGAAGCAGTGTCAGACTTTATTTTTTTTGGCTCCAAAATCACTGCAGATGGTGACTGCAGCCATGAAATTAAAAGACGCTCACTCCTTGGAAGGAAAGTTATGACCAACCTAGATAGCATATTCAAAAGCAGAGACATTACTTTGCCAACAAAGGTCTGCCTAGTCAAGGCTATGGTTTTTCCAGTGGTCATGTATGGATGTGAGAGTTGGACTGTGATGAAAGCTGAGCACCAAAGAATTGATGCTTTTGAACTGTGGTGTTGGAGAAGACTCTTGAGAGTCCCTGAACTTTAAGGAGATCCAACCAGTGCATTCTAAAGGAGCTCAGTCCTGGGTGTTCTTTGGAAGGACTGATGCTAAAGCTGAAACTCCAGTACTTTGGCCACCTCATGCAAAGAGTTGACTCATTGGAAAAAACTCTGATGCTGGGAGCGTTTGGGGGCAGGAGAAGAAGGGGATGACAGAGATGGCTGGATGGCATCACCGACTCGATGGACGTGAGTTTGAGTGAACTGTGGGAGTTGGTGATGGACAGGGAGGCCTGGTGTGCTGCGATTCATGGGGTCTCAGAGAGTCGGACATGACTGAGCACTGAACTGAACTGAACTGAACTGAAAGTTTATGTTTATAAAGTATGGGTTCTTCTGATATTCCTTCTTTGGCGATTAACCATATTTTAATTTAATATCACCTTATTCTCTTATTTCACTTCAAGTAATTTATACTTTTCCAGCAAATTAGAAGTGATAAATATTGCAATATCACATCTAACACACATCTAACATTTCTTTTCAATAAAATGTGCAGCACAATAAAGGAAAAAGACAATTGCCAATGAGGAGTCAATTAACTAAATTGACAACTGAACACTTAAAAAGCTGCATATTAACAGGTGCAGAATAACTTGGTGGCAAAAACATACAGATGCTTATGGTATACAATACATAGAAATGATAAGCAATTTGATGTCTATGAGACAACATGAGCCATTCAGACTCATAGTTGTTGATTAAAATCTGGGACTGACAAAGAATTTGGTTTTATTTTATATTGGTTTTATATTTTATATTGGTATTATTTTATATTCCATATAAATTCTGGCATCTGAATAGATCATCCAATCTTACTTCATTAATCAAATTAGTATGCATTATATTCAATCTTTTTCTTGAATCTATTATCTTAGCCTTATAAGAGACAGTCAAACTGTCCTCTCCCCTTGAGGAAGAAAAAGATAAAATGCCTTTAAAAGTACATTATAAAACCACTAACACATGCGGGGTTAGCTGCCTCCTCTCTGATGTGATCATAGTATCTGTCACATTACATTGAGATTTTCAGTGGTCATCAGTAGATAGTGTTTCACTTAAGAGCAAAGATGCTTGGGTCTCCAGAATGGAATATCGCTTGGCACACTAGACACACAAAAAGTTGTCTTGGAAGCAAGGTAGAAATGTGAGAGTTTTGAGGGGTCTAAACTTTTGTGGATGCTGTGTAGAAAACAAAGTTTGGAGTAGAAATGAGAATAAACCATTGATGCTTGGATCAGAATTTTAAATGGAGAGCTGAGATATCCCTGTTATGTGTGGGCATCCTGGAAGTATCAATAATTCAGGTGAAACAATCCTCTTGAGATATATGAACTCAGAGGGGAGGCCACTTGTTAGGCTGTCCCTTCTCACTTGGAGATTCTAAATATAAAATTCTTAGCCTCTAAATCCTGAAGGCAATGTGTTTATACAGCTATAATAATTGTAGTAATATTTACAATTATTCATGTGTCATCTATTCATATGGGGATGCCAATAAAGAATTGTTTTTCATGGTTTTATAGTATCTACAGCCATTAATACAGGATCTGCCCCAATTCTTAACTGGATGCTCAAAAAATTGATTTAAAACACTAGTTTCTAGTATGGCTAAGTCCCTTTGCTGTTCACCTGAAACTAACACAATGGTTAATTGGCTATACCCCAATACAAATAAAAAGTCTAAAGTTTGGGGGAAAAACAAAAAAACAAAAACAAACCACACACACACACTAGTATGTCATCACAAATTCCCCCATTCTCATAGCCATAAACTCAATAGGCAGTAATTTAGTGATATGTGCTAGGCATTGTTCCATGAACCAAGCAGTAGGGATTCATTCACAAAAACAATGGGAACCTAGTCAACCAGGAGTTTACATTCCAGGGGGAGAATGTGAACATTCTGAAGGCAATGTGACTATAGACACTAAAAAAAACATGGAAAAAAAAACTTTATTGATGTCCCCATATGAATAGATAACTCATGCATGATTGTAAATATTACTACAATTATTATAGTTGCATAAACACATTGCCTTCAGGATTGCCTCCCACATTGCAGGCCAATTCTTTACCAGCTGAGCCACAGGGGAAGCCCAGGGTGATCAAAAAAGATGACTGAAAGACAGTGACCAGATATTCAAAAGCCATCAACCCAGGCACGTAGTTACTATGCTTTCTACAGAACTGAAAATAATATATACTATTAGACATTGTAAGTTATATAATTCAATTGGCAATGAAAAATGCTTGTGATCACCAAATGTTGTCTTGCTTCTTTAAAAGTAAACATAATGATTTAATTTTAATACTTTTAATTAATTCAAGCTGATATTTCCATTTTAAAATAATGAATGTGTGTAAACAAAGAGATCAAATATGGTGACTGCTAAGTGGACATGATATTCTGACATCAAGATCTGATATTGGCTTAAATGTCTAAAGATCTCCATAGGTTATCTGTCACATTTAACAGAGCAGGACAAACAGAATACTTAGTGGTGAGAGCGCAATATGTTCTTTTAGTTAAATATTGTTAATCAGAAAACTCTAAATGTATGTGTTTTGTAAACATAACTTCAGAAATATGTACATTAAAAACAAAAATTCTGCATAATAACATTAAATAAAAACAATCATTACCAAAACTTTGGTATGGTAACTTTAAATCTCTTGTATATATTATGGTTCTTATGAAAATGGAATCAAAGAGAGTCTGTATTTTTTCACTGATGTTATATCCTATATATTGTGTCTCTAATTATATACTATTCTGGGGCTTCCTGGGTGGCTCAGTGGTAAAGAATCCACCTGCCAATGCAGGAATTGCAGGAGATGTGGGTTCAGTCGCTGGGCTGGGAAGATCCCTCGAAGGGGGCAATGGCAACCCACTTCAGTATTCTTGCCTGGGAAATCCCATGGAGAGAGGAGCCTGGCAGGCAATAGTCCATGGGGGTCGCAAAGAGTCAGACATGACTGAGCTACTGAGCATGCTCACGTGCACATGGTATTCTACCAAACTGAGCACAATGGTTGCACTCTATTGACTTAAATGCACTGGAGTATTACTATCATGAAAGGTAAAATTACCCTTTGAAATAATGTGCAGGATATGTAAAGATATTGTTATTTTGAAAAAAAAAATTTAGCAAGACTTCCTTCTCAATTAAATATGCAAACTTGGTTTCTAATCTATGATTTTATCATTGCTGTAAAATGAGGCTTATTTTCATAACCAGTTATGTTTTCATAATATACAGCCATAACCAAATTGTGTAAAAATAATAAGAATTAAATGCTAAAGTCATAAATATATATGTACACAACAGATTCTGATGTACACACTATATATTTTTATATCTATGAATAAAAGCATAAAGTTATTTACAGTTATTTGTAACTGTCCTAATTATTATTCTAGTCTTACAACTTTTCAGCTTGCTTTTTAAAAACCAGTTCTTATAACTCTGCATTATGTGACTGAGTGACAAGTCACAATTTTAGCATAGATGCTCATCTGTGCCAACTAAAGTGAATAATAAACCTCTTCCAAGATTAAAAGACGCTTACTCCTTGGAAGAAAAGTTATGACCAACCTAGATAGCATATTGAAAAGCAGAGACATTACTTTGCCAACAAAGGTCCATCTAGTCAAGGCTATGGTTTTTCCAGTGGTCATGTATGGATGTGAGAGTTGGACTGTGATGAAAGCTGAGAGCCGAAGAATTGATGCTTTTGAACTGTGGTGTTGGAGAAGACTCTTGAGAGTCCCTTGGACTGCAAGGAGATCCAGCCAGTCCATTCTAAAGGAGCTCAGTGCTGGGTGTTCTTTGGAAGGAATGATGCTAAAGCTGAAACTCCAGTACTTTGGCCACCTCATGCGAAGAGCTGACTCATTGGAAAAGACTCTGATGCTGGGAGGGATTGGGGGCAGGAGGAAAAGGGGATGACAGAGGATGAGATGTCTGGATGGCATCACCAACTCGATGGACGTGAGTTTGAGTGAACTCTGGGAGATGGTGATGGACAGGGCGGCCTGGTGTGCTGTGATTCATGGGGTCACAAAGAGTCATACACGACTGAGAGACTGAACTGAACTGAAGGTCAATCATTTAAAAGGGGGAAGATATCTGAAATTTAACTTGGAATGCATACGTAGTGTTCTATCAGCATCTATATCAATCTTTAAGGAGACTTAGTTGCCTTTATACATATTACAAATGATATTTTGTTCATTTTTCCCCTCCCATAGATACCAACTGTTTTCCAACCTGCATATTATAAAAGACCTGATTTGCTGTTTGAAGGTACATGTTTGAAATGATAACCTTAGGTGTTTTTTTTTGTTGTTGTTGGAAGTACCAGCTCTTGATGGAAAATAGTGAGCAGAATCACATACAATAATGAGTTTACAAAGACCAACTGAAGTAGCAAAATGGCATTTCATGCCAGGAAATGATTTCTTTGTGTATTTGGCATGGAAATGAATCCCTTTAAACTATACACATGAATGATGAAGACTGGTGCTAGAATTCTTCCTAGAACACAAATATGTTATAAACTGCTTTAAGATGATTCTTGTTGTCTTCTGGCCCAGAGTAAAAGAAATAAAATCCTTATCCTAACTTACAAGGGAATTTAAAGACTCCTCCCTGCCTCTGTAGTGAGGTTTGCAAACCTTCCACTTGACTCTTTGTTCTCCCATCCCTGCCTCTATTTTCCTTCTGCACTTCTGCTCCCCCAAACTGTCCATACACATTTACACTTTTTTGCTACGATACTCTTTTGTCTGTAGAAGTATGTTTCTCTTTACAGAATGTCAAAATCTCATGCATTTTTCAGACCCAAGTAGCTTATCACATAATTTCTGAATCTCTCTCAATATCTTCTGTGCTTGGGAGGATGAGAGGTGAGGGGAAGATTAGAGAAGTTGGGCAAAGCCAATGATAGTAATTTCTCATATTAGTCATTGACTAGAACTTCCATATATCTGCACAGAACCGTGAGATACACCACCTCCAGGACAATGTGCCTATCTTTACCTGGCTATCAGTCAGGACTGGTGTGGAAGATCTATGCCCTCTAAACAGCTGATGCTTTTAAAAATCAAATAGCTCTATCCAACTCCAATAGTCATTATTACATTTTGAAAACATCTTGTGTATATCCAACTAGAACACTTCTTTTCTATTATGACACTGGTTTTTCAGTAAGAAAACAAAACAAAATAATACAAAGAAAGGAAACAAGCATATAGAGAGTCTCTATATACACAGGAAAAAAATTTTTGAACTCAGGACTGTTGGGACAAGTCAAATAGAGAACTATGATTGATGTTCTTCCTTAAAGAATCTGGGATGGATTTTAATTAATTTAACCATCTTGCTAAGTAAAGCTTTAATGAGCATTTTCATGACTAGAAATTTTCCTGTTTTCATGAGTTCAAATGATTCACAATTGTTAATGTCTTTGATCTGTTGTGACCAATTAATTTTCAAAAGCACTGTATCAATTTAAAATACCCCAGCCATCTTGAGTGATTTAAAATTTTCCTTTTCAATTAAATTTAATGACCTTTGTGTTTGTTTTAATGTTTAAAAAGCACAAGTGCAGTGAAATGACAGTTTTCTATAAACAACACTGAGAAATTTGATCATACTTTATTTTAGGATAATTCACATTTAACTACACACATACCTAAAGAGTATTGGTTCATGACTTGGTGCCACAGCTTGTTTTTTAATTTTGATCATCAATGAGGATAATCATACAGCAAAGAGTCACATGGAGTTGAAAATAGTTTATAGCTAGTTTACTTATAACTCAAAATGGTATTGATGTTTCCATAAACTCCTGGAGATGGCGATGGATAAGGAGGCCTGGCGTGCTGCAGTCCATAGGGTCACAAAGAGTTGGATACGACTGAGCGACAGAACTGAATTGAACATGTAAAATCTTTCATTTTGAATTTTAAAAACTGCCTTATGATTTGTAGCAATTTGTGTAGGATATAGAGCAAAGTTTTGAGTTTTAATTGACCATGAATTTAACAAGAACAGAGTGATATAACAAGCTAATTAAAACTCAAATAATCTTGGTCTACACTTTATATGTATAATGCCTAAATAATTGGAATTAATATTCTCACCTGGATAGATCATGTCAGATCATCATCATCTGTGTAAAAATGTGGTTTAATTCTGGACAGTTTATGACAAGAGAATGGGGTTAATTCAGGTGAATATCTTTTAACAAAATTATGATAAATCCATAGGATATTCAAATTGCCAGAACTAGAATGTTAAATGTTTTAGCAAGTATACCATATAAAGAAGTGTTATTTAGCCTGGGGAAGTCCAAAGGGGATTTGTGATATCTGTTTTCAAAATTGTGAAGGGTTTGATTCATGTGGAGAAGAAGTTGATTTATGTTATGTTAATTCAATTCTCCCTAGGAATTAGTTGTTATAATAACCAATCAAGAAATGGATTCCTTCCCTCCTTCCTCTTGCCCTACAATCAGTCAGCAGACACTGATTAAGAGTAGAACATCCTAGTACAGTGATAGACTCATGGAATAGACATACTAATAAGGTTACCATACTTGTCCTCAAATAACTCACAATCTAATGGGATTGGCAGGTTATCTACCTATTGATATATCATCTTCCAAGGCATATACAATATACAGAAAGTACTACATAGGAAAGTTAACTATTCAAGCAAAAGCTGATCAACACCTTCGTGGAAAGGGGTATTATCTACAGTCTTAATTTATAGCTACTGTACCTTTGTGCTTCTTTCTTAAAATGATATGTACAGTCTTATATATTTATATATCTTATATATACAATGTTTATGCATTGTTTATTTATGTAATGTTTGATAGCTACATTGTATCATATATAAAACTCATATTATTTATATTATATATATTAGTTTAGAGAAACCAAAATGTATAAACAAAGCTTTTTTTTTTTATTCTTCCAATTTTATTTTATTTTTAAACTTTACATAATTGTATTAGTTTTGCCAAATATCAAAATGAATCCGCCACAGGTATACATGTGTTCCCCATCCCGAACCCTCCTCCCTCCTCCCTCCCCATACCATCCCTCTGGGCCGTCCCAGTGCACCAGCCCCAAGCATCCAGCATCATGCATCGAACCTGGACTGGCAACACGTTTCCTACATGATATTTTACATGTTTCATTGCCATTCTCCCAAATCTTCCACCCTCTCCCTCTCCCACAGAGTCCATAAGACTGTTCTATACATCAGTGTCTCTTTTAAATACACGGGTTATTTTTACCATCTTTCTAAATTCCATATATGTGCGTTAGTACACTGTATTTATGTTTTTCCTTCTGGCTTACTTCACTCTGTATAATAGGCTCCAGTTTCATCCACCTCATTAGAACTGATTCAAATGTATTCTTTTGGCTGAGTAATACTCCATTGTGTATATGTACCACAGCTTTCTTATCCATTCATCTGCTGATGGACATCTAGGTTGCTTCATGTCTTGGCTATTATAAACAGTGCTACGATGAACATTGGGGTACACGTGTCTCTTTCCCTTCTGGTTTCCTCAGTGTGTATGCCCAGCAGTGGGGTTGCTGGATCATAAGGCAGTTCTATTTCCAGTTTTTAAGGAATCTCCACACTGTTCTCCATAGTGGCTGTACTAGTTTGCATTCCCACCAACAGTGTAAGAGAGTTCTTTTTTCCACACCCTCTCCAGCATTTATTATTTGTAGACTTTTGGATCGCAGCCATTCTGACTGGTGTGAAATGGTACCTCATAGTGGTTTTGATTTGCATTTCTCTGATAATGAGTGATGTTGAGCATCTTTTCATGTGTTTGTTAGCCATCTGTATGTCTTTTTTGGAGAAATGTCTATTTAGTTCTTTGGCCCATTAGAAAATCTTAACAGACCCATCACAAGTCCAGCAAACAAAAGCCCTGGTCCAGACGGCTTTCACAGCTGAATTCTACAAAAATTTAGAGAAGAGCTAACACCTATCCTGCTCAAACTCTTCCGGAAAATTGCAGAGGAAGGTAAACTTCCAAACTCATTCTATGAGGCCACCATCACCCTAATACCAAAACCTGACAAAGATCCCAAAAAAGAAAACTACAGGCCAATATCACTGATGAACATAGATGCAAAATCCTTAACAAAATTCTAGCAATCAGAATCCAACAACACATTAAAAAGATCATACACCATGATCAAGTGGGCTTTATCCCAGGGATGCAAGGATTCTTCAATATCCACAAATCAATCAATGTAATACACCACATTAACAAATTGAAAAATAAAAACCATATGATTATCTCAATAGATGCAGAGAAAGCCTTTGACAAAATTCAACATCCATTTATGATAAAAACTCTCCAGAAAGCAGGAATAGAAGGAACATACCTCAACATAATAAAAGCTATATATGACAAACCCACTGCAAACATTATCCTCAATGGTGAAAAATTGAAAGCATTTCCTCTAAAGTCAGGAACAAGACAAGGGTGCCCACTTTCACCATTACTATTCAACATAGTTTTGGAAGTTTTGGCCACAGCAATCAGAGCAGAAAAGAAATAAAGGAATCAAATTGGAAAAGAAGAAGTAAAACTCTCACTATTTGCAGATGACATGATCCTCTACATAGAAAACCTAAAGACTCCACCAGAAAATTACTAGAAATAATCAATGACTACAGTAAAGTTGCAGGATATAAAATCAACACACAGAAATCCCTTGCATTCCTATACACTAATAATGAGAAAACAGAAAGAGAAATTAAGGAAACAATTCCATTCACCATTGCAACGGAAAGAATAAAATACTTAGGAATATATCTACCTAAAGAAACTAAAGACCTATATATAGAAAACTATAAAACACTGGTGAAAGAAATCAAAGAGGACACTAATAGATGGAGAAATATACCATGTTCATGGATTGGAAGAATCAATATAGTGAAAATGAGTATACTACCCAAAAGCAATTTATAGATTCAACGCAATCCCTATCAAGCTACCAACAGTATTCTTCACAGAGCTAGAACAAATAATTTCACAATTTGTATGGAAATACAAAAAACCTCGAATAGCCAAAGCGATCTTGAGAAAGAAGAATGGAACTGGAGGAATCAACCTACTTGACTTCAGGCTCTACTACAAAGCCACAGTTATCAAGACAGTATGGTACTGGCACAAAGACAGAATTATTGATCAATGGAATAAAATAGAAAGCCCAGAGATAAATCCATGCACATATGGACACCTTATCTTGACAAAGGAGGCAAGAATATACAATGGATTAAAGACAATCTCTTTAACAAGTGGTGCTGGGAAATCTGGTCAACCACTTGTAAAAGAATGAAACTGGACCACTTTCTAACACCATACACAAAAATAAACTCAAAATGGATTAAAGATCTAAGCGTAAGACGAGAAACTATAAAACTCCTAGAGGAGAACATAGGCAAAACACTCTCCGACATACATCACAGCAGGATCCTCTATGACCCACCTCCCAGAATATTGGAAATAAAAGCAAAAAATAAACAAATGGGACCTAATTAACCTTAAAAGCTTCTGCACATCAAAGGAAACTATTAGCAAGGTGAAAAGACAGCCTTCAGAATGGGAGAAAATAATAGCAAATGAAGCAACCGACAAACAACTAATCTCAAAAATATACAAGCAACTCCTACTTTTTTTTTTTTTTTTTTAATTGGAGTATAATTGCTTCACAATGGTGTGTTGGTTTCTGCTTTACAATGAAGTGAAACAGCTATATGTATACATATGAGCCCTCCCTTTCACCCCCAACCCCCATCTTACATATATAGGTCATTACAGATCACCAAGATGGGCTTCCTGTGCTTTATAGCAGATTCCCAATATCTATTTTACACAAGATAGTGTCTTACACTCCCAATTCGTCCAAGCCTTCCTTTCCCCCTGCTGTGTCCACATGTCCCTTCTCTATATCTGGATCTCTATTCCTGCCATGCCTTAGTGTTAATTCCAGCACTCTTTACAATAGCCAGGGCAGGGAAACAATCTAAAAGTCAAACAAGAAATGAATGATAAAGAAGATGTGGTGTGTGCATGCTATGTCGTTTCAGTCATATCCGACTCTCTGTAACCCTATGGACTCTATGAATTCTATGCAAACCTAAGAATCTCTTCTGTCCATGAGATTCTCCAGCAAGAATACTGGAGTGGGTTGCCACGCCCTTCTCCAGAAAATCTTCCCAACACAGGTATAGAGAGGCATCTCTTAAGTTTCCTGCATTGCCAGGTGGGTCCTTTACCATTAGTGCCTCATGGAAAGCCCAAGAAGATGTGGTACACATATATACAATGGAATATTGCTCAACCATAAAAGAGATGGATCATTTGTAGAGATGCAGATGAACTTGGAGTCTATTATACAGAGTAAAGTAACTCAGAAAGATAAAAACAAATATCATGTACTAACATATATGTGGAATCTAGAAAAATTATACAAAGCTCTTTTTTTCTTTTTTTAAACTGGGGACCAGTGTTGTTACTGATCAGTAAATGTGAAAATTGAGCTCCTTGGTAATCAGAGCAAAAAGGGAACCATTTGGACTGACATGATTTTCATTACAAAAAAGAAAGCATATATACAGTTTTTTCAGAAAATATATATTTATCTTGATTTTAAATCATTGGAGCAGAGAAATAGTGAAATGCTTCTCCAACTTGCCAAGGTAAGATTATATACATAGCTTAAATTTAAGCAATTTAAACAAGGATAAACTAATTACAAACAGGTGGGATAAGGGCTTTGAAACTGGCAAATTGTGAAATGTAAAGAAAATTCAGTGTGGGTAATCAAGAATTGACAGATTTTCATTGTATATTTGACTACAGATGCCTTCTTTCACATGTCTTCTAATTTCATGAACTTTAAGAAGTGCTAAGGAAGCAGGTTTTGATGGCTTAGATGGTAAAGTGTCTGCCTGCAATGCATGAGACCCAGGTTCAATCCCTGGGGTTGGGAAGATTCTCTAGAGAAGGAAATGGTAACCCACTCCAATATTCTTGCCTGGAGAATTCATGGACAGAGGAGCCTGGTGGGCTACAGTCCATGGGGTTGCAAAGAGTCAGACTCGACTGAATGACTTTCACTCACTCACTCACAAGGAAGCAGCCAATGAACAGATCATCTGAACAGATGATTCTCTTGAGCATGCTTACTAATACACCTGGGCTTCTCACATGTGCTTTCTTCTACTCTGAAAGAGTACTGAATCAGCATTTTCTAGTTCTTTTGTCAGCAGAGACCACATGTTATAAGTACCTAGAAGTTCTTTGCTACCAGATTTAAATTCATCAAAGTGCCATCAGGCCAATGCAATATAAATCAATGTGCATTAATACTCCCATTTTCTTCTTTATAAGACTTATCTCCCTCCTTACCTAACCCATCACATCAACTGACTCTAATGAAAACAAATGAGGAAAAAAAATATATATATATGTTTAAGATAAGGAATGAATCTAGTACCTTATTATCTTTAGATCCTCTGCTCAATTTTCTTCTAAAATACATGAAAAGTCTTAGCTATCTTAAGAATATCCCAAAGATGAGTGAAGAGAAAACTCATTACACATTGGTCATTCATATATTCAAAGATAGATACTGATTCTTGTTTTGTACCAGGTATTGAGTAAGGCTATGAGGATATATTGTTTAACAAGGCAAATAAAGTCCTGGTTATGGGAGTTTTTATTCTACTGGGAATATAGATGATAAATATGTAAACAAATGAAAATAACAATTACAGATTGTAAAAAAGCAAAGATTATCATATGGTTGGCAATGCAGTACAAAGTAAATGGAGTTTGGTATGAGAGAGCCTACTCTACAGAGGTTGGCATGGAAGATTTCTCTTAGGCAATGACTTTGACCTGAGTCCTGAAGATACAGAAAAAGCTACTCAACAAAAACTGGATTGGAAGACTCCCCATCCCCAAAAATGGAAATTGAAAATGCAAAGGCATAGAAAATAGAAAGAAAGGATTAAATCATGTGGAGGAACCAAAAAGAAGACTGAGTGAACTCCAACATGGTGGAACATGGCAAAAAGATGGACGAGAGACAGATCATGCTTAGAGTCCAAGTCTGTTAAAAGAGTTGTACTTTTACTCCAAGAAACTGAAAACCATTAGAGGGTATTAAGTAAGAAGAAACAGTATTTTGCTTCAATTCTGAAGGGAACAACTGGCTCTGGTATGTAAAATGGGTGGGGAGAGGAAATGGCAGTAGAGGGATATTCAGTACTAAATTATTAGAAAAGTATCGTTGACTTGCACTAGAACTGTGGGCTAGAAATGGTGAAAGTTGGAAATATTTGTAATGAACTTTGGAGATAGAAACAAGAGTAGCTGGACAAACAGGGGGAAACCTAGGAAAGTAATAGGTGGACCAAGAAAGCAGATAATAAAAATATCAAAACTAGCAAGTATGAACATGTGAGACTGTCAGGACAGGGAGATGAAGAACAACAAAGAGGAGAACTTGGGAAGAGGTAAAATGAAGAACTGTTCAAGCTCAAATTCAGTCATGATTACAGGAGATTTGCACAAATGTGTCAGTTCAAAGAAATAGTAAAAAAAAAAAAAAAAACAACTCATTCAAATAAATAGAACAGAAAAAAATAAAGATTAGTACCTAACACACATAATAAATCCAAAAAGAGTTAGCATTATAGATATAAAATATAAAACCATAAAGTATTCTAAAAAATGTGGAACAATATTCTACAGTTTTAAGGATAGGAATACCTTTATAAGCATAGCATGAAATCTAGAAGCCATGAAGAAAATGACTCACAGATTTGAACATATAACAATTGTACATGTCTGTATGGTAAAAGGCACCATAAATGAAGCTGGAAGCCAAAGGCACATAGAAAAATAGTAGAAAAATAATCTTCAACATCATGACAAAGGATTCATTTCTATAGTTTGTAAAACACTCCCTCAAATAAAGAAGAAAACATTGGTAAAGTGAAAGAACAACAGTTCACACAGAAAGAGATAAAAGGTCTTATAGATACAGGAAAATATTCTTAGCCTTACTATTAATAAAAAATACGCAAATTAAAGCAGCATGTAAATGTCATTTTCACCCATTATACACTTCATGAGGCTCAAGGCAAGAACACTGAAGTGGCTTGCCATTCCCTTCTTCAGTGGACAACGTTTGATCAGAACTCTCCACCATGACCTGTCCGGTTTGGATGGCCCTACATGGCATGGCTCATAGTTTCACTGAGTTAGACAAGGCTGTGATCCACGTGAGCAGTTTGGTTAGTTTTCTGTGACTGTGGTTTTCATTATGTCTACTCTCTTATGGACAAGGATAAAAGGCTTCTGGAAGCTTCTTGATGGGAGAGACTGACTGTGGGGGAATCTGGGTCTTCTTCTGATGGGCGGGGTCGTGCTCAGTAAATCTTTAATACAATTTTCTGTTGATGGGTTGGGCTGTGTTCCTTCCCCTTTGTTTGGCCTGAGGACTTATGCCCACTCTATGATATTCAGTGTCCCTGACCCCACAGCAGGCCACTGTTGAACCATGCCTCCATCTGAGACTCTTGCACACTCATAGGCAGGTGGGGCTCAGTCTCTTGTGGGGACGCTGCTCCTTCCTCCTGGATCTTGGTCTGAACAAAGTTTTATTTCTGCCCTCCAAGAGT
Organism: Bos mutus; assembly: GCF_027580195.1. NCBI lineage: Eukaryota > Metazoa > Chordata > Mammalia > Artiodactyla > Bovidae > Bos > Bos mutus. The sequence goes on along the minus strand of NC_091631.1, from coordinate 77,413,101 downwards.
CTGTTTCCTCAGTACTGTGGACATGGGAAAATGGACTGGTTCCAAATTGGGAAAGGAGTATGTCCAGGCTGCATATTGTCACCTGCTAATTTAACTTATTTGCAGACTACATCATGTGAAATACCGGGCTGGATGAAGCACAAGCTGGCATCAAGATTTCTGGGAGAAATATCAATAACCTCAGATATGGAGATGACACCATCCCCATGGCAGAAAGTGAGGAGGAACTAAAGAGCCTCTAGATGAAAGTGAAAGAGGAGAGTGAAAAAGCTGGCTTAAAATTCAAAATTCAGAAAACTAAGATCTTGGCATCCGGTCCCATCACTTCATGGCAAATAGATGGGGAAACAATGGAAACAGTGACAGACTTTTTTTTCTTGAACTCCAAAATCACTGCAGATGGTGACTGCAGCCATGAAATTAAAAGATGCTTGCTCCTTGGAAGAAAATCTATGACCAACCTAGACAGCATATTAAAAAAACAGAGACATTACTTTACTAACAAAGTTCTGTCTAGTCAAAGCTATGTTTTTTTTCAGTAGTCATGTGTTGATGTGAGATCTGAACTATTAAGAAAGCTGGAGAATTGCTGCTTTTGAACTGTGGTGCTGGAGAAGACTCTTGAGAGTAACTTGGACTGCAAGGAGATCAAACCAGTCAATCCTAAAGAAATCAGTCCTGAATATTCATTGGAAGGACTGATGCTGAAACTGAAGCTCCAATATTTTGGCCACATGATGCAAATAACTGATTCATTAGAGAAGAGCCTGATGCTAGGAATGATGGAAGGCAGGAGGAGAAGGGGATGCCAGAGGATGAGATGGTTGGATGGCATTACTGACTTGATGGACATGAGTCTGAACAAGCTCCAGGAGTTGGTGATGGACAGGGAATCCTGGAATGTTGCAGTCCATGGGGTCCCAAAGAGTTGGACACGACTGAGCGACTGATCTGAACTGAACTGAACTTCACACATTAGGACAGGTGAAGATTCAAGAAACTGATAATAATTACTGTTAGCAGGTTGTAGAAAACCAATTATTCTTACATCTTGGTTGCTGTAAATGTAAATAATACTTTTTGAGGAAAGGACATTAACAATAAGGACTAAAAGCAAAAATACACACTGTTCGATATAGTAATCTAATTTCCAGGAATTAATCCTATGGGAATATTCACACAGGTACTCAGATAGCTTTACTGCTATTCTGTTTGTAACATAAAAAATGGGAAACAACATAAATGTTCATCCAGAAGCTACTGACTACATTTAATAGTAACTTTGCACAATGGCATTACATAGCAGTAAAAGAAAATAAGATAGGTCTTATATACTGAGAGAAAACTTTTCATGAAATAAAACATTAATAAAATACATTTATAGATTAATATTGTTATTAAAAAGTTATACATATATATATAGGTATTTTATGTTTATAGTTTTCTACTGCTCACTTTAGGTCTATACAAATAAAAAGAAAAGTCCAGAAAGATCTATTTACTGTGATTACCCCTTAGTGGTGAGACTGCAATAATATTTTGGCTCTTAAGATTTATAAATCACTTGAAATTTTCATGGGTCAGTTTAAAAAGATAAAAATATGAGAATGGAAAAAAAACAATATGTAATGTATATATATATGTGTGTGTATATATATATATATATATATATATATATATATAAAGTTACTGATGAGAAAGTTATTCATGAGCATGCTGGGCTGGATGAAGCACAGGATGGAATCAAGACTGCTGTGACAAATATCAATAAACTCAGATATGCAAATGACATCACTCTTATGGCAGAAAGTGAATAGGAACTAAAGAACCTCTTGATGAAGGTGAAAGAGGAGAGTGAAAAAGCTGGCTTAAAAGTCAACATTCAAAAAATGAAGATCATGGCATTTGGTCACATTATTGCATGGCAAATAGATGGGGAAACAATGGAAACAGTGACAGACTTTATTTTCTTGATCTCCAAAAATCACTGCAGATGGTTACTGTAGCTATGAAATTAAAAGATGCTTGCTCCTTGGAATAAAAGCTATGACAAACCTAGGCAACATATTAAAAAGCAGAGACATCACTTTGCTGACAAAGGCCCATATAGTAAAAGCTATGATTTTTCCAGTAGTCATATATGGATACGAGATTTGGACATAAAGAAGGCTGAATGCTGAAAAATTGATGCTTTTGAACTGTAGTGTTGGAGAAGACCCTTGAGAGTCCCTTGGACAGTGTGGAGATCAAACCAGTCCATCCTAAGAGAAATCAGTCCTGAATATCCATTGGAAGGACTGATGCTGAAGCTGAAGTTCCAATATTTTGGCCACCATGCTGGGAACGATTAAAGGCAGGAGGAGAAGGGGATGACAGAGAACGAGATGGTTGGATGGCATCACTGACTCAATGGCCCTGAGTTTGAGCGAGCTCTGGGAGATGTGAAGAATAAGGAAACCTGGTGTGATGCAGTCCATGGGGTTGCAAAGAGACTGAGTGATTGAACAGCAACAACAATGAGGAATTGCTTTTATAAAAAAAAGGATATAAGCAAAAATAAGCAAACAATGGTTATAGCTTAGGTGTAATTTTTGCTGGAGAAGTATAATGGCTTGTTCAAAGAAAAGTATTACACACAGTTTTTTTTGCCTTTCATTTCTAAGATAACATTGAACTTTTTATTTATGGCTCTAGTAGTTTTATTAAATTAGAGGCAAGTAAGGACACTATGAAGATGGCAGCAATTTTGACTTAGGTCAATAATCTTTAAGAGATTCCTCATTATGTTTATTGGAATCCAAAAACATGTAAGGGAAAACATGAAATGAACTCTCTGACCACTAGTCATCAAATAACATTCCTATAAAGATTATGCAGGTTGACCAAATAATGAAGTATACAATGTTTGTGCAGGATATTAAGACTCATTTATTCATTTTAAAATCTGGTGGAATTTATTCATTTTTACACCTGGTGGCATTTTGCTGCTGCTGCTAAGTCACTTCAGTCGTGTCCAACTCTGTGCGACCACATAGACGGCAGCCCACCAGGCTCCCCCATCCCTGGAATTCTCCAGGAAAGAACACTGGAGTGGGTTGCCATTTCCTTCTTCAATGCATGAAAGTGAAAGTGAAGTTGCTCAGTCGTGTCCGACTCATAGCAACCCCATGGACTGCAGCCTACCAGGCTCCTCCATCCATGGGATTTTCCAGGCAAGAGTACTAGAGTGTGTTGCCATTGCCTTCTCCGGGTCGCATTTTATTCACCAGGTAAATGGAAAATGTTAAAGAAGTAACTTTGAGGGAAACATCTTTCTATTCAAATTTGGAGTTAGCTAACCACTGTCACACAGAGTGATGGCTATCTTATATATACTATACTAATCAGGACACTTTGGTGTGAATGGAAGGCATATATTCAGGATCTGATGCCCTGAATACTTTGTGGTTAGGCAAATTTTCTTAACTACAAATCTTTAGTTTTTCCATATATAAAATGAAAATAATAGTGATGCCTGTTTCTTACAGTTGTATAAGAATATAAGTAATTAATACAGACCCTTGGCATATAATCACTAGCTAATTATATTATCAAGGAGAAATGAGTTTCAAAAACAGCTATGTCAAATTCTTCAAATTATTAAAAGACTTTGACTAAAGAACAATGGAATTTACTAATCAGTAAATCACTGATGACCTTCAAGAACACTGTTGCAGGAGTGGTGATGGTTAAGGGAAAAGGCAAGTCATGATAAAAATAGAAGGAGTTGATGTGGAATGTGTAGTGCTTTTGATAGTCAAGACAAGACATAAAAATAATACCATGATAGTTTAATAGTCAGAATACCAAACCAAGCATTCTCCCAGCTAGGACACATTGATTATTTTCTATGATGAGGAAGAAGCTATCGGAGACTACGTTTATGGAAAAATTCTTGGTTAGTTTAAAAAAGAAAATCCAACTGGCTTTTGAAATAAAGAAGATAGGGAATGGAGTACTGTTTATCTAATCTATGTATAACTCCTTTAGGGCTGTGGGCTGTGTGTGTGTGTGTGTGAGAGAGTGACTGAAATTCATTGATAAGCTATTCAAAAATTTAGACTGTCTCTCTGTTTACACACACATACATGCATACACACATGCCACACTCAAGAACACACAGTTGCATACAATTAGGAGAATCCATTAATCCCTTTAATCCATTCATGAACCAATTCTTTCTCCAAATGGTCCAAAGATTCCCAACAAAGTTATCCTCTTGTAGGACTTAGAAATAGTTTAGACAAATATGCATTTAGATTTGTGTATAAATTAAAATTAACAATTAAGTTAGAGGTCAAAAATTCCCATGAAATACAAATAAAATATATTTATTCAAAACACAAATAACTTTTCAAAATATAAACAGGAAATATAAACTTGAAATTTTTGCACTGATTCAGAAATAAATGTTCTATGTGACAGAAAATGTAATACAGCTAAATTTAATTGAGTTATAATTATAGGCTAAATATTTTCCAAGCACTTTTTTAATATCATAAAATACATGTGTCTTTTGTTAATGAATGAAGAAACTGAGACTTAATAGTGCAAGTAACTGGCCCACTATCAGGTTGCAAATCCAAGCCCATCTGGATCAAAAGTCCAGAAAAGATTATCCCTATCACTAATTATAAGAATATTCTAGGCCACTATACACAAAGAATATGCATTAATAGAATCTATGTGGGATTAATAAAGGCTGCTTTTTTTTTCTAGTCAAAATATAAAAGAACACTAAAGAAAAGAGAAGAAAAGACTGATATTAAGGATCAATTATCCTTGCAACTTGTTATTAAAATTTGGCAATCAAAGATCACTATTTACTTGAAATTCTTCCTATCTTTTGGCTCCCGTGAATTATTCTTACCTCACTTTCCTCTGAACTCTGACCCATTTCCTTCAGTTTCCTTTTCTCTCCTTGTCCCTGAAATACTAGTATTTCCTGGGATTTTGTCCTCAGCATTCTTTTCACTGCTTTTGCTCTCTCTGGATGATATCATCCACATCCATGGTTTCAGTCATTATTCAGTGTCTCTCTTCAGTTCAGACTGAGCCCAAGAGCTCCAGATACATATGTCCAAAACTGTATTGCATTTAAATGTCTTTTAAATGCCTCCTTATCCGTATATCCACACTAAACTCACCTTTCTCATTCAAATCTGCTCCTTCTTTGGTGTGCCCCTTCCAAGTTTGGTTTTGATAATTTGTCAAAATTAAAAATTGAAGAAATCATCTTTAATTCTTACTATACTGCTTTTCACCAGCCTACACAGACATCATCACTACGTTCTGTCAACAGTTCTGTATGGATCTATTTGCTCTTGTCTCAGAGCTTCCAATTTTATTCAAGAACTTACCATCTTAAGATGTATTACTTCAATACAACTGTTTTTTCCTTCCCATTTCCCCCCCTTCTGGTACATTTTTCTTCTTGAAATCATCCTGTTATTTATAAAACATAAATCTGATTATGCCACTGTTGTGTTAAATCATTTACAGGTCCCCCTTTTATTCAAAAGAGTTTCCTTACAAGAGCTACAAGCCCATGTGTGGATCTACAAAGCTTCGCCCCTTAGCACACCTCTCCTTCTCCTCACACTCAGTACTACAGTCAGACTAAAGCACATTCAGTGGTTCAATCACACCTGGCCTCGCCATCCCTTGATGCCTTGTCATGTGCTACTACTTTGGCGAGGGGTGCCTTCCTTTCTGTCTATATTTCAAATAACTAGCGCCTTAAAGCCCAGATCAGGTAATAACTCCCATAGGGCAGCATGCCAAGTTTGATGTTCCTTCCTGTGTTAATCTCTGTCACAGCACTCTATTTCTCTGTCATAATACTTTGTCTTACTGAACTGTGATAATTGGCTTGTATATATTTCCTACTGCTCCTTGAGGGTAACAACTACTCATAATTTTCAGTATCCTCATTTCTGGGCTTCCCAGGTGGCTCAGTGGTAAAGAATTTGCCTTCAGTGCAGGAGACACGAATTGGATCTTTGGATCAGGACAATCCCTGGAGAAGGAAATGGCAACCCACTCCAGTATTCTTGCCTGGGAAATTCCATGAACAGAGTAGCCTGGTGGGCTACAGTCCATGGGGTTGTAAAAGAGTCAGATATGATTTAGTGACTAAATATCAATCTTCATTTCTAGTAGAGTGTCTTAAATACAGTTGTCCTTGATAAACATGTTTAATGAATAAGTGACTATGTTTATTATCTAATCTAGTGAGTGAATGGGCAGATTCATTACAAAATATGACTTCTGTCTTTGCTGCATCACTCACTGTCATCTGATTAATGAATAAGTTGCCAAGAAATGTGTTGCCCTATTTTCTTAAAAATATTATGATAAAATTAGAAAAAAAGACAGTTACTTTATTTCTTGATTCAAGTAATCTCAGTATAGATGTATTTTTCACATCCATGGTCTCCTGGTTAAAGTGCTAGGTTAGTGACTAGAACAACTGGGTTCAAATCTAAACTCTGTGACTTATTAGCCACATGGTCTTTGGCAAATCAAGTGAGTTTCTTGAGCCGAATCTGGCTTACCTAAAAAATAATGACTATCTTCTCAGACAGGCTCACTCCAAGATTAGTTGAGGTCAAATAAAATCATGTACACAAAAACAGTATAAAACCTGTGTTATAATAAAATGTAAGGTATATGGAATTTATTCCTAATTTTAAATTCTTGAACACTAGTAAAATTCTGTTAATAAGATATATACATAATTCCTAAAGTCAGAAAGTAAAAATTGTTCCTCTTTGAGAAATAACACCTCTTGGAACAATTCATAAGAAAAAAAGTAAAAAGAATTTTTTCAAATGGGTTTATGGAAGTTTAGTCCTGTGACAATTTTGAAATACATCAATGCAAATTGTGCATCATTTAAGAAAGGTCCAAGCCACAGGAATATGACTCATCTTTGTCATCAATCTCATGATGGAAAATTAAGATAAAAGGGGAAATAATATTATAAAACTAAGTAATTATTTCAAATCAACATAGAATCTTGCTATCAAATCAAAATAAGGAAACTTAATTACAGTAACTCATTTTCCTAAAAACAATCAAAAGTCAAACAATATTCAATTCTAATATATTTCTTATAACAACTATGAAGGTCAAAATATCAGAATTTTGATTTTAGCATTTTTAAAATATTATATCAGTCCAATATATACTTTTAGAATGCCTTTTTAGGGTATCATGTTCCTGAAAAGAAAGATATATAATATTTAAATATTGTTAAAGCCAAAAGACCTTATTATTCAGCACCCTTAAATTCAACATGTTTGAATTCAGTCCATAGTATATAAGCAAAAATGCCTGCAGACCCTACTGGATATACTGTCACATTTAAAACATATTTAGATTAGCTAAACAAGTATATTTTACACACTAACCTACTTTTACAAGTAGCGCTCAACTTGGATATTTAGGGTTGATAACCAAACCCTTCACAAATAGAATTAATATTTAAGTTAAAAAAGAACAACTTTTTCATCATTACTAAGGTATAATATGCATTCTATTCTTGATTTACAACTTTCCAATCCATCATGTTGCAAACCACTGAATAGACAGATTTTAGACAGAAAAGGTGAGTAAGATAAACAAATCACTAAAAAATAAATAACAAAAGATAACAAAAATATTAACCAGTTAGTCTTTCCTATCCAAGTTTAAAAAGTTGGAAATATTCAACAAAAATTCTATTTCACCTAAGTGATAATACATAACTACTTAATGTATCTTATTATATATTTTCTACTACCCATTTGAAATTAAAAGAATCATTTGAGTAACTGAACATCTCTGTGTTTTATTGTAAAGAGGCTGCCTCTTTTACAGGATTTCAAACATAACTGAACTAAAGTGATAATTGCAATCTCTCTCTTTTTTTTTTATTTTTTAGACAACTTGATGATAGACTACATCAGTATTTTGGTTATTATTGCTTTGGCCAAATTTAAGATATATCATCCTTCAAGCAAAAACATCTTTATTAATTAACTATTAGAAAAATATAAGAACACAGCCTCAATTTAGGTTGTCTTAAATGTTTTGCAGAGAACATACTCAATTTAACTAGCATGTTTGCTTGTGAAGATAGCTATTTGGAGTCAAATGCATAATATTTTGTTAAAGAAAACTGTCCACATCAAATTATTTTTTTTAATATCTATTTGCCAAAGCCCATATTTTGAATAGATTACAGAAAATAAATGTATATCTTTAATTACATTTTGATATTTGACTACTTGGGCTACCTATTACACCTGTACTTTGTTATTTAAATATGCCATAATTCTATATTATCTGTATTTCTTGTAATTTCAGTTTTATACTAGGCAAAGTATGATTTTTCAACAATGGGGATAGTTTAAAAACAGAACAGCATTTTAATTTAATCTTACACAAATGCCGTTAAAAAAAATAAAAAGTTACAAGCTAAAATAAACCCAATTCTCCTTCAGAAACTTGAGATTTATCCCAACAGTGCAAATTTTGAGTTTATTGGGGTTTATATTTATGTAGTATGTCAACTTCATATGCAGAATGTTTAGATTGTCCAAAATATTCTTTAAACTTTAATTCTGAGACAGAAGAATAGACCTTAAATTACATTTATCCAGTAGATGACCAATAATACTCTTTATTCCTTAGTCTGCTATTTTTAGTTTTTAAGTGTATATTTCATAAAATAAATATATCCTATACAGTGGTTCTCATTCACAAAGACACTAGATTACGCAGTTTTACAAGGATTCACTTTAGGAAAATCATATTTAAAATAAACCTAGTTGAACACATATTATACATTTATATTTAATACAACATAAAAGATTTTAAAATCTAGTCTATATCGCTATGAGGAATAATTTCATGTTAATTCTCTAGAACACTATTTTTACCTTTTGTACCCAAAGGCATAGAGCTTGATACATGAGGTTGCCTCATACTTATGGCTTATGTTTCACCTTTGATTAGACTGGAATATCACATGTGTGCAGGCTCTTGGTCAGTTCATTTAACAAATACCAATCACCTGACCCATACTCTCTGATCACTGATTTTTCCCAAATCCTACTTATATTCATAAGGACATTTGGCATACTCATTTGTCAAAAATTTTCCTTTCTTCACTAGAAAATGTTTTTCCCTTATTTACAACTTTTTCTTTTAATACTTTAAACATGTACACAAAGTCAATTACAAGTGATTATGAAAAACATGATACCACTATTTACATTACACTTGGAATCAAAATAAGCAGACTTTGTTTTCTTAGCTTCAATTTTCTCAATTCTAACATGTTAAAGAACAGCATACTACGTATATTTTATACCTATTTCTACTTTTTCATGCTGTGTACAGTTTCTTATCAATTTTTATGTTTACAGTTCTTTGCCACTAACATTTTATTCTATATAACATTTTTATCACATAAATAATATGATACTAACTAAAATTAACCTGAATGAGATTAACAAATTATGATGAAGGAGAAAATAAAGAATTATCACTGTAGTTTATAAAGCTGGAAGCCAGAATATAAACTTTAGAATACTTAAGAACCTAATATAGAAAAATAAAACTAATATAGTTCCACTTTTTATGAAAGTCTTTCAAAATTAAATAATAAAAATATATATTTAAATAGCAATTTACTGTAGACAAAGTACCTTCAGATATATTTGAATCATAAATTATTTTTAAACAGTAGTGTTTTTGTTGCCAAAATCTCAAGAGAGACATAAGGAAAATACTTAAATCAACAGATAAAATTCATGTACTATGGAAAATATTTTATACCTAGAACTATTTGAAATGTTGACATCTCTATCAAAACTTGGAAGAAAAAATAATAACAAGACATTTAAAAAAATAGCTATCCATAAACTTAGCTCTAATTTATGTTCATTTCTGCTTAAAAACAATTCCCATATAATTATTTTCATAATGAATATTAATCTTATTACTAAATAAAACAAGTGATTTTTCAAAGTAAATAGCACTCAAAGGAACTAAAGCATTCCTGCAAATTAATACAATTGCTGTAGATTAAAATAAAAATTCAAATGCTTTAACCTCCTTATGAAATGAAGTTCAAAAATAGAGTATTGATTAGGTGCCTAAAATTAAGGAAACATGATCATGTTATTTGTTAGATGAATTAATCACAGATATATATGAATTAAATGAAACAAATATCCTCCTAACACATAAAAACTCTTTGTTTTCAAATTCGTTTGTTCAAAATACAGTTTCTTGTACATAGAAAGAGTACTTTCAAAATAAAAATATACTCAGCCTGATATATTAAAAATATTATATAATGCAGACTGAATATTTTATTATTATTGTGCAAAACTTTATATAGAAACTATTCCTACATGTCTTACGTAATCTATAACAATTATCTTAACACAAAACTTTTAAGAAGCAGTAAATTAGCATCTAAAAATAAGGAGGTATGGAAAACATGTATTTCCTTCAAAAGTGAAAATGTAACCTAAATGCTCTATTGATCATATTTTATTGATTTTTAAATTAATACACAGTTGCTTATATTTTTACTTTATGTTATACAGTATTTTCACAGGGGAGCTCTGAAAAACTGTTTAATTATAACATTAGGTAAGATCACCAAATCTTAATTGTATTGTGGGGATAATAGATCCAGCTGGGTTAGTATGTGATTTCAGTGGGTTGGAGATTAACATGATTTGCCACCAAGGTAAGAATCCATGGAGTTATATCCACAGGATATATACATTACCTGATAGCAAGAGACATTTACAACCCAGAATATAAGAGCAGGGCAGCCTCAAGTGACATCACCAGATCATCTGCAGTGTCAACCAACCTAGTGGAATATACATCCTCCACACCACCACTTCCCACTTTCTCACTGTTAGCAAACCTTCCATTGCCTTTATCAGTGTAAGAGAGCATGTGTCTTCTTTAAAAGCAAGATGTATGCTCACTCAAGTCAAAAGCAAATACAAAAACCAAAGGAAAAGAAATAAAAAAAAAAACAAGACTGAGTACAATTTTCACTAACTTGACATAAAGGTTGTAGGAATAATACTGAAATGTTAAAAGAGAAAGTAATTTCAAGAAAAAGGAAAGAAGAAAGAAAGGGAGGGAGGGAGAAGGAGGAGGGAGGGAGAGATGAAGGGAGGGAAGAAGGAAGGAAGAGAAGGAAAAACCAGCCAAATATCCTGGAGATTAATCTTGTCTGTAACTCTGATTTCCTCTCTAACCAGCAAACTGTGGAGAGCTTGAATGTCTTTCTAAAATATAATAACAGTAATAATACAGAGGAAAGGAACTCTATTGCCCCATTTTAATTCTCTTCTCATTTATCTGCAACTTATGTTTTACTTACAAGCGTTTGTTACGGCAAAGCTGTTGGCGGTCTCGATGTTGTCCACATGAGGTACCAAATTAAAAGGAGCTTCTGACGCATTGGGGCTGGTGTTATGAAGAAAAATTGCTAATCGAAAAGCAGTGTACTCCTGATCTGTGTTTCGGATGAAGAGACCACCTAGCAAAAACAGCAGAAAAAGCCCGTTCAGTGTTCCTTCTTGTAACTATTATTACACCTGCACTAAGCACTGTCAAATCCATGGCCATTCACCAATACACACATTAAGGAGCTAGCTCTGCCACATCTTGGGAGACTGCCTTTTGTCTCTAAAGAGTATGTTTAGTATTTCAGTCTTTAGGACAACTCAGCTTTTTACTGTCCCAATTTGTCATGATCACAGTGGGCTCTGAGACAGACCATTTAGTGTGTTTTGCCTTCTCTCTCTTGCCCTCCCTATGATTCCCAGCACACTGCTACAGAAGCCAGCTCCAGGCATTTCTAAGATGCATGCGGATGAGCAGAAAAGACAATTTGCATTAAAATACAGAAATGAAGGTTTGTGATGACATGCAGGTGAGAGGGAAATCAGAAGGGAGACGTGAACTTTGTTTTTGTGCAGTTCCTGGACCCAGCCTAATTAGCCCCGTTTTGTGCACTGTCCACGAGAAATGATGCAGTGTGAGGCTGGGCTTAGCTGGAAGGAATTCAATAGCTGCGTCCCATCAAAAGACAGGGAGAACAGCGAAAAAAAAAAAAAAAAAAAGCCAAGGGCAGGACGGATAGGGTCCCCAGAAATAGAGTCCAGAGGGAGGATTAAGGGCAAAAAATTCAAGAGGAAAACAAAAGAAGAAAAGGTTCCAGGAAAGGGATATAATTTTGAAATCGGTTAACTGGTAGCAAGCAAAGGCAAGTAGGTCAGGGTGTAAATGTCTTCTTTCTTTTTTTAATCTAAACAATGTCTTCTTGTAATAGTGAAAGCTGTTGCCTATATAGCACAGGAGGAAGAGTGGATGGGTTTTGTTTTGTTTAAGGAAACTCTACATCCCTTCATACTCCAGAGAAAGAAACGAAAAGAGATATTAGATAAAATGCAATCAAACCCCACGGAGATTTTATCCCAACTTATTGCAATCCTACTTCAGCGACATGAAACTGAGGGTGGATGGAGTATAGACTGAGAACCTGTGCTGTTTCAACTGAACCAGCACCAAAGAGGCAGTCCTTATAAAGGGAAGAAAGGACGAGAAAAGAGGAGAAAGGAGACGCGGAATGTTCCCTTAAATTGCTTATCAGCAACTCATTTAACTCACTTTCGGTATCTGCTACAGCCACCCACATGCATACCCCACTGAACCAGAGCTTACCTATTTGCACGCTGCTCGGAAAGGCTCCCATGGCGAGTCCCCAAAATCCAGAAAATAACAAGACAATCTGTCTGCAAATAATCCTCATCTTCTTTTCTCCTCTCCCTGGCGCGCGCTCTTTCTCTCGCACTCTTCCTAAAGACCGTTCAGAGAGGCATTGAGGACTATGGCGCTAAAATTAAAAACAAACGGAAAAAAAAAAACAGAAAGAGGTTTGGACTGTTTAAGGTTATGACTTCCCTTAGCAATCCATCCCGAGCTGCGAGATTTTTCCTGCAGTCTCCATAGCCCTGGGAGAGGTTTGCTGTCCGGCTGCAAATGTTGCACATGCAAAAGATGGTGGTGGAGCGGTTCCTGCTTGCTCGCAGGGATGAGACATGCGCTCTATCTGTGCCTAGCTCACACTCACGCTGGGCCCTCGCTTTCTCACCTACACACACACACGCGCGCGCGCGCGTACACACACACACACACACACACGTACACACACTGGAGCCGCGGCCGCCGCGCGCTCGGCGGCTGGGGTCTGCCACCGGCCACCTAGAGCCCCCGCCGCCCCGCGCGTCGCGCCCCCCGGCGGCCCCTCCACAGGCGCCGAGCGCTAGCTCCGCACGTCCCTCGCCCACCGCCCGGCGGGCTTCGCCCCCGGCTGCTCACCGGAGCGCCCCAGGCTCTCCGACGCTCCGCAGCCAGTGGAGACAGGTTTTTCCCTTTCACGGCTCCCGCCTCTCTCCTTCCCGCTTTGGCAGGGGGTTCCACTCTGGGAGTGGGCACCCCCAGGGTCCCGCTCTTTGCTTTCCAGGCGCCCCTGTTCCGCGGCCACGTGAGGCTGGAAATCCACCCGCGGGCCAGGTCCTCAAGCCCCGACCAGGGCCCCTGGGATCTGGTCCCTCCCGGTGCTCCCGGCACCCTGCCGCATTCTTGCAGGCTCTGGAGAGGATCGGCTGCCTCCCTCTCCAGTTCAGCCTTTCTCTCAGCCTCGCCCTCTTCTGCCACTGGGCTGCGCACAGGACTCCGGTCTGCGCTGCAGCAAATGTTTCTCATCAACAAACAGCCCAGGGAATCTGGAGGGCCTGAGAAAGGGATGGATGAAATGAGGGGGCTCAGGGAGAGCAAGGATGAGGAAAGGTGCGAAGGGCAGCCGCCGGCGAGTCTAAGAGTCCGGGACCAGCGAGGAGAAGAAACACAGAGAGGCTGAAACAGGCTAGGAAAGAGAGCAAGGAAGGAAAAGTTAATTTAAAGAACAAAGAAGGGTAACGACCAAGGTGGGGGACTGAGAAATGAAAACGGAATAGGGCCTCTACGCTCTTCTTTGAAAGTCAGGGAACTAGGAGTAAGAACCGCTTAACCTGCAAAGTAAGAAGGGGAGTTAAGGAGTCCTTTCTTTGCAGGCTCTTTTCAGGTGACACATTTCCGCTGTGCTGGGCCTGCCTCAGGATTTAGAAAGCACATAGTTCAGAGGCTGATGAAGGAGAATCTCTTGGTTCTCCTTGGGTTAGCGGACACAAGTGACTATTTGTGCCCGATAGAAAAATCGGGTGTTTTTCATGCACATCTTTTCTTAACTGGAGCTCCAGAATACTCATCTCTACTCCATGTCACCCCAGGAATGCTTAAGCACTGTGTTGATGATGTCAGTAGTTGCTTTAAATGGATAGAAGAAAATTAATTATCCTAGAAAATTTTAGAGCTATGGTGTCACTGCCTCTCCATGGGTCGTCTATAAGACTTCATTTCACTTGACTGTGTTGGATGGAGTCTGTGCCACACCCAGAGAGCCACTGCAGAAGCAATGAATGAAAGATTTCTAATTTCCTCTGTACCGTCTGTCTCCTGACCTAGACAGTATATTCAATCCCCAAATTCCACTAAGTGATGAAAGAAAAAGTGTTTTAAATCTTTACAGGTCTTTGGGTGCCATTGCTTGAATCATATTATTTTAGAGTCTGCAGGACTGGGTCACATCAGCTAAAGCCAAGATTCTGAAGAATTGTTAGAGGGAAGGATTCTCCTTAAAGGTTAACTGTAAGAAATTTTAGAAATTTAGTGGCATGATGCCTTCATTTAATGCATTAGTATCTTTTACACTTAAAGTACTGTCTTGTATTATATTTTAGGAATGAATATAGGAAGTGCCTGTGTTTATTTGATGTAACATTTGGGAAAAGAAGAGAAAGAACTGATTAATGTGGAGTTCTTACAAGGGCTCAGTTGGTAAAGACTTCTTGAAATATGTATTACCTTTACTCCTTCAAGTATCCTTTTATTAGATGTCACCAAGTGCCTGTACTTGGAGTTTGAGGATGACATTTAATAATCCCTGCAATAACGTCAGAGTGCTTTTCTTCAGAGTGTTTCTCTAAGTTCTGAATTTTGCTTTTAAATACGTCTTTTTGTTGTTGTTATTCATCCACTTTTCTGTTATATTTCACTACAAATTGTCATGACAAAAAACAACCTAAACAATTGTGAGTAACTGGATGTCACAAACCATACATTTGTCAGTTTAAAAGGCTTTAGTTTTTCAAGTCAAGTGGGATTTGAAATGCTTTCCTTTTTGTCTTTTCTGTCAATGTAAAAACCAAACTGTAATGATATTATTGTTTCTCTTATAAGAAGATAATAAAGTAGATCACATAAAATTTAAGTTGAAGTTAACTGAAATTAAAATTTCAAAACCCAAAAAGCCATTAAATTCATCACTTCCTGGGAAAATAGTCTAGCTCTCCTTAATGCATAGAGGTGATTATTAACCATTGTTCTAAAAAATGAAGAGTTGAGGTTTCATAGGATGAAATGCCACTATTAATTGAGGTGCAAAACAAGTTTTATTTTTCATCTAATCAGTATAATGACACCTTGGCTAATAATGACCTTGTCTATATTTTCCACTATATAGACCTAGATATTTTTCTCTATATCTATACCTACATGAATATACATATAGACATGCCTTCCTGTCATGCCTGTCTTTAAGGCAAATTCTTAAGATTTAATAAAAGAAAAAAAGTTTGGATTTGGCTAGGAAGGACAGCAAGTGGAGGCTGTGGCAAATGTTGTGCATTCATATATAACAGAAATGATAATCACAATGCTGAAGACAAAGCAGTGAAAAATAAAAATGGATCTGGTAATGGTACAGCTAACACCTGCACTTTTAATCTTGAATTTTTGGCCCTCCAAAAAATATTATATCTACTACTACTAAAACTATGCTATATATACTTACTACTATGATATTATATCTACTACTGTGGGCAAGGATCCCTTAGAAGAAATGAACTAGCCCTCATAGTCAACAAGAGTCCAAAATGCAGTACTTGGGTGCAATCTTGAAAATGATAGAATGAACTCTGTATGTTTCCAAGGCAAACCATTCATTATCACAGTAATCCAAGTCCATGCCACAACCACTAATATTGAACAAGCTGAAGGTGAATGGTTTTATGAAGACCTACATGACCTTATAGAATGAACATTAAAAAAAAAAAAGTCATTTTTGCCATAGGCAACTGGAATGCAAAAGTAGGAAGTCAAGAGATGTCTGGAGTAACTGGCCTGTTTGGACTTGGAGTACAAAATTTGGACTTGAAGCAGGGCAAAGGCTAACAGAAATTTGCCAAGAGAACACACTATTCATAGCAAATACCCTCTTGCAGCAACACTAGAGATGACTCTACACATGGTCAATACTGAAAACAGATTGTTTACATTCTTTGCAGTCAAAGATGGAGAAGCTCTACACAGTCAGCAAACACAAGATTGGGGGCTGACTGTGGCTCAGATCATGAACTCCCTATGGCAAAATTCAGACTGAAATTGAAGAAAGTAGGGAAAACCACTAGGTCATTCAGATATGACCTAAATTAAATTGCTTACAATGATCCAGTGGAAGTGACAAATAGGTTCAAGGGATTGGACTGAGAGACAGAGTGCCTGAAGAACTATGGACAATGGTTAGCAGCATTCTACATGAGGCTGTGATCAAAACCATGCCCAAGAAAAAGAAATACAGAAAAGCAAAATGGTTCTCAGAGGTGGTGGTTGTTTAGTCGCTAAGTTGTGTCCAACTCTTGCGATCCCAAGGACTGTAGCCCTCTAGGCTCTCTGCCCGTGGGATTCTCCAGGCAAGAACAATGGAGAAGATTGTCATTTTCTTCTCCAGGGAATTTTCCCATCCCAGGAATCGAACTTTGGTCTCCTGCATTGCAGGAAGATTCTTTACCAACTGAGCTACAAATAGGTGAGAAAAGAGGAGAAGTGAAAGGCAAAGGAGAAAAAGAAAGATATATGCATCTCTATCAGTTCAGTTCAGTTCAGGTGCTCATTCGTGTCCAACTCCTTGCAACCCCAGGCTTCCCTGTCCATCACCAACTCCCAGAGTTTGCTCAAACTCATGTCCATGGAGTTGGTGATGTTACCAACCATCTCATCCTCTGTCATCTCCTTCTCCTCCTGACTACTATCTTTCCCAGAATCAGGGTCTTTTCAAATGAGTCAGTTCTTCACATCAGGTGCCAAAGTATTGGAGTTTCAGCTTCAGCATCAGTCCTTCTGATGAATATTCATGACTGATTTCCTTTAGGATGGACTGGTTGGATCAACTTGCAGTCCAAGGGACACTCAAGAGTCTTCTCCAACATCACAGTTCAAGCATCAGTTCTTCAGTGCTCATTTCTTTATGGTGAATTCTCACACATATACATGAATACTGGAAAAACTATAGCTTTGACTAGACAGACCTTTGTAAAGTAATGCCTTTTACTATATTTTCTAGGCTAGTGATAGCTTTTCTTCCAAGGAACAAGCAACTTTTAATTTATGGCTGCAGTCACCTCTGCAGCAATTTTGAAGCCCAAGAGAATAAAGCCTGTCACTGTTTCTATGTTTTTCCCATCTATTTGCATAGAGTGATGGGACCAGATACCATGATCTTCATTTTTTGAATGATGAGTCTTAAGCCGGCTTTTTCACTCTGCTAAAGAGGCTTTTAGTTTCTCTTCACTTTCTGCCATGGGTGGTGTCATCTGCATATCTGAGATTACTGGTATTTCTCCTGGCAATCTTGAGTCTAGCATGTGCTTCATCCAGTCCAGCATTACACATAATGTACTCTGCATATTAAGTTAAGTAAGCAGAGTGACAATATACAGCTTTGATGCACTCCTGTCCCAAGTTTGAATCAGTCTGTTGTTCCATTTCTTGTTCTAACTGTTGCTTCCTGACCTGCATGCAGATTTCTCAGGAGGCAGGTAAGGTGGTCTGGTTTTCCAATCTCTTGAAGAAGTTTCCATAGTTTGTTATGATCCACATAGTCAAAGGTTTTAGCATCATCAATGGAACAGAAGTAGATGTATTTTTCTGGAATTCTTTTGCTTTTCCTATGATCCAGTGGCGTTTGGCAATTTGATCTCTGGTTCCTCTGCCTTTTCTAAATCCAGCTTGAACATCTGGAAGTTCTCAATTCACATAACGCTGAAGCCTAGCTTGATGAATTTTAAGCATTACTTTGCTAGTGTGTGAGATGAGTGCAACTGAACAGTAGTTTGAACATTCCTTGTCATTGCCTTTCTTTGAGATTGGAGTGAAAATTATTCTTTCCAGTCCTCTGGCCACTGCTGAGTTTTCCAAATTTGCTGGCATATTGAGTGTAGCACTTCCATAGAATTATGTTTTAGGAATTGAAATAGATCAACTGAAATTCCATCACCTCCACTAGCTTTGTCCATAGTGATGCTTCCTAAGACCCACTTGACCTCACACTCCAGGGTGTCTGGCTTTAGTTAATGATCACACCATCGTGGTTATCTGGGTCATAACATCTTTTCTTAATAGTTCTTCTGGGTATTCTTGCCACCTCTTCTTAATATCTGATGCTTCTGTTAGGTCCATACCATTTCTGTCTTTTATTGTGCCCATCTTGGCATGAAATCTTCCCTTGATGTCTCTAATTTTCTTGAAGAGATCTCTAGTCTTTCTCATTCTATTTTTGTCCTCTATTTCTTTTCATTGATCACTTAGGAAAGCTTTCTTATCTCTCCTTGCTATTTCCTAGAACTCTGCATTCATATGGCTATATCTTTCCTTTTCTTCTTTGTCTTTTGCTTCTCTTCTTTTCTCAGCTATTTTTAAGGCCTCCTCAGGCAACCTTTTTGCATTTCTTTTTGTTTGGGATGGTTTTGATCATAATCTTCTGTACAATGTTCCTAACCTCCATCCATAGTTCTTAGCACTATATCAGGTCTAATCCCTTGAATCTATTTGTCTTTTCCACTGTATAATCATAAGCAGTTTCATTTAGGTCATATGTGAATGGTCTAGTGATGTTCCATACTTTCTTAAATTTAAGTCTGAATTTTACCATAAGGAATTGATGATCTGAACCACAGTGAGCTCCCAGTCTTGTTTTTGCTGACTGTATAGAGCTTCTTCATCTTCAGCTACAAAAAATATAATCAATCTGATTTCGATGTTGACCATCTAGTGATGTCCATGTGTAGAGTCGTCTCGTGTTGTTGGAAGAGTGTGTTTGCTATGACCAGTGCATTCTCTTGGCAAAACTTTTAGCCTTTGCCCTGCTTCATTTTGTACTTCAAGACCAAACATTTACTCCAGGAATCTCTTGACTTCCTACTTTTCATTCCAGTTCCCTATGATGAAAAGGACATATTTTTATTGTGTGTGTGTGTGTGTGTTTGTTCTAGAAGGTCATGTAGGTCTTCATAGAACTATTCAACTTCAGCTTCTTTGGTATTAGTGTTTGGGGTATAGACTTGGGTTACTGTGATATTGAATGGTTTGCCTTGGACACACAGAGATCATTCTGTCATTTTTGAGATTTTTATCCAAGTACTGCATTTTGGACTCTTTTGTTGACTATGAGAGCTAGTCCATTTCTTCTAACGGATTCTTGCCCACAGCAGTAGATATAATGGTCATCTAAATTAAGTTTGCCCATTCCCATCTGTTTAGTTTACTGATTCCAAATATGTCTATGTTCATTCTTGCTATCAAGGTCTTTTCCAATAAGTCAGTTCTTTGCATCATGCGGCCAAAGTATTGGCATTTCAGCTTCAGCATCAGTCTGTCCAATGAATATTCAGAACTGATTTTTTTTAGGATGGACTGGTTTGATCTCCTTGCTGACCAAGTGACTCTGAAGAGTCTTTTGCAACACCATGGTTCAAAAGCACCATTCTTCGACTATCAGCTTTTCTTTATGGTCCAACTCTCACATCCATACATGATTGCTGGAAAAACCGTAGCTTTGACTAGACAGACCTTTGTCGGCAAAGTAATGTCTCTGCTTTTTAATATACTGTTTAGATTGGTCATAGCTTTTCTTCCAAGGAGCAAGTGTCTTTTGATTTCATGGCTGCAGTCACCATCTGCAGTGCTTTTGGAGCTTAAGAAAATAAAGTCTGTCATTGTTTCCATTGTTTCCCATATATTTGTCATGAAGTGATGGGACTGTATTCCATGATTTGTTTTTTGAATGTTGAGTTTTAAGCCAACTTTTTCACTCTCCTCTTTCACCTTCATCAAGAGGCTCTTTAATTCTTCTTCACTTTCTGCCATAAGTTTTCTGCCATCTGTGTCTCTGAGGTTACTGTTATTTCTCCCAGCAATGTTGATTACAGCCCAGCATTTTGCATGATGTACTTTGCATAGAAGTTAAATAAGCAGGGTAACAATATACAGCCTTGACATACTCCTTTCCCAATTTGGAACCAGTCTGTTGTTCCATGTTTGGTTCTAACTGTTGCTTCTTGACCTGAATACAGATTTACCAGGAGGCAGGTCAAGTGGTCTGGCATCCCCATCTCTTGAAGAATTTTCCACAGTTTGTTGTGATTCACATAGTCAAAGGCTTTGAAATGGTCAATAAAGCAGAAGTAGGTGTTTCTCTGGAACTCTCTTGCTTCTTCGATGATCCAACAGATATTGACAATTTGATCTCTGGTTTCTCTGCCTTTTCTAAATCCAGTTTGAACATCACGAAGTTCTCAGTTCATGTAATGTTGAAGCCTGGCTTGGAGAATTTTGAGCATTACTTTGCTAGTGTGTGAGATGAGTGCAACTGTGTGGTAGTTTTAACACTCCTTGGCATTGCCTTTCTTTTGAAATTGCAGTGAACACTGACCTTTTCTGGTCTTGTGGGCACTGCTGAGTTTTCCAAATTTGCTGGAATATTGTGTGCAGCACTTTAACAGCATCATGTTTTAGGATTTGAAATGGATCCATTGAAATTCCATCACCTCCACTAGCTTTGTTCATAATACTTCTTAAGGCCCACTTGACTTCACATTCTAGGATTTCTGGCTCTAGCTGAGTGATCACACCATTGTGGTTATCTGGGTCATGAAGATCTCTTTTACTTAGTTCTTCTGTGTATTGTTTGTTGCTTACATTAGTTCATCTTCGGACATTTGGAGCTATTGTTATGACACCATCTTTTTGTGTTGTGAATACTCCCATGCTTATTTTGAGTTCCCTGATACCTCAGTTGATAAAGAATCTGCCTGCGATGCAGAAGACCCAGGTTTGATCCCTAGTTTGGAAGATACCCTGGAGAAGGAAATGGCAACACACTCCTGTATTCTTGCCTTGGAAATCCAATGGAGAGAGGAGCCTAGCAGGCTACTGTCCATGGGGTCACCACAATCAGACACCACTTAGTGACTACACCACCACATGCTTATTGCAGGGTTTCCCTGGTATCTCAGATGGTAAAGAATCTGCCTGCAATGCAGGAGACTCTGGTTCAATCCCTAGGTCAGGAAGATCCCTTGGAGCAGAAAATGGATACCCATTCCAGTATTCTTGCCTGGAGAATTTCATGGACACAGAAATCTGGCTGGCTCCAGTCTATAGGGTCACAAACAGTGGGACATGACTGAACAACTACCCTCACTTTTAGATGCTATTTCTGTTATAGCCTTAATATGGTACATTTCTTTAAAGAGTCCTATTTCCTCTTATTGGAGCATGATATTAAAAAAAAAAAAAAAGATCTGGACAATGAGTTTGCTCATTTTTACTGCATTGTCATTGCTTCTAGGTTTTCATGTAAGATAGAGCTTGTATACTAACCTATGTATACATACATACTGAAAGTTATTTTTCTAGCTATCCATTGGTGCTGTGCTGTGTTAAGTCACTTCAGTCATATCCAACTCTTTACAGCCCCTTGGACTGTAGCCTGACAAGCTCCTCTGTCCATGGGATTCTCCAGGCAAGAATACTGGAGTGAAATGTCATCCCTTACTCCAGGTTATCCCCCTATATATGTATTAAACTAAATATGAGTTCATACTGATGTTTCCACCTCAAATCCAGCACTACAGAGGTCTCTGTAGCCTCCCTTTTTCTCATCTTATTAAATATAAAAAAAATTATACCTGGAATATATTATATCACTGTTAAATCTATGCTATAATGATGAGTTTAAAAAGAAACCATTCTCATCAGTCTTTATATGTTAGGAAACCAATTCATCAGTTCAGATCAGATCAGTCACTCAGTCATGTCTGACTCTTTGCGACCCCATGAATTGCAGCACACCAGGCTTCTCTGTCCATCACCAACTCCCAGAGTTCACTCAGACTCACGTCCATCGAGTCAGTGATGCCATCCAGCCATCTATCCTCTGTCGTCTCCTTCTCCTCTTGCCCCCAATCCCTCCCAGCATCAGAGTCTTTTCCAATGAGTCAACTCTTCGCATGAGGTGGCCAAACTACTGGAGTTTCAGCTTTTAGCATCATTCCTTCCAAAGAAATCCCAGGGCTGATCTCCTTCAGAATGGATTGGTTGGATATCCTTGCAGTCCAAGGGACTCTCAAGAGTGTTCTCCAACACCACAGTTCAAAGGCATCAATTCTTCGGTGCTCAGCCTTCTTCACAGTCCAACTCTCACATCCATACATCACCACTGGAAAAACCATATCATTGACTAGCTGGACCTTTGTTGGCAAAATAATGTCTCTCCTTTTGAATATGCTATCTAGGTTGGTCATAACTTTCCTTCCAAGGAGTAAGCGTCTTTTAATTTCATGGCTGCAGTCACCATCTGCAGTGACTTTGGAGCCCCCCAAAATAAAGTCTGACACTGTTTCCCCCATCTATTTCCCATGAAGTGATGGGACCGGATGCCATGATCTTCGTTTTCTGAATGTTGAGCTTTAAGCCAACTTTTTCACTCTCCACTTTCACTTTCATCAAGAGGCTTTTGAGTTCCTCTTCACTTTCTGCCATAAGGGTGGTGTCATCTACATATCTGAGGTTATTGATATTTCTCCCAGCAATCTTGAATCCAGCTTGTGTTTCTTCCAGTCCAGGTTTTCTCCTGATGTACTCTGCATAGAAGTTAAATAAACAGGGTCACAATATATAGCCTTGATGTACTCCTTTTCCTATTTGGAACCAGTCTGTTGTTCCATGTCCAGTTCTAACTGTTGCTTCCTGACCTGCATACAAATTTCTCAAGAGGCAGATCAGGTGGTCTTGTATTCCCATCTCTTTCAGAATTTTCCACAGTTTATTGTGATCCACATAGTCAAAGGCTTTGGCATAGTCAATAAAGCAGAAATAGATGTTTTTCTGGAACTCTCTTGCTTTTTCCATGATCCAGCAGATGTTGGCAATTTGATCTCTGGTTCCTCTGCCTTTTCTAAAACCAGCTTGAACATCAGGAAGTTCACGGTTCACATATTGCTGAAGCCTGGCTTGGAGAATTTTGAGCATTATTTACTACCGTGTGAGATGAGAGCAATTGTGTGGTAGTTTGAGCATTCTTTGGAATTGCCTTTCTTTGGTATTGGAATGAAAACTTACCTTTTCCAATCCTGTGGCCACTGCTGAGTTTTCCAAATTTGCTGGCATATTGAGTGCAGCACTTTAACAGCATCATTCATAACTTCTCTTTAACCATGAGAAACAGTCAAGAAAAATACATTTACTTATGATGTAAACCTGAATCTAAGTTTTCCAAATCAATTTAATTTTTTTTTACCATATTTTTGTTTTCATCCACTCTTGGTTACTGAAAAATCACGTATACTATTGTTGATTTTCTACATGCTTGGAACACAATGAATTCTATAGACATTAAAATAAATGGGGGGAGGGAGGTTCTAAGATGGAGGAGGAATAGGACGGGGAGACCACTTTCTCCCCCTCAAATTCATGAAAAGAACATTTAAACGCTGAGTAAATTCCACAAAACAACTTCTGAATGCCGGCAGAGGACATCAGGCACCCAGAGAAGCAGCCCATTGTCTTCAAAAGGAGGTAGGAAAAAATATAAAAGACAAAAAAAGACACAAAAGAGGTACGGACGGAGCTCCGTCCAAGGAAGGGAGTCTTAAAAAGAGAGAAGTTTCCAAACACCAGGAAACACTCTCACTGATGAATCTGTGGTGAGCCTTGGAAGCACAGAGGGCAACATAACAGGGAGGAAAAATAAATAAATAATTAAAACCCACAGATTAAGAGCCCAACGGTAACTCCCCCAGTGGAGAAGCAGCGCAGACGCCTGCACCCGCCACTAGCAAGTAGGGGGCTGGGCAGGGAGGCACGGGATGCATTGCTTAGAGTAAGGACTGGGCCTGAATGCCCCAAGGGCAATCTGAGCAAACTATCTTGGGCTAGCAAACCAGACTGTAGGATAGCTACCATGCAAAAAGCCCTAACCTAAGATGCTACCAGGCCCACACACAGAACAAGGGACTGAACAGAACTAGCCAGCTACAGACCATCCCCCTCTGGTGACAGACAGCCAGAGCTGGAAGGGGGGGCAATCGCAGCCCCAGAGAGACATTATCTACCAAACTTCAAGCAGGCTTCTTTGCTAACTAAGACTTCTTGGGGTTCTGGACAGTCAACGTCTGCCTGAGATAGTGTGCTGGTTGTACACCCAGAAAATCGAGCAGCAAGGACTGGGGAGGTGTTAAGTCGCAGCAACCACGCTTGCCAAACACCTCATCACCTGAGCTGCTTGGACCTGGGAAGGGCACAAAACGCAGGCCCAACTGAATCTCTGCCTCTGAGGACTACCTGAGTGCCTGAACCTGAGTGGCTTAGACCTGGGAGGTGCATGCAGCCCAGGCCTGGCCTTGGTTCCCAGTGGAGCAACCTAGAGCCTGAGCAGTGTGGGCAGGGAGAGCACGTGCACTGTGAGCAGGGGCAAGCCCAGTGTGGCTGAGACACTGCGAGCACACGCCAGTGTTATTTCTTTGCAGTGCTGTTCATTTGTTCGCAGGTCCCTCCCTACCCACAGCGCAATAGAACAAGTAAGCCTAAAAAGAGTATCCACCATTGCCCACCTTGTGTTAGGGCGGAAATCAGACACTGAAGAGACCAGCAAACAGAAGAAGCTAAAACAGAGGGAACCGCCTTGGAAGTGACAGGTGCAATAGATTAAAACCCTGTAGTTAGTACCAACTACATAGGAAGGGGCTTATAGATCTTGAGAAATATAAGCTGGACCAAGGAAATATCCAAAAACTAACTGATCCCACACTGTCCACAATAACACCAGAGAAGTCCTAGATATAGTTTTACTATTGTTATGATCATTCTTTTTAAAAAAATTTTTTTTTAAATTTTAAGTCTTCTATTATTCCCTTAATTGTCATTTTTATAATCTACTATTACTTTGCAAAAAAAGACCTTATTTTTTAAAGCAAATTTCGTATGTATATATCAGTTCAGTTCAGTTCATTCACTCAGTCATGTTCGAATGTTTGAGACCCCATGAATCACAGCAGGCCAGGCCTCCCTGTCCATCACCAACACTGGGAATTCATTCAGACTCACGTCCATCGAGTCAGTGATGCCATCCTGCCATCTCATCCTCTGTTGTACCCTACTCATCTTGCCCCCAATCCCTCCCAGCATCAGAGTCTTTTCCAATGAGTCAGCTCTTCCCATGGGGTGGCCAAAGTACTGGAGTTTCAGCTTTAGCATCATTCCTTCCAAAGAAATCCCAGAGTTGGTCTCTTTCAGAATGGACTGGTTGGGTCTCCTTGCAGTCCAAGGGACTCTCAAGAGTCTTCTCCAACACCACAGTTCAAAGGCATCAATTCTTCAGCACTCAGCTTTCTTCACAGTCCAACTCTCACATCCATACATGACCACTGGAAAAACCATAGCCTTGACTAGACGGACCTTTGTTGGCAAAATAATGTCTCTGCTTTTGAATATGCTATCTAGGTTGGTCATAACTTTCCTTCCAAGGAGTAAGCGTCTTTTAATTTCATGGCTGCAGTCACCATCTGCAGTGATTTTGGAGCCTAAAAAAATAAAATATGACACTGTTTCCACTGTTTCCCCATCTACTTCCCATGAAGTGATGGGATCAGATGTCATGATCTTCATTTTCTGAATGTTGAGTTTTAAGCCAACTTTTTCAATCTCTTCTTTCACCTTCATGAAGAGGCTTTTTAGTTCCTCTTCACTTTCTGCCAGAAGGGTGGTGTCATCTGCATATCTGAGGTTATTGATATTTCTCCCAGCAATCTTGATTCCAGCTTGTGCTTCTTCCAGTCCAGCATTTCTCATGATGTACTCTGCATATAAGTTAAAAAAGCAGGGTGACAATATACAGCCTTGACGTACTCCTTTTCCTATTTGGAACCAGTGTGTTCCATGTCCAGTTCAAACTGTTGCTTTCTGACCTTCATATAGGTTTCTCAAGAAGTGGGTCAGGTGGTCTGGTATTTCCATATCTTTCAGTATTTCCACAATTTATTGTGATCCACACAATCAAAGGCTTTGCCATAATCAATAAAGCAGAAATAGCGTGGGCGGCTGTGACTGGCATACTTAGTGCGGCCGAGATGAGCTACCCCACGTCTGAGGTCAGGGATAGAAGCCAGGAGGATCCCATGCCCGAGGGGAGGCGGCCAAGAGGAGTTACCCTATGTCCGAGTACAGGGGCAGTGGCCGAGAGTGCCAGGCTTCGATGGCGCAGGAATGGAGGACAGGAGCTACCCCATGTCCGAGGTTAGGGGCAGCGGCCAGGAGGAGCAACCCCAACTCCAAGGAGCGGTGGCTGCACATGTACAAGAGGGCCTACAGGAGCTATTCCACGTTCAAGGTCAGAAGGGGCTGTGGTGAGGAGATAGCCCTCGTCCAAGGTAAGGAGTAGCAGCTGCGCTTTGCTGGAGCAGCCGTGAAGAGATACCTCACGTCCAAGGAAAGAGAAAGCCAAGTAAGATGGTAGGTGTTGCAAGAGGGCATCAGAGGGCAGACACACTGAACCATACTCACAGAAAACTAGTCAATCTAATCACACTAGGACCACAGCTTTGTCTAACTCAATGAAACTAAGCTATGCCCGTGGGGCAAGCCAAGATGGGCAGGTCATGGTGGAGAGATCTGACAGAATGCGGTCCACTGGAGAAGGGAATGGCAAACCACTTCAGTGTTCTTGCCTTGAGAACCCCATGAACAGTATGAAAAGGCAAAATGATAGGATACTGAAAGAGAAACTCCCCAGGTCAGTAGATGCCCAATATGCTACTGGAGATCAGTGGAGAAATAACTCAAGAAAGAATGAAGGGATGGAGTCAAAGCAAAAACAATACCCAGCTGTGGATGTGACTGGTGATAGAAGCAAGGTCCGATGCTGTAAAGAGCAATATAGCATAGGAACCTGGAATGTTAGGTCCATGAATCAAGGCAAATTGGAAGTGGTCAAACAAGAGATGGCAAGAGTGAACGTCGACATTCTAGGAATCAGCAAACTAAAATGAACTGGAATGGGTGAATTTAACTCAGATGACCATTATATCTACTACTGCGGACAGGAATCCCTTAGAAGAAATGGAGTAGCCATCATGGTCAACAAAGAGTCTGAAATGCAGTACTTGGATGCAATCTCAAAAACGACAGAATGATCTCTGTTCGTTTCCAAGGCAAACCATTCAATATTATAGTAATCGAAGTCTATACCCCAACAAGTAATGCTGAAGAAGCTGAAGTTGAACGGTTCTATGAAGACCTACAAGACCTTTTAGAACTAACACCCAAAAAAAGATGTCCCTTTCATTATAGGGGACTGGAATGCAAAAGTAGGAAGTCAAGAAACACTTGGAGTAACAGCAAATTTGGCCTTGGAAAAAGGAATGAAGCATGGCAAAGACTAATAGAGTTTTGCCAGGAAAATGCACTGGTCATAGCAAACACCCTCTTCTAACAACACAAGAGAAGACTCTACACATGGACATCATTAGATAGTCAACACCAAAATCAGATTGATTATATTCTTTGCAGCCAAAGATGGAGATGGTCTATACGGTCAACAAAAAGAAGACCAGGAGCTGACTGTGGCTCAGATCATGAACTCCTTATTGCCAAATTCAGACTGAAATTGAAGAAAGTAGGGAAAACCACTAGACCATTCAGGTTTGACCTAAATCAAGTCCCTTACGATTATACAGTGGAAGTGAGAAATAGATTTAAGGGACTAGATCTGATAGATAGAGTGCCTGATGAACTATGGACAGAGGTTCATGACATTGTATAGGAGACAGGGATCAAGACCATCCCCATGGAAAAGAAATGCAAAAAAGAAAAATTACTGTCTGGGGAGGTCTTACAAACAGCTGTGAAATGAAAAGAAGCGAAAAACAAAGGAGAAACGGAAAGATACAGGCATCTGAATGTAGAGTTCCAAAGAATAGCAAGGAGAGATAAGAAAGTCTTCCTCAGCAATCAATGCAAAGAAATAGAGGAAAACAACAGAATGGGAAAGACTAGAGATCTCTTCAAGAAAATTAGAGATACCAAGGGAACATTTCATGCAAAGATGGGCTGGATAAAGGACAGAAATGGTATGGACCTAACAGAAGCAGAAGATATTAAGAAAGGTGGCAAGAATACACGGAAGAACTGTACAAAAAAGATCTTCATGACCCAGATAATCACGATTGTGTGATCAGTCACCTAGAGCCGGATATCCTGGAATGTGAAGTCAAGTGGGCCTTGGAAAGCATCACTACAAACAAAGCTAGTGGAGGTGACGGAATTCCAGTTGAGCTATTTCAAATCATAAAAGATGATGTTGTGAAAATGCTGCACTCATGTCAGCAAAATTGGAAAACTCAGCAGTGGCCACAGGACTGGAAAAGGTCAGTTTTCATTCCAATCCCAAAGAAAGGCAATGCCAAAGAATGCTCAAACTACCACACAATTGCACTCATCTCACACGCTAGTAAAGTAATGCTTTTTTATATATATATATATATATATATATATATAATATATATTTAATATATTTATATATATTTATATATTATATAATTTTTTATATATTATATATATTAAAATATATACTATTTAATAATATTAATAATAATAAAAATATATTATATATATTTATATAGAATATAAAAATATTATATATATATTTATATATATTATATATATAAATATATATATATATAAAAGCATTACTTTACTAGTGTGTGAGATGAGTGCAATTGTGTGGTATATATATATATATATAATTTTTGTGACTTTGTTTCTTTTTTTTTCTTTTCTTAATATTGTATCTTTGAAAATCCAACCTCTGCTCTAGATTTTTAATCTTTGCTTTTTGGTATTTGTTATCAATTTTGTACCTTTAAGAATCCAATCTTCAGTACCTATTTTTACTTGGGAGTGAGATTATTGGCTTGACTGCTCTCTCCCCCTTTGAACTCTCCTTTTTCTCCACCAGGTCACCTCTATCTCCTCCCTCCCCCTTCTCTTCTCTACCCAACTCTGTGAATCTCTGTATGTTCCAGACGGTGGAGAACACTTAGGGAACTGATTACTGCTAGACCTCTCTCTTTTTGATTCCCCCCTTTTATCCTCCTGGCCACTTCTGTCTCTTTCCTCCCTCTTCTATTCTCTGTATAACTCAGTGAACATCTCTGAGTGGTCCAGACTGTGGAGTGCACATAAGGAAGTGATTACTGGCTAGCTTGCTCTCTCCTATTTTGATTCCACCTCATCTCATTTGGGTCACTTCTAACTCCTCCTCCCTCTTCTCTTCTGCATGTAACTCTGTAAACCTCTCTTGGTGTCCCTCACTGAGGAGAAACTTTTCATCTTTAACCTAGATGCTTTATCAACAGTGCTGTATAGAAGGAGAAGTCTTGAGACTACTGTAAAAATAAGACTGAAAACCAGAAGCAGGAGGCTTAAGTCCAAATCCTGAGAACACCAGAGAACTCCTGACTCCAGGGAACATTAATTGATGGGAGTTAATCAAACACCTCCATACCTACACTGAAACCAAGTACCACCCAAGGACCAACAAGTTCCAGAGCAAGAAATACCATGCAAATTCTCCAGCAACACAGGAACACAGCCCTGAGCTTCAATATACAGGCTGCCCAAAGTTAATCCAAAAACATTGACATCTCATAACTCTTTACTGGACACTTCATCACACTCCAGAGAGAAGAAATCCAGCTTCACCCACCAGAACACCGACACAAGCTTCCCTAACCAAGAAACCTTGACAAACCACCTGTACAACTCCACCCATAGTGAGGAAACTCCACAATAAAGAGAATTCCACAAACTGCCAGAATACAGAAAGGCCGTCCCAAACTCAGCAATATAAACAAGATGAAGAGACAGAGAAATACCCAGCAGGTAAAGGAACAGGATAAATGTCTTCCAAACCAAACAAAAGAGGAAGAGATAGGGAATCCACCAGATAAAGAATTCTGAATAATGATAGTGAAAATTATCCAAAATCTTGAAATCAAAATGGAATCACAGATAAATAGCCTGGAGACAAGGATTGAGAAGATGCCAGAAAGGTTTAAAAAGGACCTAGAAGAAATAAAAAGAGTCAATATGTAATGAATAATGCAATAAATGAGATAAAAAACACACTGGAGGCAACAAATAGAATAAGGGAGGCAGAAGATAGGATTAGTGAAGTAGAAGATAGAATGGTAGAAATAAATGAATCAGAGAGGAAAAAAAGAAAAACAAATTAAAAGAAATGAAGACAATTTCAGAGACCTCCAGGACAATATTAAATGCCCCAACATTCGAATCATAGGAGTCCCAGAAGAAGAAGACAAAAAGAAAGACCATGAGAAAATACCTGAGGAGATAATAGTTGAAAACTTCCCTAAAATGGAGAAGGAAATAATCACCCAAGTCCAAGAAACCCAGAGTCCCAAACAGGATAAACCCAAGGAAAAACACCCCAAGACACATATTAATCAAATTAACAAAGATAAAACATAAAGTACAAATATTAAAAGTAGCAAGGAAAAAACAACTAATAACACACAAGGGGATTCCCATAAGGATAACAGCTGATCTTTCAATAGAAACTCTTTTTTTAATGTAAATTTATTTTAATTGGAGGCTAATTATTTTACAGTATTATATTGGTTTTCCCATACATCAACATGAATCCACCACGGGTATACACGTGCTCCTGATCCTGAACCCCCCTCCCATCTTCCTCTCTGTACCATCCCTCTGGGTCATCCCAGTGCACCAGCCCCAAGCATCCTATATCCTGCATTGAACATAGACTGGCGATTCATTTCTTATATGATATTATACATGTTTCAATGCCATTCTCCCAAATCATCACACCCTCTCCCTATCCCACAGAGTCCAAAAGACTGTTCTATACATCTGTGTCTCTTTTGCTGTCTCACATACAAGGTTATCATTACCATCTTTCTAAATTCCATATATATGCGTTAGTATACTATATTGGTGGTTTTATTTCTGGCTTACTTCACTCTGTATAATAGGATCCAGTTTCATCCACCTCATTAGAACTCTTCAGGCCAGGAGGGAATGGCAAGACATACTTAGAGTGATGAAAGAAAATAACCTGCAGCCCAGATTACTGTACCCAGCACGGATCTCATTCAAATATGAAGGAGAAATCAAAAGCTTTACAGACAGACAAAAGCTGAGAGAATTCAGCACCACCAAACCAGCTCTCCAACAAATGCTAAAGGATATTCTCTAGACAGGAAACACAAAAAAGGTGTATAAACTCGAACCCAAAACAATAAAGTAAATGGCAACGGGATCATAGTTATGAATAATTACCTTAAATGTAAATAGGTTAAATGCCCCAACCAAAACACAAAGACTGGCTGAGTGAATAAAAAAACAAGACCCTTATATATGTTGTCTACAAGAGACCCACCTCAAAACAGGGGACACATACAGACTGAAAGTGAAGGGCTGGAAAAAGATATTCCACCCAAATAGAGACCAAAAGAAAGAAGGAGTAGCAATACTCATATCAGATAAAATAGATATTAAAACAAAGGCTGTGAAAAGAGGCAAAGAAGGACACTATATAGTGATCAAAGGATAAATCCAAGAAGAAGATATAACAATTATAAATATATATGCACCCAACATAGGAGCACCACAATATGTAAGACAAATGTTAACAAGTATGAAAGGGGAAATTAACAATAACACAATAATCGTGGGAAAATTTAGTACCCCACTTACACCTATGGATATATCAACTAAACAGAAAATTAACAATAAAACACAAACTTTAAATGATACAATAGACCAGTTAGACCTAATTGATATCTATAGGACATTTCACCCCAAAACAATGAATTTCACCTTTTTCTCAAGTGCACACAGAACCTTCTCCAGGATAAATCACATCCTGGGCCATAAATCTAGCCTTGGTAAATTCAAAAAAATTGAAATCATTCCAAGCATCTTTTCTGACCACAATGCAGTAAGATTAGATCTCAATCACAGGAGAAAAACTATTAAAAATTCCAAATATGGAGGCTGAACAACACGCTGCTGAATAACCAACAAATCACAGAAGAAATCAAAAAAGAAATCAAAATATGCATAGAAATGAATGAAAATGAAAACAACAACCCAAAACCTATGGGACACTGTAAAAGCAGTGCTAAGGGGAAAGTTCATAGCAATACAGGCATATCACAAGATACAAGAAAAAAGTCAAATAAGTAACCTAACTCTACACCTAAGGCAACTAGAAAAGGAAGAAATAAAGAACCCCAGGGTTAGTAGAAGGAAATACATCTTAAAAATTAGGTCAGCTCAACATTCAGAAAACGAAGATCATGGCATCCCGTCTTATCACTTCATGGGAAATAGATGGGGAAACAGTGGAAACAGTGTCAGATTTTATTTTTTTGGGCTCCAAAATCACTGCAGATGGTGACTGCAGCCATGCAATTAAAAGACGCTTACTCCTGGGAAGGAAAGTTATGACCAACCTAGGTAGCATATTCAAAAGCAGAGACATTACTTTGCCAACAAAGGTCCGTCTAGTCAAGGCTATGGTTTTTCCTGTGGTGATGTATGGATGTGAGAGTTGGACTGTGAAGAAGGCTGAGCGCCGAATAATTGATGCTTTTGAACTGTGGTGTTGGAGAAGACTCTTGAGAGTCCCTTGGACTGCAAGGAGATCCAACCAGTCCATTCTGAAGGAGATCAGCCCTGGGATTTCTTTGAAAGGAATGATGCTAAAGCTGAAACTCCAGTAATTTGGCCACCTCATGTGAAGAGTTGACTCATTGGAAAAGACTCTGATGCTGGGAGGGACTGGGGACAGGAGGAGAAGGGGACGACAGAGGATGAGATGGCTGGATGGCATCACTGACTCGATGGATGTGAGTCTCAGTGAACTCTGGGAGTTGGTGATGAACAGGGAGGCCTGGTGTGCTGCGATTCATGGGGTCGCAAAGAGTCGGACACGACTGAGCGATTGAACTGAACTGAAATGCAAAAGAAACAAAAGAGACCATAGCAAAATCAACAAAGCCAAAAGCTGGTTCTTTGAAAGGATAAATAAAATTGACAAACCATTAGCTAGACTCATCAAGAAACAAAGGGAGAAAAATCATATCAATAAAATTAGAAATGAAAATGGAGAGATCATGACAGACAACACAGAAATACAAAGGATCATAAGAGACTACTATCAACAATTATATGCCAATAAAATGGATAATGTGAAAGAAATAGACAAATTCTTAGAAAGTACAACTTTCCAAAACTGGACCAGGAAGAAATAGAAAATCTTAGCAGACCCATCACAAGCACGGAAATTGAAACTGTAATCAGAAATCTTCCAGCAAACAAAAGGCCAGGTCCAGATGGCTTCACTGCTGAATTCTACCAAAAATTTAGAGAAGAGCTAACACCTATCCTATTCAATATCTTCCAGAAAATTGCAGAGGAAGGTAAACTTCCAAATTCATTCTATGAGGCCACCATCACCCTAATACCAAAAGCTGACAAAGATGCCACAAAAAAAGAAAAATACAGGCCAAAATCACTGATGAAAAAATCATGATGATGCAAAAATCCTTAACAAAATTGTAGCAAACAGAATCCAATGACACATTAAAAAGATCATACACCATAACCAAGTGGGCTTTATCCCAGGGATGCAAGGATTCTTCAATATCTGCAAATCAATCAATGTAATACACCATATTAACAAATTGAAAAATAAAAGCCATATGATTATCTCAATAGATGCAGAGAAAGCCTTTGACAAAATTCAACATACATTTACGATAAAAACTCTCCAGAAAGCAGGAATAGAAGGAACATACCTCAACACAATAAACCTATATATGACAAACCCACAGCAACATTATCCTCAAAGGTGAAAAATCGAAAGCATTTCCCCTAAAGTAAGGAACAAGACAAAGGTGCCCACTTTCACCACTACTATTCAACATAGTTTTGGAAATTTTGGCTACAGCAAGCAGAGCAGAAAAAGAAATAAAAGGAATCCAAATTGGAAAAGAAGAAGTAAAACTTTCATGGTTTGCAGATGACATGTTCCTTTACATAGAAAACCCTAAAGACTTCACCAGAAGATTACAAGAGCTAATCAATGAATATAGTAAAGTTTCAGGATATAAAATCAACACACAGAAATCCCTTGCATTCCTATACACTAATAATGAGAAAAGAGAAAGAGAAATTAAGGAAACAATTTCATTCACCATTGCAATGAAAAGAATAAAATACTTAGGAATGTATCTACCTAAAGAAACTAAAGACCTATTTATAGAAAACTATAAAACACTGGTGAAAGAAATCAAAGAGGAAACTAACAGATGGAGATATATACCATGTTCATGGATCGGACGAATCAATATAGTGAAAATGAGTATACTACCCAAAGCAATTTATAGATTCAATGCAATCCCTATCAAGCTACCAACGGTATTCTTCACAGAGCTAGAACAAATAGTTTCACAATTTGTATGGAAATACAGAAAACCTCGAATAGCCAGAGCAATCTTGAGAAAGAAGAATGGAACTGCAGGAATCAACCTGCCTGACTTCAGGCTCTACTGCAAAGCCACAGTCATCAAGACAGTATGATACTGTCACAGAGACAGAAATATCGATCAATGGAAAAAAAAACAGAAAGCCCAGAGATAAATCCATGCACCTATGGACACCTTATCTTTGACAAAGGAGGCAAGAATATATAATCATTTAAGGACAATGTCTTTAACAAGTGGTGCTGGCAAAACTGGTCAACCACTTGTAAAAGAATGAAACTAGACCACTTTCTAACACCATACACAAAAATAAACTCAAAACGGATTAAAAATTTAAACATAAGACCAAAAAATATAAAAATCCTAGAGGAGAACATAGGCACAACATTCTCTGACATAAATCACAGCAGGATTCTCTGTGACCCACCTCCAAGAATATTGGAAATAAAAGCAAAAATAAACAAAGGGGACCTAATTAAAATTAAAAGCTTCCGCACAACAAGAGAAACTATAAGCAAGGTGAAAAGACAGCCTTCAGAATGGGAGATAATAATAGCAAATGAAGCAACACTCAAAAAACTAATCTCAGAAATATACACACAACTACTGCAGCTCAATTCCAGAAAAATAAACGACCAAATCAAAAAACAGGCCAAAGACCTAAATACACATTTCTCCAAAAAAGACATACAGATGGCTAACAAACACGTGAAAAGATGCTCAACATCACTCATTATCAGTTCAGTTCAGTTCAGTTCAGTTGCTCAGTTGTGTCCAAATCTTTTCGACCCCATGAATCACAGCACACCAGGCCTCCCTGTCAATCACCAACTCCCAGAGTTCACTCAGACTCACGTCCATTGAGTCAGTGATGCCATCCAGCCATCTCATCCTCTGTCGTCCCCTTCTCCTCCTGCCCCCAATCCCTCCCAGCATCAGAGTCTTTTCCAATGAGTCAACTCTTCCCATGAGGTGGCCAAAGTACTGGAGTTTCAGCTTTAGCATCATTCCTTCCAAAGAAATCCCAGGGCTGATCTCCTTCAGAATGGACTGGTTGGATCTCCTTGCAGTCCAAGGCACTCTCAAGAGTCTTCTCCAACACCATAGTTCAAAAGCATCAATTATTCGGTGCTCAGCTTTCTTCACAGTCCAACTCTCACATCCATACATCACCACAGGAAAAACCATAGCCTTGACTAGATGGACTTTGTTGGCAAAGTAATGTCTCTGCTTTTGAATATGCTATCTAGGTTGGTCATAACTTTCCTTCCCAGGAGTAAGCGTCTTTTAATTGCATGGCTGCAGTCACCATCTGCAGTGATTTTGGAGCCAAAAAAAAAAAAAAAAGTCTGACACTGTTTCCACTGTTTCCCCATCTGTTTCCCATAAAGTGATGGAACTGGATGCCATGAGCTTCGTTTTCTGAATGTTGAGCTTTAAGCCAAATTTTTCACTCTCCACTTTCACTTTCATCAAGAGGCTTTTTAGTTCCTCTTCACTTTCTGCCATAAGGATGGTGTCGTCTGCATATCTGAGGTTATTGATATTTTCCCCTGCAATCTTGATTCCAGCTTGTGTTTCTTCCAGTCCAGCGTTTCTCATGATGTACTGTGCATACTCATTATCATAGAAATGCAAATCAAAACCACAGTGAAGTACCATTTCACACCAGTCAGAATGGCTGTGATCCAAAAGTCTACAAGCAATAAATGCTGGAGAGGGTGTGGAGAAAAGGGAACCCTCTTACACTGTTGACGGGAATGCAAACTAGTACAGCCACTATGGAGAACAGTGTGGAGATTCCTTAAAAAACTGGAAATAGAACTGCCTTATGACCCAGCAATCCCACTGCTGGGCATACACACTGAGGAAACCAGAATTGAAAGAGCCACGTGTACCCCAATGTCCATCGCAGCGCTGTTTATAATAGCCAGGACATGGAAGCAACCTAGATGTCCATCAGCAGATGAATGAATAAGAAAGCTGTGGTACATATACACAATGGAGTATTACTCAGCCATTAAAAAGAATACATTTGAATCAGTTCTAATGAGGTGGATGAAACTGCAGCCTATTATACAGAGTGAAGTAAGCCAGAAAGAAAAACACCAATTCAGTATACTAACGCATATATATAGAATTTAGAAAGATGGTAATGATAACCCTGTATGCAAGACAGCAAAAGAGACACTGATGTATAGAACAGTCTTATGGACTCTGTGGGATAGGGAGAGGGTGCGATGGTTTGGGAGAATGGCATTGAAACATGTATAATATCATATAAGAAATGAATCGCCAGTCCAGGTTCAGTGCAGGATACAGGAGGCTTTGGGCTGGTGCATGGGATGACACAGAGGGATATACGGAGAGGGAGGTGAGACGGGACTTCAGGATGGGGAACACGTGTACACCAGTGGTGGATTCATGTTGATGTATGGCAAAACCAGTACAATATTGTAAATTAATTAACCTCCAATTAAAATAAATAAATTTAAATTAAAAAAAAAGCAACAAGCAAACAAAATAAAATAAATGGATGACATTGTTTATGGTTTTATGTCCTATAAGAGGCCAATGTATTAAGTAGACTAATACCAACAGTTTAGTAAATATATTTTCTTATGTCTTTATTAACTAAATCATTTCTTGTTAGAGTTTAGATTTTTCAATATATACATATTTTTCCCCAATTAAACTGAACCATTTTGATTTTTGTATAGGTTGATGAAATCACTTTCCAGCAATGTGAATACCCTATTACTTCATTGTTGTAGCTTTTTATCTGTCAAACATGCTTGAAATCAGCACACTAATCTTGCCCTATAGCAATTGCTTGATTAATTTATTTTTTGTCTACTATCTCATAAAGTTTCTCCATGAAACTTACTGACACTGAGTATGATTTTAATGCTGATAGGTTATCTCTCCTTCAAAACCACAGAATCCTCAAACACTAAAAAAAAAAAAAGATTACTTTCTTTGTTTTATGTTCCCCATCTGGAGTCACTATAATTGAAAGGGATCTCTAAGTAAACCTAATTCACTCATTCATTCACTGTTTATTTATAGAACATTTATTATGTATCATGGCATCATGAAGGAATGAAAGCATGTTTTAGCAATTATGACATTTGTTTCTTAAAATTACAAGATCCTAAATACAGACTTGTGTACATAAACACACATACACAAGAAAGTACCAAAAAAAATTAATAAAGTAAACCCTACTTCAGTGGTAGAAACTGATGTGATTTATCTCCTTCAAGGTAAGAATTATGTTATATTAAACTTGAATTTATGTCTCCCTAATACCAGTTCCTCATCTTAATACTTACTTAAGGATAGAAATCATGAGGTACAGTATCATGGGAAAGTTAGTACTTGAGCATGATTACAAAACATTGATGGTTATCTTTTGTTGAATAATAGAGGAGCATTCCAGACAGAGGAAAGAAGTGGGTGTGCATTAGAAACAATGAGTAACCCAGAGGTAGGAGTCAAGATGGCAATTAGTAACCAGTGGAGCTTCCCTGAAGGCTCAGCAGTAATGCATCTGCCTACAATGCAAAGATTCAAAAGACACAGGTTCTATCCTTGGGTCGAGAAGATCGCCTGGAGGATGGCATGGCAACCCACTCTAGTATTCTTGCCTGGAGAATCCCATGGACAGAGGAGCCTGGCAGACTGCAGTCCACAGGGTTGCTCAGAGTTGGACATGACCAACTGAGCACGCAGTGACTGAGCATGCAGCTTCATGCAGACAATTGGACTCAAGAGTTTGGTTAAAGCCAGACTTTGAAGAACTTGGCATATGTAGACGTAAAATAAATATTTGTAAACAAAACTGACAAATGATACATAAGGGGTGTTGAGCCATACATTTCTTCTCTACCTTGTTAACAAATGCTATTGTATTTCTTTTAGTTA
Source organism: Bos mutus (assembly GCF_027580195.1). NCBI lineage: Eukaryota > Metazoa > Chordata > Mammalia > Artiodactyla > Bovidae > Bos > Bos mutus. Next base: position 77,374,081 of record NC_091631.1, on the reverse strand, counting down.
TGAAGTCACAGGTTGTTTTGCTTAACTTGATTCATATATAGACAGTTGATGGAGAATTGATGAAATTATTTGGATAATCAAGCTTCTCCAAAATAATATTTCAGATTTAAAAAGTGAATATTATATTGTTATTTTCTGTTTAAATAACCACACTGGACACATTCACAAATTATACATTTAATATTTAAAAGTTTAATTCAATTTTGGACATTTTAATAGTGATGGCTATGATTGTTCTTTATTAGGCAACTACTGTGATATAAGATGGAGAAGGCAATGGCACCCCACTCCAGTACACTTGCCTGGAAAATCCCATGGATGGAGGAGCCCAGTGGGCTGCAGTCCATAGGGTTGCTAAGAGTCGGACACGACTGAGTGACTTCACTTTCACTTTTCACTTTCATGCATTGGAGAAGGAAGTGGCAACCCACTCCAGTGTTCTTGCCTGGAGAATCCCAGGGACAGGGGAGCCTGATGGGCTGCCGTCTGTGGGGTCGCACAGAGTCGGACACGACTGAAGAGACTTAGTGGTAGTGGTGATATAAGAATGCAATTTTTAGTTCTTAAAAAAAACTTCCAATGTAAGTACTACTAGCTTTGCTTTAGAGATGAGGAAATTAAAGCATAAACTGTTTAAGTAACAAGGCCAGTGTCACATAGCTAGTAATGGTGCATCAGGATTCAAAGAAATATTTAATTCCATAAACATCACATATATTTATGAAAAAAGCCAAATGTTTGCTTTACAACAATCATTATCATTGTCATGGCTCTGATTTAAGCTGAAGCTTATGCATCATTAGTGAAAGAAATATTATGTATATTTTTTTTTTTTTTGAAATACTACTACTGACTGGGTCATTTAACAAAAATGCCATGATAGTAAAGTCAGATCAATTGTAATTATTTCTTCCAGCTTAACAAATATAAATGTTTGATTGGTTAAAAATGAAAAAAAAAATATTAAAAAAGGGAAATACGCAGGCACACTCTAGTTACATAAGCATTTGGTACTTGGAAGAAAGTGTGAAAGTGTTAGTCTTTCAGTCATGTCCAGTGGTTTGCGACACCATGGAGTGTGGCCCATGTAGTCTTCTCTGTTCATGAGATTCTCCAGGCGAGACTACTTGATCAGGTTGCCATTTCCTTCTCCAGGAGATATTCCCCACCCAGGGACCTAACCGGGTCTCCCACGTTGCAGGCAGATTATTTACTGTCTGAGCCACTAGGGAAGGCCGGTACTTGAAACAACTCGAATAGTTGATGTATAATAGAATTACCTTCTTCTCTATTATTAATCATATACACCCCAGCTTATTACATTTAAGTTACAATTTTTTTTCAAATTATTTTTCTTTCTTCCTTTTTTGTCACATAAGATTGAGTTGTATGCATTTAGTCACACCCTATCCAACTGTATTCCCTTAGATATGTTTGACTGTGAATGAATGTATTTGGCATAGTATTTTTAACAAAAATAACGTGGAGTCATACTGATTTCACTTTCAAGATAATTCTGCTCACAAACTTTTCTGGTTTTCTGAATGTTCAAAACATTCTTGTGCAATGTTTTGTGTGCCAATTTGTTAAGCAGTTGGTCTGCCAGCACACTTCTTAGTCCAACAGAGAGATTATAGATAACCTATCTATGAAAGTGATCAGTTACAACTATCCCCAGATACACTCTTAACATGGGATTATTTTAATAACTTTATTAGAAGAAAACAAAACTATATTTTAAATAAAATATATATATAATTATACACAATAAAATATTGCATGTAACTCACATATATCAAATAAAGCATTCAGTTCAGTTCAGTCACCTAGTCACATCCAAGTCCTTGTGACACCATGGACTGAAGCATGCCAGGCTTCCCTGTCCTTAACTATCTCCTAGAGTTTGCTCAAACTCATGTCCATTACGTTGGTGATGCCATCCAACCATTTCATGCTCTGTCACCCTCTTCTTCTCCTGCTTCCAATCTTTCCCAGCATCAGGGTATTTTGCAGTAAGTTGGCACTTCTCATCAGGTAGTCAAAGTATTCAGCTCAGTTCAGTCGCTCAGTAGTGTCCGACTCTTTGTGACTCCATCGAATGCTGCACGCCAGGCTTCCCTGTTCATCACCAACTCCCAGAGTTCAAACTGGTGTCCATTGAGTCGGTGATGCTATCCAACCATCTTATCCTCTGTCATCCCCTTCTCCTCCTGCCTTCAATCTTTCCAAGCATCAGGGTCTCTTTAAATGAGTCAGTTCTTTGCATCAGGTAGCCAAAGTTTGGAGTTTCAGCTTCAACATCAGTTCTTCCAATGAACACCCAGGACTGATCTCCTTTAGGATGGACTGGTTGGATCTCCTTGCAGTCCAAGGGACTCTCAAGGGTCTTCTCCAACACCACACTTCAAAAGTATCAATTCTTTAGTGCTCAGCCTTCTTTATTGTCCAACTCTTACATCTGTACATGACCACTGAAAAAACCATAGCTTTGACTATAGGGACCTTTGTTGGCAAAGTGATGTCTCTGATTTTTCATACAGTCTCTAGGCTTGCTATATCTTTTCTTCTGAGGAGCAACTGTTCTTTAATTTCATGGCTGCAGTCACCATCTGTGGTCACTTTGGAGCCCAAGAAAATAAAGTCTGTCATTGCTTCCATTTTTCCCCATCCATTGGCCATGAAAGGATGAGACTGGATGCCATGATCTTAGTTTTTTGAATGTTGAGTTTTAAGCCAGTTTTTTTTTTTTTTTTTGCTCCCTTAGTTCACCTTCATCAAGAGGCTCTTTAGTTCCTCTTCACTTTCACCCATTGGGATGGTATAATATTTCTCCAGGCAATCTTGATTCCAGCTTCTGCTTCATCCAGCCCAGCATTTTGCATGATGTATTCTGCTTATAAGTTAATAAGCAGAGTGACAATATACGCCCTTGACATACTCCTTTCCAAAATTTGAACCAGTTCGTTGTTCCCTGTCCAGTTATAATTGTTGCTTTTTTACTTTCATAAAGATTTGTCAGGAGGCAGGTAAATTTGTCTGGTATTCCTACCTCTTTAAGAGTTTTCCACAGTTTGTTGTGATCCACACAGTCAAAGGTGTTAACATAGTCAATGAAGCAGAAGTAATTTTTTTCCCCCCTAGAATGCTCTTGCTTTTTCTATGATCCAATGGATATTGCATTTTGATCTCTGGCTCCTCTGTCTTTTCTAAATCCAACTTGTATATCTGGAAGTTCTCAGTTTATGCATTTTTGAAGCATATCTTAAAGGATTTTGAACATTGTTTCTAGCATGTGAAATGAGCACAATTGTGTCATAGTTTGAACATTTTTTGACATTTCCCTTCTGTGGGGTTGAAATGAAAAATGACTTTCCAGTCCTGTGGTCACTGCTTACTTTTCCAAATTTGCTGTCATATTGAGTGCATCACTTTTACAGCATCATCTTTTAGGGTTTGAAATAGCTTGGCTGGAATTTCTTCACTTCCACAAGCTTTGTTCATAGTAATGCTGCCTAAGGCCCACTTGACTTCACACTCCAGGATGTCTGGCTCTAGGTGAGTGATCACATCATCGTGGTTACCTGGGTCATTAAAATCTTTTTCGTATAGTTCTTCTGTGTATTCTTGCCACCTCTTCTTAATATCTTCTGCTTCTGTTAACTCTATACTACTTTTCTTCTAAGGGATTTTTGCCTTGAGTAGTAAATACAATAATCATATTAATTAAATTTGCCCATTCCCGTCCAGTTTTGTTCTCTGATTCCTAAAATGTCAATGTTCATTATTGCCATCTTCTGTTTGACGACATCCTATTTACTTTGATTCATGGGCCTAATCTTCCAGGTTCCTATGCAGTATTTTTCTTTACAGCATCAGACTTTATTTTCACCACCAGACACATCCACAAGAGGGCATCATATACACTTTGGTTCAACCTCTTCATTCTTTCTGGAGTTATTTCTCCACTCTTCTCCAGTAGCATATTGGACACCTCCTGACCTGGGGGATTATCTTTCAGTGTCATATATTTTTGCCTTTTCATATTTTTCATGGTGTTCCCAAGGCAAGAATGCTGAAGTGGTTTGTCTTTCCCTTCTCAAGTCAACCACGTTTTGTCAGAAGTCTCCAACCATGACCTGTCCAAATTGGGTGGCCCTACATAGTATAGCTTACAGTTTCATTGAGTTACACAAAGCTGTGATCAATGTAATCATTTTATTTACTTCTCTGTGATTGTGGTTTCCATACTGTTTACCCTCTGATGGATGAAGATAAGGGGGTTGTTCCAACTTCCTTACAGGAGGGACTGGCTGTGGGGAAAACTGGGTTCTTGCTTTGGTGGACAGAGCCGTGCTCAACAAATCTTTAATGCGATTTTCTGCTCATGAGTGAGGCTTGCTCCCTCCCTGTAGTTTGGCCTGAGACAGCCGAGTCCTGGAGTCTTGTACTCTCCATGGAAGTGCTATAGTCTTTGTTAGGCCTAATGGCAACCTCCTCCAAGATGACTTATGCCAACACACTGCACTTCCTAGGAATGGTCCTGATCCCACAGCAGGCCACTGTGAACCCATTCCTCTCCCCAAGACTCCCAAACAGCATTCTTCTACCCGGCCATCTAACTTGAAGCCAAAGAAAACATTATTAATGGTTATTTGGGGGATGAGGTATCGTAAGTATTTTTATCTTCTTTTATATATTTTAAATACTTTCAAAATATTCTAAATTAGTCTGTATTGATTTATTGAGCTATGGTTGATTTATAGTATTATATCAATTTTCAGTGTACAACATAGTGATTTAACATTTTTGTAGATTGTACTCCATTTAAAATTGTATAAAATATTTATTAGATTCTAGTGCTGTGCAATATATCCTTATGCCTTATTTATTTTATACTTGGTAGTTTGTACCTCTTAAGCCCCGCCCCCCCTTATCTTGCATCCTTCCCTCTTACCTATTCCTACTAGTAACCAATTGTTTCTTCCCTACTGAGGGAAGAGAGTCTGCTTCTCTTTTATTAAATTTATGTTTTTTTTTCTTTTAATTCCACATTTAAGTCATAACACACAGTGTTTGTCTTTCTCTGTTGATTTATTTCACTCAGTTTAATATCTATTTGGTCACCCATGCTTTTGCAAATGGCAAATTTTCATTCTTTTTTAAAGCTGAGTAATATTCTATTGCATGTATGCTGCATCTTGTTTATTTATTCATTTGTTGATGGACACTTACGTTTCTTCCATATCTTGGCTTGTGGAAATGATGCTGTTATGAATTTTGGGGTGCACGTCTATTTTCCCATTAGTTTCATTTTCTTTGGATATTTAACCAGATTAAAATTGTTGGATTATATACAAGTTCTATTTTTACTCTTCTTAAGAAACTCCACATTGTTTTTCATAGTCACTACACCAACTACCATTCCCATCAACAGTGTACAGGGTTCCCTTTTATCCAACATTTTTTATTTGTGTTCTTTTTGATAATAGCCATTCTGATGGGTGTGAGGTGATATCTCATTTTTGTTTGGATTTGTAGGTTCCTTGTGCATAGCAATGGTGAACATATTTTCATATGCTTCTTGGCTATATCTATGTCTTCTTTAAAAAAAAAGTTGATGTCTTCTGCCTGTTTTTCAATTGGATTGTTGTTTTTGATATTGAGTTATATGAACTGCTTATATATTTTGGATAATGACCCCTTTCCATTCACATGATTTGCAAATATTTCTTGCCACTCAGTAGGTTGTCTTTATGTTTTCTTGATGGTTTCCTTTGCTGTGTAAAAACTTTTAAGTTAAATTAAGCCCCATTTAAAATTTGCTTTTGTTTCTTTTGCCTTAGGAAACAATTCCAAAAAAATATTGCTGATTTATATGGACAGGGAGGCCTGGCATGCTTCAGTCCATGGAATCACAAACAGTCAGACATGGCTGATGACTGGACTGAACTGAACTGAACTGAATATCAAAGAGTGTTCTGCTTATCTTTACTTCTAGAAGTTTTAATGATTTTAGTCTTATATTTAATCCATTATGAGTTTATTTTTGTATGTAGTATGAGAAAATGTTTTAATTTCCTCCTTTTATGTGTAGATGCACACTTTTCCCAGCAGCACTTACTGGAGAGACTATTTTTCCCCTACTGTATATTCTTGCCTCTTTTGTCATAGACTAATTGAGTGTAAGTATAAGTGCACAGGTTTATTTCTGGGCTCTCTACTCTGTTTTATTGGTCTATATGTCTTTTTCTGGGGGATGGGGCTAATACCACACTCTTTTGATTTCTGTAGCTTTGTAGTATAGTCTGAAGTCAGAAAGCATACCACCTATAGTTCTGTTCTTATTTCTCTAGATTGCTTTGGTTATTCAGGGTCTTTTGTGATCCCATGCAAATTGTAGATATATTTGTTCTAATTCTGTGGAAAATGCCATTGGTATTTTAATAGAGATTGCATTGATTTGTAGACTGCCTGAGGTAATATGGTCATTTTAATAGTTTTTCCAGTCCTTGAACATACTTTATCTTACTATCTATTCATGTCATCTTCAACTTATTTTTGTCCAGTGTCTTATAGTTCATTGAGTAAAGTTCTTTTATAATACCTTCTTAGATTAATTCCTTATTTTATTCTTTCAATGTAGTTATAAATGAACTTGTATTATGTTTTTGATACTTTCCTGTGAGTATTTCTATATATTAGTTTTGTACCCATTCTTACATTGTTTATTATATATGCATAAAGAAAGTTAGAATATAGGTCAGACAGATGGTAGACAAAGGAACCACATAGCATCCTGTGGACATGGTTGTATTATGAAAGACTTTTAATATTGTGATTATAGCAGTATCCAGAATTTTTTCATTTTTTATTAATAAAAAAAGAACACACGTTCTAATGTAAATTTAATGATATTTATAATAATTTGCATTTATTATGACCAAAAATATTTTTGAACATTAGCTATATATTATCAGTTTAATGTATTTGGACATTAAACCAATTGGTGGAGAAAAGTGGTTGAATTTCCTTTATAATTGGAAGAAATAAAATGTATGTGATTGAAATGGACCAAGTACTTCTAGAACAAGCACAAAAGTATGTAGAATATCTTGGTTGGAGTAGAATCCATATCCCATAAGTGAAATTCATGGTAAGACAGAGAAGGAACATATCAGATAGGTAGAGGAATTTGAGCAACACACAGGCTATGCCAATATGTGAAAAAGTGATTGAATATTTTCTAATGGCAGAGTGTATGTCAATTCTTAGGTAAACCATGGAAATTTGGATATTAAGAAGTAGGAAATAAAAAAATATTTCAATTTAATTTTTTTCATAAGAGGAAAATCTTTTAATTTTCCCTAAAATATTGTTTTTAAATTTATTAATAAAATAAGTAGCATGTTCTGTATCTTTCAGTAAGTTTTTATTTATCAATAGTTTGTGAGAAAGCAGTTTGATCAAATACATTTCATTAGTTTTGAAATTTTGCTTTCGTTCTTTAAGATACAGGTATTTGAAGATCTGGTTATAATTTTGGTTTGTTTTGTTACTGGTTTTAATGGCCATCAAAGTTGAAAATACACTGTAAAGGTATACAGATTTGGAAGAATGGCATTGAAACATGTATAATATCATATAAGAAATGAATCACCAGTCCAGGTTTGATGCAGGATACAGGATGTTGGGGCTGGTGCACTGGGATGACCCAGAGGGATGGTACGGGGAGGGATATGGAAGGGGGGTTCAGGATGGGGAACACGTGTACACCCGTGGGAGATTCATGTTGATGTATGGCAAAACCAATACAGTATTGTAAACTAATTAGCCTCCAATTAAAAAAAAATAAATTTAAATTAAAAAATGTATACAGATCTAAATGGAACAAGTTTACTGTATTATGTACTATATCCACTCATCATATTTATTTTTTGATTGATCCAACCAGAAAATTATTCAAACTCTGTGTGCTGAAGCCTTGCATTTATTTATTTATTTTTTTAAAATGAGAACTCTTAGGATTTATCCTCTTAACAGCTTTTGCATACAACATAGAGCAATGTTACTTGCATTTATCATGTTATATATTACATCCCTAGTACTTAAATACCTTGAAACTGGAACTTTGTACTTTTGATTACCTTCATTCAGTTCCACCTCCCCTTAATTCTCTCCTCTCAGTTCAGTTCAGTCGCTCAGTCATGTTTGACTCTTTGCGACCCCATGAATCGCAGCATGCCAGGCCTCCCTGTCCATCACCAATTCCCGGAGTTCACTCAGACTCACGTCCATCGAGTCAGTGATGCCATCCAGCCATCTCATCCTCTGTCGTCCCCTTCTCCTCCTGCCCCCAATCCCTCCCAGCATCAGAGTCTTTTCCAATGAGTCAACTCTTCCCATGAGGTGGCCAAAGTACTGGAGTTTCAGCTTTAGCATCATTCCTTCCAAAGAACACCCAGGGCTGATCTCCTTCAGAATGGACTGGTTGGATCTCCTTGCAGTCCAAGGGACTCTCAAGAGTCTTCTCCAACACCACAGTTCAAAAGCATCAATTCTTCAGCACCCAGCCTTCTTCACAGTCCAACTCTCACATCCATACATGGCCACAGGAAAAACCATAGCCTTGACTAGATGGACCTTTGTTGGCAAAGTAATGTCTCTGCTTTTCAATATGCTATCTAGGTTGGTCATAACTTTTCTTCCAAGGAGTAAGCATCTTTTAATTTCATGGCTGCAGTAACCATCTGCAGTGATTTTGAAGCCCAAAAAATAAAGTCTGACACTGTTTCCCCTGTTTCCCCATCTATTTCCCATGAAGTGATGGGACCGGATGCCAAGATCTTCATTTTCTGAATGTTGAGCTTTAAGCCATCTTTTTCACTCTCCACGTTCACTTTCATCAAGAGGTTTTTGAGTTCCTCTTCACTTTCTGCCATAAGGATGGTGTCATCTGCATATCTGAGGTTATTGATATTTCTTCCAGAAATCTTGATTCCAGCTTGTGTTTCTTCCAGTCCAATGTTTCTCATGATGTACTCTCCATATAAGTTAAATAAGCAGGGTGAAAATATACAGCTTTGATGTACTCATTTTCTCCTCTAGTACCTGCAAATCTGATCTTATTCTGAGTAGGTTTGCTTGTTTTTTGTTATAATTGACCTAAAGTACTATGTCAGTTCCTGGTACATAATATAGTGATTTAATATTTCTATACATTTCAAAATGACCACTTGGCTATGATAAGCCTATTTATGAAACGTAACCAAATAAAGATATTACATGATTATTGACTATATTCTTCATGCTGTACATTCTATAACCATACAAGCTATTTGTGGTCTTTTTGATAATAGAAATTCTACCAGGTGTGAGATGATATCTCATTGTGGTTTTGATTTGATTTCCCTTATGATTAGTGATGTTAATTGTCTCTTCATATGCCTCTTGGACATCTGCATGCATTTTTTGGAAAAAAAATATCTATTAAAGTCGTCTTTCCATTTTTTAATAGGTTTTCTTTTCTGTGTTGACTTATGTGAGTTCTTTGTATACTTTGAATATTAATGTCTCATGGGATACATTATTTGTAAATATCTTCTTGAATTCAGTAGGTGACCTTTCCTTTCTATTGATAGCTTATTTTGCTCTACAAAAACTTCTTAATTTGATGCAGTTCCATTTGTTTACTTTTGTTTCTGTCTCCCTTGCCTGGGGAGATATATCCATATTTATTAGCAAGACCAATATCGAAAAGTGTACTGTCTATGTTTTCTTCCAGAAGTTTTATGATTTCAAGTGTCACAATTACATCTTTAATCTACTTACCAAATTGAAAGTAACTGATACTTTCAACTTTTCAAATTGATTTTATATACATGGTGTCAGAGAGTAGTCCGATTAGATTCTTTTGCATATAACTATTCAGATTTCCTTCTTCGCATGAGGTGGCCAAAGTACTGGAGTTTCAGCTTTAGCATCATTCCTTCCAAGGAACACCCAGGGCTGATCTCCTTTAGAATGGACTGGTTGGATCTCCGTGCAGTCCAAGGGACTCTCAAGAGTCTTCTCCAACACCACAGTTCAAAAGCATCATTTCTTCAGTCCTTAGCTTTCTTCACAGTTCAACTCTCACATCCATACATGACCACTGGAAAAACCATAGCCTTGACTAGACGGACCTTTGTTGGCAAAGTAATGTCTCTGCTTTTGAATATGCCATCTAGGTTTGTCATAACTTTTCTTCCAAGGAGTAAGCGTCTTTTAATTTCATGGCTGCAGTCACCATCTGCAGTAATTTTGGAGACCCGCAAAATAAAGTCTGATACTGTTTCTACTGTTTCCTCATGTATTTCCCATGAAGTGATGTGACTAGATGCTATGATCTTCATTTTCTGAATATTGAGCTTTAAGCCAACTTTTTTATTCTCCTCTTTCACTTTCATCAAGAGGCTTTTTAGTTCCTCTTCACTTGAGGAAAAGAGAACGACAGAGGATGAGATGGCTGGATGGCATCACTGACTGGATGGACGTCAGTTTGAGTGAACTCCTGGAGTTGGTGATGGACAGGGAGGCCTGGCGTGCTGCGATTCATGGGGTTTCAAAGAGTCGGACACGACTGAGTGACTGAATTGTACTGAACTGATTCAGTTTTCCCATCAACATTTATATAAGAGGATATCTTTCTCTGTTGTATATTTATTTCTGAGCTCCTATTCTGTTGCATTGATTATCTGTCTGTTTTTGTGTAATATCATACTTGTTTTATTATTGTAACTTTGTAGTATACTTTGGAGTCAGGGAGCCTGATATTTCCAGCATTGTTTTTTCTTTCTCAAAATTGTTTTGGCTATTCAGATGCTTTTGTGATTCTGTAAAAACTTTAGAACTATTTGTTTTAGTTCTGTGAAAAAAGAGTCATTTGTGTTTTGGTAGAGATTACATGAAACCGTAGATTGCCTTTGAAGTATACTGATATGAAAAATACTAATTCTTCCAATCCATGAACACAGTATACCTTTCCATCTGTTTGTGTAATCTTCAATTTCTTTTGCCAGTGTGTCTTCTGAATACATGTCTTTTACCTTCTAAGTGAGATTTATTCCCAGATATTTTATTCTTTTTGATGTGGTTGCAAATGGTATTATTCTCTTAATTGCTATTTCTGATAGTTTATTGTTAATGTATAGAAATGCAGCAGATATATTAATCTTGAATACTAGAGCTTTACTGAATTCATTGATGAATTTTAGGAGCTTTGGGTGATGTCTTTGGGATTTCTTAAATATAGTATGATGTCACATGCAAAAAATAGTTCTATTAATACTTCTTCCTTCTTAACTTGCATTCTTTTAATTTCTTTTTTCTTTTCTGATTGCTGGAGCTAGGACTTTCAAAATGATGTGATGAAGAATAGTTTTGTTCCTGTTCTTAGAGGAAATATTTCTAGCTTTTCACTACTGAGAATGATAATTGTGTGTATGTGTTATTTGATCTTTATTATGTTGAAATATGTTCCCTCTGAACTCACTTAATTGAGAGCTTTTATTATAAATGGATGCTGAACTTTGTCAAAACCTTTTTTTCCTTTTCATCTGTTGAGATAATCATATGATTTGTCTTTTTAAAAATTTTTATTGGAGTACAGTTGATTTATGATGGTGTGTTAGTTTCTGCTATATAGCAAAGTGAATCAGTTTCGCATATACACATGCATACGCTTTTTAAGATTCTTTTCCCATATTGGTCATTACAGAGAACTGATGGGAGTTCCCAGTCTTATACTGTAGACCCTTATTAGTTATCTATTTCGTACATAGTAGTGTGCATATATCCATCACAACTTCCTTGTTTATTCTCTCTTCCCCTGCCACTTTTTCCTCTGGTAACCAAAAGTTTGTTTTTATATCTGTGACTCTATTTCTGTTTTGTAAAGAAATTCATGTTTGCCATGCCTATTGGAATGTAAAAGTAGGAAGTCAAGAAACACCTGGAGTAACAGGCAAATTTGGCCTTGGAATACGGAATGAAGCAAGACAAAGGCTAATAGAGTTTTGCTAAGAGACAACACTGGTCCTAGCAAATACTCTCTTCCAAGAGCACAGGAGAAGACTTTACACATGGACATCACCAGATGGTCAACGCCGAAATTAGATTGATTATACTTTTTGCAGCCAAAGATGGAGAAATCAGTCTATACAGTCTGCAAAAACAAGACCGGGAGCTGACTGTGGCTCAGATCATGAACTCCTTATTGCCAAATTCAGACTGAAATTGAAGAAAGTAGGGAAAACCACTAGATCATTTAGGTATGACCTAAATCAAATCCCTTATGATTATACAGTGGAAGTGAGAAATAGATTTAAGGGACTAGATCAGATAGACAGAGCACTTGATGAACTATGGATGGAGGTTCGTGACATTGTGCAGGAGACAGGGATCAAGACCATCTCCATGGAAAAGAAATGTGAAAAAGCAAAATGGCTGTCTGAAGAGGCTTTACAAATAGCTGTGAAAAGTAGAGAAGTGGAAAGCAAAGGAGAAAAGGAAAGATATAAGCATCTGAATGCAGAGTTCCAAAGAATAGCAAGGAGAGACAAGAAAGCATTCCTCAGCGATCAATGCAAGGAAATAGAGGGAAACAACAGAATGGGAAAGACTAGAGATCTCTTCAAGAAAATTAGAGATACCAAGGGAACATTTCATGCAAAGATGGGCTCGATAAAGGACAAAAATGGTATGGACCTAACAGAAGCAGAAGATATCAAGAAGAGACGGCGAGAATACACAGAAGAACTGTACAAAAAAGATCTTCCCACCCAGATAATCACGAAGGTGTGATCACTCACCTAGAGCCAAACATCCTGGAATGTGAAGTCAAGTGGGCCTTGGAAAGCATCACTATGAACAAAGCTAGTGGAAGTGATGGAATTCCAGTTGAGTTATTTCAAATCCTGAAACATGATGCTGTAAGAGTGCTGCACTCAATATGCCAGCAAATTTGGAAAACTCAGCAGTGGCCACAGGACTGGAAAAGGTCAGTTTTCATTCCAATCCCAAAGAAAGGCAATGCCAAAGACTGCTCAAACTACCACACAATTGCACTCATCTCACATGCTAATAAAGTAATCCTCAAAATTCTCCAAGCCAGGCTTCAGCAATACATGAACTGTGAGCTTCTAGATGTTCAAGCTGATTTTAGGAAAGGCAGATTAACCAGAGATCAAATTGCCAACATCCACTGGATCATCAAAAAAGCAAGAGAGTTCCAGAAAAACATCTATTTCTGCTTTATTGACTATGCCAAAGCCTTTGACTGTGTGGATCACCACAAACTGCAGAAAATTCTGAAAGAGATTGGAATACCAGACCACCTCACCTGCCTCTAAAAGACCTATATGCAGGTCAGGAAGCAACAGTTAGAACTGGACATGAAACAGCAGACTGGTTCCAAACAGGAAAAGGTGTACATCAAAGCTGTATATTGTCACCCTGATTATTTAACTTCTATGCAGAGTACATCATGAGAAACGCTGGGCTGGAAGAAGCACAAGCTGGAATCAAGATTGCTGGGAGAAATATCAATAATCTCAGATATGCAAATGACACCACCCTTATGGCAGAAAGTGAAGAAGAACTAAAAAGCTCCTTGATGAAAGTGAAAGAGAAGAGTGAAAAAGTTGGCTTAAGGCTCAATATTCAGAAACCTAGATATGTCTCTTTTTAATATGTATATCTGAGGTTATTGATATTTCTAACTTTGCTAACAAAGGCCCATCTAGTCAAGGCTATCGTTTTTCCATTGGTCATGTATGGATGTGAGAACTGGACTGTGAAGAAAACTGAGCGCTGAAGAACTGATGCTTTTTAACTCTGGTCCTGGAGAAGACGCTTGTGATTCCCTTGGACTGCAAGGAGATCCAACCAGTCCATCTGAAAGGATAGCAGTCCTGGGTGTTCATTGGAAGGACTGATGCTGATGCTGAAACTCCAAAACTTTGGCCACCTAATGTGAAGAGTTGGCTCATTGGAAAAGACCTTGATGCTGGGAGGGATTGGGGGCAGGAGAAGGGGACAACAGAGGATAAGATGGCTGGATGGCATCACTGACTCAATGCACGTGAGTTTGGGTGACCTCCGGGAGTTGGTGATGGACAGGAAGGCCTGGAGTGCTGTGATTCATGGGGTCGCAAAGAGTCGGACACGACTGAGCAACTGAAGTGAACTGATGCTTATTGTTGGACATTGGGGTGCATGTATCATTTTGAATTATGGTTTTGTCTATATATATGCCTAAAATAGGGATTGCATGATTATATGGTAGCTTTTTTTTTTTTTTTTAAAGAAACAGTCATAGTGTTCTCCATAGTGGCTATACAATTTTAAATTCTGAACAATAGTGTAGGAGGGTTCCCATTTCTCTGCACCCTCTACAGAACTTACTGTTTGCAGATAGTTTATGATGGCTATTCTTAGTGGTGTGAGATGATATATTATTGTAGTTAAATTTGGATTTTTCTAATAATTAATGATGCTGAGCATTTTTCCCCCTATGCTTTTTGGCCATCTGTGTATCTTATTTGAAGAAATATCTGTTTAGTTCTTCTGCCATTTTTGGATTGGGTTATTTGATTTTTTTGGTACCAAACTGCATGAGCTGTTTGTATATTTTGGATATCAATTGTTCATCCATTGCATAGTTTGCAGATATTTTCTCTTATTCTAAGGATTGTTTTTCTGTTTTGTTTTTTATTTCTTTTTCTATGCCAAAACTTTTAAGTTTAATTAGCTTCCTCTTGTTTACTGTTGTTTTTAGTTTCATTACTCTAGGAGATGGATCAAAAAATATTTTGTTGCAATTTATGCCAGAGAATGTTCTGCCTATATTTTCTACTAAAATTGTTACACTATCCGGCCTTATATTTAGGTCTTTAATTCATTTTGAATTTATTTTTGTGTATGGTTTCAGGGAGTCTTCTAAATGCATTCTTTTACATGTAGCTAGCTGTTCAGTTTCCCCAGCATCATTTACTGAAAAGATTGTCTTTTTTCCATTGTTACCTCCTTTGTATTATGGTGACCATATGTGCTTGAGAGTTTCTCTGAAATTTCTGTCTTATTCCATTGATCTATATTTCTGTTTTTGATCCAGTTCCATAATGTCTTGATTATTGTAGTTTTGTAGTATAATCTTAAGTCAGGGAGCCTGATCTCTCCAGGCTTCATTTTTCTTTCTCAAGATTGCTTTGGCTATTGGCTTTTATGTTTCCATATAAATTGCAAAATTTTGTGTTCTAATTTTTTGCAAAATGCCACTGATACATTGATACAGATTACACTTATCTGCTTGCTTTGGGTAGTACAATCATTTTCACAATATTGATTCTTCCAATCCAAGTACATGGTCTATCTCTCCATCTGTGTCATTTGTAATTTTTTTATTATATCTTACAGTATTTTGACTACAGGTCTTTTTCAGCCTTAAGTCATTTTATTCTAGATTCCATAGACATTTTATTCCTTTTGCTGGGATGAAAAATGAGATTGTTTCCTTAATTTCAATTTATAATCTTTCATTGATAATGTATAGAAATACAAGAGATTTCTGTGTATTAATTTTGTATCCTACAAGTTTACCAAATTCATCGATGAGCTCTAGTAATTTTCTTGGAGAAGGCAATGGCACCCCACTCCAGTACTCTTGCCTGGAAAATCCCATGGATGGAGGAGCCTAGAAGGCTGAAGTCCATGAGGTCGCTGAGGGTCGGACACGACTGAGCGACTTCACTTTCACTTTTCACTTTCATGCATGGAGAAGGAAATGGCAACCCACTCCAGTATTCTTGCCTGGAGAATCCCAGGGACAGGGGAGCTTTGTGGGCTGCCGTCTATGGGGTCGCACACGACTATGGGGTCGGACACGACTGAATCAACTTAGTAGTAGTAGTAGTAGTAGTAGTAGTAGTAGTTATTTTCTGGTATCATTTTTAGGATCTCCTGTATATAATATGTCATCTGCAAAGAGTGAAATTTTTATTTCTTGTTTTTCAAATTGGATTCCTTTTATATATTTTTCTTCCCTTATTTACAGGTCTAGGACTTTGAAGATTGTGTTGAAGAAAAGTGGCAAGAGTGGAAAACCTGTCCTATTCCAGATCTTACAGGAAATGCTTTCAGTTTTTCAACATTAAGAGTGTTTGCTATGGGTTTGTCACATATGGCCTACATTATATTGATGTAGGTTCACTCTATGAACACTTTCTGTACAGTTTTTATCGCAAATAGGTGCTGAATGTTGTCATGATCATATGACTCTCATTCTTCACTTTTCTAGTATGATGTATCATGATGATTGATTTACATATATTGAAGAATCCTTGCATTCCAGGGATACATCATACTTGACCATGTTTTTTGATCCTTTCAATGTGTTGCTAGATTCAGTTTGCTCCTGCTGGATTCTATATTCTTCAGTGATATTGGCTGTAATTTTCTTATTTTTTTGTGGTACTTTTTTTTTTTTTTTTTTTTTTAGAGAGAACTTTTTTTTTTTTTTTTTTTATATCAGGGTGTTACTGGCCCTGTAAAATGAACTATGGAGTATTCTTTCCCCTGAAACTTTTTGGAATAGTTTCAGAAGTATAGGTTTTAACTCTTCTCTAAATGTTTAATATAATTATCTTGTAAAGCCAAAAAATAGACTTTTGTTTGTTGGAAGTTTCTTAATCACACTTTCTATTTCTGTACTTGTGATTGCTCTCTTTATATTTTCTATTTCTTCTTGGTTCAGTCTTGGAAGGTTGCACCTTTCTAAGAATTTCTCCATTTTTTCTTTGTTGTTTATTTTATTGGTGTATAGTTGCTTGTAGTAGTCTCTTATGATCTTTTGTATTTTTGTGGAGTCAGTGTAATATCTCCTTTTTCATTTTTAATTTTATTGATTTGAATCCTCTGCCATTTTTTTAAATTGATGAGTCTAGTTTAAGGTTTATCAGTTTTGTTTATCTTCCCAAAGAACTTTTAGTTTTATTGATCTTTGCTATTGTTCTCTTTTTTTCTATTTCATTTACTTTATGCTCTGGTCTTTATGATTTCATTCCTTCTATTAATTTTGGGTTGATTTGTTTTTCTTTTTCTATTTCCTTTAGACATAAGGTGAGTTTCTTTATTGGGGATTTTTCTTATTTATTGAGGCAAGATTTAATTTTTATAAACTTTCCTTTTTTTTTTTTCCAATTTCCAAAAGGCTTGCTTCTGCTGCATCCCATAGGTTTTTATATTGTTACATTTTTATTGTGGTTTGCTTCTAGGATTTTTTTTTAACTTTCTCCTTTATTTTTTCAATGATCAAATGGTTATTTACTAACATAATGTCTAGCCTCTATGTGTTTGAGTTTTTTACAGGTTTTCTCCTGTAATTAATTTCTAATCTTGTAGCATTGTCATCCAAAATGATATTTGACATGATTTCAGTTTTCTTAAATGTATTAAGACTTAATTTGCGACCCAATATGTCATTTGTGCTGGAAAATATTCCATGCGCACTTGAGAAGAAAGTGTATTCTTCTGCTTTTGGATGGAATGTCTTATAAATACCAAATAAGCCTATTTGGTATAATTTATCATTTAAGACTTTTGTTTCCTTATTAGTTTTATGTCTGGAAGATCTGTCCACTGGTGAATGTGGGATGCTAAAGTGAAAGTGAAGCTGCTTAGTCGTGTCCGACTCTGCAACCCCATGGACTGTAGCCTACCAGGCTCCTCCGTCCATGGGATTTTCCAGGCAAGAGTACTGGAGTGGGTTGCCATTGCCTTCTCCAGGAGATCTTTCCAACCCTGGGATTGAACCCATGTCTCCTGCATTGGAGGCAGACGCTTTACCATCTAAGCCACCGATTCTCCCACTATTATTGTGTTACTGTAAATATCTTCTTTTTTGGCTGTTAGCGTTTGCCTTATATGTTAAGGTGTTCTTATGTTGGTATACACATATTTACAATTGTTGTACCTTCTCCCTGGATTGATCCCTTGATCATTATGGAGTGTCCTTCCTTGTATCGTGTATCAGTCTTCATTTCACAGTCTGTTTTGTCTGATAGAAGTATTGTTACTCCACCTTTTTTTGCTTTCCATCTGCATTGAATATCTTTTCCCATGCCCTCACTTTCAGTTCATATGTGTCCCTAGATCTGAAGTGGATCTCTTCTAGAGAGCATATATATGGGTCTTGTTTTGTATTCATTCAGCCGGTCTATGTGTTTTGCTTGGAACAGTTAATCTATTTATGTTTAAAGAGATTACACCATATTCATGGTTTTGAGTTTTTTTCTTTTCAAAGTTCTTTCTTCTTTCTTTCCTCTTTTGTTTTCTTCTCTTGTTAAATGCCGATCTTTAGTGTTGTGTTTGGATTGCTTTTTCTTTTTTTGTACATCTATTGTATTTTTTGGTTTGCATTTTCCACCAGGTTTTGATATAGCAGTCTCTCTCTCTCTCTCTCTCTCTCTCTCTCTCTCTCATATATATCAATGAGCTTTCCCATTTGTGTTTTTCTTGTTTCTACTTGTGACCTTTTTTTACCTCCTACTTAGAGAAATGCTGTCAGCATTTCTTGTGAAGCTGGTTTGGTGGTCCTGAATTTTCTTAGCCATTGCTTGTCTGTAGTTTCTAATTTTTCTATCAAATCAGAACGTGAACTTTGCTATTTAGAACATTCTTGGTTATAGATTCTTCCCTTTCATTACTTTAAATATATTGTGCCACTTTCTTCTGACCTGCAGAGTTTCTGCTGAGAAATTAGTTGATAACCCTACCGAAATTCCCTTGTAAATTATTTGTTGCTTTTCCTTTGTTGGCTTTAATATTTTTAAATTGATTTATTTCTTTTACTTGAAGGCTAAATACTTTACAATATTTTGGTGGTTTTGGCCATACATTGACATGAATCAGCCATGGGTGTGCATGTGTCCCACCAACCTGAACCCTCACTCCCAACTTCCTCCCCATGCCATCCCTCTGGGTTGTCCCAGAGCACCAGCTTTGAGTGCTCTGCTTCATGCATCAAACTTGCACTGACCATCTATTTTACATATGGAAATATACATGTTTCAATGCTTTTCTCTCACGTCTTCCCGCCCTCACCTTCTATCACATAATCCTAAAGTCTGTTTTAACATCTGCATCCCTTTTGCTGTCTTGCATATAGGGTCGCCATTACCATTTTTCTAAATCCCATACATATGTGTTAATATACTGTATGGGTGTTTCTCTTTCTGGCTTACTTCACTATGTATGATAGGCTCCAGTTTCACCCACCTTATTAGAACTGACTTTAATGTGATCCTTTCTATATCTGAGTAATATTTCATTGTGTATATGTACTACAACTTCATTATCCATTCATCTGTGGATGGATATCTAGGTTGCTTCCATGTCCTGGCTATTGTAAACAGTGCTGTGATGAGCACTGGGGTACACATGTCTCTTTCAGTTCTGGTTTCCTCAGTGTGTATGCCCAGAAGCGGAATTGCTGTGTCATCATGGAAAAAGCAAGAGAGTTCCAGAAAAACATCTATTTCGGCTTTATTGACTATGCCAAAGCCTTTGACTGTGTGGATCACAATAAACAGTGGAAAATTCTGAAAGAGATGGGAATACCAGACCACCTGATCTGCCTCTTGAGAAATTTGTATGCAGGTCAGGAAGCAACAGTTAGAACTGGACATGGAACAACAGACTGGTTCCAAATAGGAAAATGACTTCATCAAGGCTGTATATTGTCACCCTGTTTATTTAACTTATATGCAGAGTACATCATGAGAAACGCTGGACTGGAAGAAACACAAGCTGGAATCAAGATTGCCAAGAGAAATATCAATAACCTCAGATATGCAGATGACACCACCCTTATGGCAGAAAGTGAAGAGGAACTCAAAAGCCTCTTGATGAAAGTGAAAATGGAGAGTGAAAAAGTTGGCTTAAAGTTCAACATTCAGAAAACGAAGATCATGGTATCTGGTCCCAATACTTCATGGGAAATAGATGGGGAAACAGTGGAAACAGTGTCAGATTTTATTTTTATGGGCTCCAAAATCACTGCAGATTGTGACTGCAGCCATGAAATTAAAAGACGCTTACTCCTTGGAAGGAAAGTTATGACCAACATAGATAGCATATTCAAAAGCAGAGACATTACTTTGCCAACAAAGATTCATCTAGTCAAGGCTATGCTTTTTCCTGTGGCCATGTATGGATGTGAGAGTTGGACTGTGAAGAAGGCTGAGTGCCAAAGAATTGATGCTTTTGAACTGTGGTGTTGGAGAAGACTCTTGAGAGTCCCTTGGACTGCAAGGAGATCCAACCAGTCCATTCTGAAGGAGATCAGCCCTGGGTGTTCTTTGGAAGGAATGATACTAAAGCTGAAACTCCAGTACTTTGGCCACCTCATGTGAAGAGTTGACTCATTGGAAAAGACTCTGATGCTGGGAGGGATTGGGGGCAGGAGGAGAAGGGGACGACAGAGGATGAGATGGCTGGATGGCATCACTGACTCAATGGACGTGAGTCTGAGTGAACTCCGGGAGTTGGTGATGGACAGGGAGGCCTGGTGTGCTGCGATTCATGGGGTTGCAAAGAGTCGGACACGACTGAGCGACTGATCTGATCTGATCTGATAGCAGTTCTATTTCCAGTTTTTTAAGGAATATCCACACTGTTTTCCATAGTGGCTGTATTAGTTTACTTTCCCACCAACAGTATAAGAGGATTCCCTTTTCTCCACACCCTTTCCAGCGTTTATTTTTTTGTAAACGTTTTGATGACAGCGATTCTGACTGGTTTGACATGATACCTCATTGTGGTTTTGATTTGCATTTATCTGATAATGAGTGATGTTGAACATCTTTTCATGTGTTTGTTAGCCATCTGTATGTCTTCTTTGGAGAAATATTGTTTTAGTTCTTTGGCCCAGGTTTTGACTGGGTTCTTTATTTTTTAGTATTTAGCTTCATGAGCTGCTTGTATATTTTGGAGATTAATTCTTCATCAGTTGTTTCATTTGCTATTATTTTCTCCCATTCTGAAGGATGCCTTATCCTCTTGCTTATTATTTTCCTTCATTGTCCAAGAGCTTTTAAGTTCAAGCATGTCCTATTTGCTCATTTTTATTTTTATTTCCCTTACTATGTGGTGGTCCTGCTGTGATTTATTTCCGAGAGTGTTCTGCACATATTTTCCTCTAGGGGTTTTGTAATTTCTGGTCTTATATTTAGATCTTTAATCCATTTTGAATTTATTTTTGTGTATGGTGTTAGAAAGTGTTCTTGTTTCATTCTTTTACATGTGGTTGACCAGTTTTCCCAGCACTACTTGTTAAAGATATTGTCTTTTCTCCATTGTATATTCTTGCCTCCTTTGTCAAAGACAAGGTGTCCATAGGTGCTTGGATTTCTCTCTGGGCTTTCTACTTTGTTCCATTGATCTATATTTCTGTCTTTGTGCCAGTACCATAATATCTTGATGACTGTAGCTTTGTAGTATAGTCTGAAGTCAGGCAGGTTGATTCCTCCAGTTCAGTTCTTCTTTCTTAAGATTGCTTTGGCTATCGAGGTATTTTGGTGTTTCCGTACAGACTGTGAAATTATTTGTTCTACTTCTGTGAAAAGTACCATTGATAGCTTGATAAGGATTATATTGAATCTATAGATTGCTTTGGGGCATATACTCATTTTCACTATGTTGATTCTCTCAATCCATAAATGTGCTTTATTTCTCCATTTATTTGTGTCATTTTGTTTTCTTTCATCAGTGTTTTCTAACTTTCTATACATAGGTCTTTTGTTTCTTCAGGTAAATGTATTCCTGAGTATTTTATTCTTTCTGTTGTAATGGTAAATGGACTGTTTCCTCAATTTCTCTGTTTTCTCACTGTTAGTGTATAGGAATGCAAGGTATTTCTTTATATTAATTTTATATCTTTCAGCTTTACTATATTCATTGATTAGCTCTAGTAGTTTTCTGGTGGTGTCTTTAGGGTTTTATATGGATTAAAGAGGATGAGATAGTTGAATGGCATCAATAGACATGAGTTTGAGTAAACTCCAGGAGTTGGTGATGGACAGGGAGGCCTGGCATGCTGCAGTCCATGGGGTCACAGAGAGTTGGACATGTCTGAGTGACTGAATTGAACTGACTGATTCATCATTTTCATCTTTTAATTGGATTAGTTGCACTTTTGCTATTGACTTGCATGAGTTCATTATCTGTTTAGTATCTTAACCCCTTATCAAGATACATGGGTGACAGATATTTTCTCCCATTCTATAAGTTGCCTTTTCAATTTATTAATTGTTCCTTTTGCTATATAGAAGCTTTTCAGTTTGATGTAGTCTCATTTGCTTTTTTAGCTTTTGTTGCCTGTGATTTTATATCTTATTCAAGAAATCATTGCCAAGATCTATATCAAGTAGCTATTTCCCTAAGTTATCTTCTAGGAGTTTTATAGCTTCTTACATTTAAGTCTTGATTAACTTCAAGTTAACCTTTTTGAGTAGTGTAAAATAGGGTTATAATTTTATTATCTTGTACATTGGTCACCAGTTTGCCTAGCACCATTTATTGAAGAGATTATTATTTTTCAGGTGTGTTTTCTTGGCATCCTCACTTCAGTTCAGTTCAGTTCAGTCGCTAAGTCGTGTCCAACTCTGTGCAACCCTATGAATTGCAGCACACCAGGCCTCCCTGTCCATCACCAACTCATGGAGTTCACTCAGACTCACATCCATCGAGTCAGTGATGCCATCCAGTCATCTCGTCCTCTGTCGTCCCCTTTTCCTCCTGCCCCGAATCCCTCCCAGCATCGGAGTCTTTTCCAATGAGTCAACTCTTCACATGAGGTAGCCAAAGTACTGGAGTTTCAGCTTTAGCATCATTCCTTCCAATATACACTGGTATATATATATATAGTCTCTCTTTTGTTCCACTAGTCTGTTTCTATTTTTATGCCAATACCACACTGTTTCAATTGCTTTGTAATACTGCTTAAAATCAAAGAAATATGATGCCTCTGAGTTTGTTCTTCTTTCTAAAGATTGGTTTGGTTATATCGGGTCATTTCAAGATAGTTGTTTTCTACTTCTGTGAAAAATGCCATTAGAATTTTGATAAGGATTGCACTGAATCTGTAGATCACTTGGGGTTCTATATACATTTTCACAACATGGATTCTTCCTTTCCAAGAACAGGGGACATCTTGCAATTTATGTGTCTTCTTTAATTTCTGTCCTATTATGTTTTTCAGGGTAAAGTCTTTTATCACTGAGTAAATTTATTCTCGAGTATTTTATTTTTTTTATGCCATTGTGAATAGGATTGCCTTATTCATTTCTCACTGTTAATATACAAGAACACACAATTGCTTCTTGTATGATAAGTTTATAACCTACAACTTTACTGAATTCATTTAGCAATAAGGTTGCAATAATTTTCCATATATATGATTGCATATTCTGCAATCAGAAATACTTTTACTTCTTCCTTTTCAATATGAATGCTTTTTTTTTTTTTCCCCCTTGCCTGATTGCTATGGCTCAAACTACCAGTACTATGTTCAATAGAAATGGTCAGGGTGGACATTAATGTATTATTCCTTAACTTTTCACTAATAAGTTTGACATTAGTTGTCATATATGGCTTTTATTATATTGGGGCATATTCTTTTTATATCCAATTTCTTGAGAGTTTTTAATCATGAAACAATGTTGTATTTTGTCTAATGATTTTTCTGGATCTATTGTGATGATAGGGCTTCCCTCATAGCTCAGTTGGTAAAGAATCTGCCTGCAATGCAGGAGACCCCAGTTCGATTCTTGGGTTGGGAAGCTCCCCTGGAGAAGGGAAAGGCTGCCTACTGCAGTATTCTGGCCTGGAAAATTCCATGGAATGTATAGTTCATGGCGTCACAAAAAGTCAGACACAATTGATATGAGTTTATCATTTTTTGTTAATGTGGTATATCAATCATATTAAATGATTTGCATATATTAGCCAATCCTTGCATTATGGATGAAGCCCTTCATCATAATGTAGAATCCTTTTAACTTGCTTTTGAATTCAGTTTGTTAGTACTTTATTGAGGATATTTGCATATGTGTTCATCAGGGATATTAGCCTATAAGTTTTCTTTTCTTGTGTTTTTATCTGGTTTCACTATCAGGGTAATGTTGGGCTTGTAAAATGAGCTATATGTGAAGGCAAAAGTAGAGACTAATGAAATAATAGTAGGCACCTCAGTGTTCCACTCTAAACGACAGATAGTGTATTCAGACAGAATATCAATAGGAAAAGATTGATTAGAACAAATGGATTTACTATTCCATCCAACAACTGTAGAATTCATTTTTTTTCCAAAGTACACCTTCTAAGGATAGATATGAATCACAAAATAAATATTAACAAATGTAAGAGGATTGATTTACATGTAAGATAATTCCACAAACTGCAGAACAATAATACCAAATAAATTCTCATACTGTTAAGAAAGTTCTAGGAAACACAATAGATTTCCCAACCTGGGGATTGGCAAAGGGACTGAAAACCCCCAGGGAATTTGACTTCGGAGGCCAGTTGGATTTGATTACAGAACTTACATAGGACTGTGGAAACAGACTCTTGGAAGGCACAAACAAAACCCTGCGTGCACCAGAACCCAGGAGAAAGGAGCAGGGACCCAATAAGAGACTGACCCAGACTTGCCTGTGAGTGTCCAGGAGTTTCTAGTGGAGAAGTGGATCAACAGTGGCCTGCTGCAGGGTGAGGGGCACTGAAATACAACAGTGCATGCACAAGACCTTTTGAAGGAGGTCACCATTGCCTTCATTACCCTTATTTTAGCTTGGTCTCAGGTCAAACAACAGGGAGGGATCACAGCCCGGCCCATCAAAAGAAAATTGGATTAAAGATTTACTGAGTAGGACCCTGCCTATCAGAACAAGACCCAGTTTCCCCCACAGTCAGTCTCTCCTATCAGGAAGCTGCATAAGCCTCTTATATTTATGCTTCAGAGGGAAGACAGAATGAAAACCACATTCATGGAAAACTAATCAAACTGATCACATGGACCACAGCCTTGTCTAACTCAATGAAACTATGAGCCATGCCATGTAGGATCACCGAAGATAAACTGGTCACGGTGGAGAGTTCTGACAAAACATGGTCCACTGGAGAAGGAAATGGAAAGCCACTTCAGTATTCTTGCCTTGAGAACCCCATGAACAGTATGAAAAGACAAAAAAAATATGACACCCCAGGTTGGTAGAGGCCTAATATGCTACTGGAGAAAAG
Source organism: Bos mutus (assembly GCF_027580195.1). Classification (NCBI taxonomy): domain Eukaryota; kingdom Metazoa; phylum Chordata; class Mammalia; order Artiodactyla; family Bovidae; genus Bos; species Bos mutus. The sequence continues at coordinate 77,348,746 of NC_091631.1, read as the reverse complement.
TGGAGAAATAACTCCAGAAAGAATGAAGAGACAGAACCAAAGCAAAAACAATGCACATTTGTGGATGAGACTAGTGATGGAACTAAAACCTGATGCTGTAAAGAACAATATTGCATAAGAACCTGAAATGTTAGGTCCATGAATCAAGGTAAATTGGAAGTGGTCAAACAGGAGATGGCAAGAGTGAACATTGACATTTTAGGAATCAGTGGACTGGAATGGGTGAATTTAATTCAGATGACCATTATATTAACTACTGTGGGCAAGAATCCTTTAGAAAAAATGGAGTAGCCCTCATAGTCAACAAGTCTGAAATGCAGTACTTGGGTACAATCTCAAAAACGACATAATGATCTCTGTTGCTTTCCAAGGCAAACCATTTAACATCAGTAATCCAAGTCTATGCCTCAATTAGTAATGCCAAGGACTGAAATTGAACAGTTCTACGTAGACATACAAGATCTTCTAGAACTAATGTCCCCAAAGATGTCCTTTTCATCATAGAAGAATGAAATGCAAAAGTAGGAAGTCAAGAGATACCTGCAGTAACAGAAAATTTGCTCTTGTAGTATAAAATGAAGCAGAGCAAAGGCTAACAGAGTTTTGCCAAGAGAATGCATTGGACATAGCAAACACACTCTTCCAATAACATGAGATGACTCTATAAATGGACCTCACCCGATGGTCAATGCTGAAATGAGATTGATTATATTCTTTGTACCCAAAGATGGAGAAACTCTATACAGTCAGCAAAAATAAGACTGGAAGTTGACTGTGGCTCAGATCATGAAATCCTTATTGCAAAATTCATGCTTAAATTGAAGAAAGTAGGGAAAACAAATAGACCATTCAGGGATGACCTAAAATGAATCCCTTGTGATTATACAGTGGAAGTGAGAAATAGATTCAAGGGATTAGATATGATAGAAAGAATGCTGGAAGAACTAAGGATAGAGGTTCATAACATTGGGCAGGAGACAGTGATCAAGACCTTCTCCAAAAAAGATATGCAAAAAGGCAAATAGTTGTCTGAGGAGGCCTTGAAAATAGCTGAGCAAAGAAGAGAAGCAAAAGACTAAGAAGAAAAGGAAAGATATACCCCTTTAAATGCAGAGTTCCAAAGAATAGCATGGAAAGATAAGAAAGACTTCCTCAGTGATCAATACAAAGAAATAGAGGAAAACAATAGAATGGGAAAGACTAGAGATATCTTCAAGAAAATTAGGATACCAAGGGAACATTTCACTCAAAGATGGCAAAATTAAGGACATAATTGGTATGGAACTAACAGAAGCATAATATATTAAAAAGAGGTGGCAAGAATATACAGAAGAATTATACAGAAAATATATTTATGACTCAGATAACCACGATGGTGTGATCACTCACCTAGAGTCAGATATCCTGGAGTGTGAAGTCAAGTGGGCCTTAGGAAACATCACTATGAACAAAGCTAGTGGAGGTGATGGGATTCCAGTTGAGCTATTTCAAATGCTAAAAGATGATGCTGTGTAAGTGCTGCACTCAATATACCAGCAAATTTGGAAAACTCAGCAGTGGCCACAGGACTGGAAACAGTCAGTTTTCATTCCAATCTAAAAGAAAGGCAATGCCAAAGAAGATTCACACTACCACACAATTGTACTCATCTCATACACTGGGAAAGTAATGCTCAAAATTCTACAAGCCAGGATTCAACAGTATGTGAACTGAAATACCAGATGTTCAAGTTGTATTTAAAAAGGCTTAGGAATTAGAGATCACTGAGTGACTGAACTGAACTGAGCTGAAGATGATTGAAGTTTTATCAAGTATACGTTTGTTATGATTAAATCTAATTATTTAATTTTTCAACCATAATGGAAATTGATATATTAGGAAATCTGGCAAATTAATAAATATGTCAAAATTAAACAGTGTACTTCTGTACAACCAATGTGTCACAAAAAGAAAGCAAAAGGAAGATAAAAATAATTCTGAGACATGAACTATTGGAACCCAATAAAGCAAAACTTTTAGGATTCAGCAAAAGCAGTTCTAAGCAAAAGAAAGTTTATAAATGCCTTTATTAAGAAAAAAAAAAGCTCAAAAAAGTAGCATCTTTATGCCTCAAGAAATGAAGAAAGGAAGAACAATCTAGAGCAGAAGAAAGAAATAATAAAAATTTGTGCTGAAATAGGAGAAATAGAAACAAAGACATAAAATAAAAAAGATCAAAAAAACTAAGAGTTGTTTTTTAAAAGATAAATACAATTGACAAAGTGTTAACTAGGTTGAGAAAAAGATCCATTTCTCAAATTAATAAAATTATAAACAAGTGAGTAGACATTACTCATGCCACAGAAATACAAAGGATCATGATAGTCTGTTATGATTGATTACTAGCCAGAAAATTAGGTAACTTAGAAAAAATAAATTTCTAAAAATATACAGCTCACCAAAACTGAATCATGATGTAATAGGAAATTTAAACAAATCAAGAATGAGCAAGGAGATTAAATCAGGAATAAAAAAATTCTCCCCAAAGAAAGTTCAAAATGAGATAATTTTATAGGTAAAATCCATGAAAAAATTAAAGAATACTTTATCTTAATTATTCTTATTAAAGAAAATAAATGAAGAATAAATTCTTTTAAATGTATTATTTAAAATTTTAATATATGTAGGTACACAAAAAGCATAGTCTATATTATTTGCATGCATGGGCTATGTGTTAAAGTTGTCAACTGCTGCTACAAAATATTGGTGAAGAAGTGTGAAAATGATACAAATAAATAAAAATTGCCAAAACAATTGTGAGAAAAAATAATTAAACTGGAGGTGTTATTCTCTCTGACTTCAAGCTATGCTACAAACATGCAGTAATCAAAAGCTACAGTCACAAAAATCAATGTAACAGAATAGAGAGCCCAGAAATAAAACAAGAAGAGACTTCACAGATACAGAAACAAATTACTAGTGGGGAGAGGAAATAGGGGAGGGGCAAGGTAGAGATATAGGCTTAAGAGGTATAAAACTTTATTTAAAATACAAAAGCTATAAAGATATATTCTACAGAAGAGGGAAATATAACAGTTGTTTTGTAATAAATATAAATGGAGTGTAATTTATAAAATATTGAATCACTCTATAGTAACTGAGCTAATATAATCTGTTCATCAATTCTACTCAATAAATATAAAATAGAATAAAATAAATTGCCATGCACTAATAGTAAACCAAACTATATGTCATTCTAATACCATGCTCCTATTATTCATTTCTTTCCTTGCAGGTATAAGCTAAATTCGATTTATTGTAAAATGTAGTTTATAAACTTATGTTGTTAGCAGGAATATTAAAGTGAAAGTGTTAGTCTTTCAGCTGTGTCCGACTCTTTGCTACCCCATGTACTATAGCCTGCCAGACTCCTCTGTCTATGGTTTTCTCCATGCAAATATACTGGAATGGGTGGCCATTCCTTCCTCCAGGGGATCTTCCCAACCCAGGGATGAAACCCAGGTCTCTTACATTGCAGGCAGATCCTTTACTGTCTGAGCCACAAGGAAAGTCACGTAAGAATACTATTGTTGTTCAGTCACTCTGTCAGGTCTAACACTTTGCAATCCCATGGACTGAAGCACACCAAGCTTCCACGTCCTTCACTCTTTCCCGGACCTTGCTCAAACTCATGTCCATCAGGTCAGTGACGTCATCTAACCATCTCACCCTCTGTCATCCCCTTCACCTCCTGCCTTCAATCTTTCCCAGCATCAGGGTCTTTTCTACTGAGTTGGCTCTTTGCATCAGGTAGTTGAAGTACTGGAACTTCAGTTTCAGTATCAGTCCTTCTAATGAATATTCAGGATTTATTTTCTTTATGTTTGACTAGTTTGACATCCTTGCAGTCCAAGGAATTCTCAGGAGTCTTCTCCAACACCACAGTTCAAAAGCATCCATTCTTTGGTGCTCAACCTTCTTTATGGTCCAACTCTCACATCCATACATGACTATTGAAAAATCCATAGCTTTGACTATATGGATCTTTGTCAGCAAAGTGATATCTCTGCTTTTTAATATGCTGTCTAGTTTTGTCAGCAGATCAGATCAGTCACTCAGTCGTGTCCAACACTCTGAGACCCCATGAATCGCAGTACGCCAGGCCTCCTTATCCATCACCAACTCCCGGAGTTCACTCAGACTCACATCCATCGAGTCAGTGATGCCATCCAGCCATCTCATCCTCTGTCATTCCCTTCTCCTCCTGCCCCCAATCCCTCCCACATCAGGGTCTTTTCCAATGAGTCAACCTTTCTCATGAGGTGGCCAAAGTACTGGAGTTTCAGCTTTAGTATCATTCCTTCCAAAGAAATCCCAGGGCTGATCTCCTTCAGAATGGACTGGTTGGATCTCCTTGCAGTCCAAGGGACTCTCAAGAGTCTTTTCCAACACCACAGTTCAAAAGCATCAATTCTTTGGCACTCAGCCTTCTTCACAGTCCAACTCTCACATCCATACATGACCACACGAAAAACCATAGCCTTGACTAGCCGGACCTTTGTTGGCAGAGTAATGTCTCTGCTTTTGAATATGCTATCTAGGTTGGTCATAACTTTCCTTCCAAGGAGTAAGCATCTTTTAATTTCATGGCTGCAGCCACCATCTGTAGTGACTTTGGAGCCCAGAAAAATAAAGTCTGATACTGTTTCCACTGTTTCCCCATCTATTTCCCATGAAGTTGTGGGACCGGATGCCATGATCTTCGTTTTCTGAATGTTGAACTTTAAGCCAACTTTTTCACTCTCCACTTTCACTTTCATCAAGAGGCTTTTGAGTTCCTCTTCACTTTCTGCCATAAGGGTGGTGTCATCACATATCTGAGGTTATTGATATTTCTCCTGGCAGTCTTGATTCCAGCTTGTGCTTCTTCCAGCCCAGCATTCTGCATGATGTACTCTGCATATAAGTTAAATAAACAGGGTGACAATATACAGCCTTGACGTACTACTTTTCCTATTTGGAACCAGTCTGTTGTTCCATGGCCAGTTCTAACTTTTGCTTCCTGACCTGCATACAAATTTCTCAAGAGGCAGATCAGGTGGTCTGGTATTCCCATCTCTTTCAAAATTTTCCACCATTTATTGTGATCCACACAGTCAAAGGTTTTGGCATAGTCAATAAAGCAGAAATAGATGTTTTTCTGGAACTCTCTTGCTTTTTCCATGATCCAGCAGATGTTGGCAATTTGATCTCTGGTTCCTCTGCCTTTTCTAAAACCAGCTTGAACATCAGGAAGTTCACAGTTCACATATTGCTGAAGCCTGGCTTGGAGAATTTTGAGCATTAAAGAATGAATAATGTGGCAGATCACAATAAAGTACCTAAGAAAAGAGAGACAGGAATTAAAGACTGTCAATATGTTAAAAGAGTTGATCTAAGTGATGAGTCTATGGGTGTTTATTTTTTTTCTGAGTCATAAAATTTTTACGTCTTTGGTAACATTCTAAAATAAACATTTTCTTAACAAAAAGAAAAAGAAAGTACAATAAATATATAGCTTATACATGTCCATACTTGATAAAAAGCCTCTGTTACTGAGGTAAGGACTTCCTTGGTGGCATAGTGGATGAGAATCCACCTGCCAATGTAGGGGACATGGGTTCGATCTCAGGTCTAGGAAAATTTCACATGTCACGGAGCAACTAATCCTAAGTGTCACAATATCTGAGTCCATGCTCTTGAGATCATGAGCCACGACCTACTGAGCCTGTGTGCTGCAAGAGGAGAAGCCTGTGGCCCTAGAGCTGCCCACTGCATCTACTGAGCCCACGTGCTGCAACTGTTGAAGCTCATGTGCCTAAAGCCTGTGCTCCACAACAAGAAAAGCCCCCACAATGAGAAGCCCAAGCACCACAAGGAAGACTAGGCCCAGCTCCCCAAGACTAGAGAGAAGCCCACACACAGAAACAAAGACCCCATGCAACAAAACAAAACAAAACAAAACAAAAAATGTTACTTTTAAATTCAGTTTGAAGACCAAAATGTTTCCTAGTATAATCCAGATAGCAGAATTTCTTTAATACAATGGCTGTGTGTAAAGAAAAAGGATGAAATACTTACAAAAATAAACCTCTACAAATGTATAAATTAACTTGTAAATATATTCCTGAGATAATAATTTGTCAAATTGCAGGGGGGAGGTCTGCTAAAAATTTTGAAAATTACAACTTTACAGATAAAGGAATTATGTCAGTTTATTCAAAACTCTTCAGAAAGAACTTGTCTGATTCTAAGATGACCAGCTTTGATGATTTTGGATGAATGAAATATCTGTCTGGAAGAGACTCCAACTTCTCTGTGTTCATAAAAAATAGACTTTCTGATTTACAGCTTCTTATCCTGAAATTCCTTACTTACTGGAAAAATGTGACACCCAGTATACTTCAAAAATGTGTGTTAAACATGACAGATGCATAGGGAAAGATGGCATAGTGCTTTTCCTTATAATGCCCTTAGCTTTAGACAAGGTTCAGTTCAGTTCAGTCGCTCAGTTTTGTCTGACTCTTTGCGACGCCAGATGTATAAAGTTATACAGTATAACATAATACGATGAATACAACACTGGATGCATATATAATACAAGAACTGTAAGTTGCTCATTCGTGTCCAACTCTTTGCAAGCCCATGGACTGCAGCATGCCAGGCTTCCCTGTCCATTGCCAACTCAAACTCCTGTCCATTAAGTCAGTGATGCCATTCAACCATCTCATCCTCTGTCATCCCCTTCTCCTTCTGCCTTCACCCTTTCCCAACATCAGAGTCTTTCCCATTGAGACAATTCTTTATATCAGGTGGCCGAAGTATTGGAGTTTCAGCTTCAGCATCATTTCTTTCAAAGAATATTCAGAATTGATTTCCTTTAGGATTGACTGGTTTGATATTCTTGCTGTCCAAGGGACTTTCAAAGGTATTCTCCAACATCACAGTTGAAAAGCATCAAATCTTTGGTGCTCAACTGTATTTATAGTCCAACTCCCACATCCATACATGACTACTGGAAAAATCATAGCTCTGACTAGACAGACCCTTGTCAGCAATAATGTCTCTGCTTTTTAATATGCTGTCTAAGTTGGTCACAGCTTTTCTTCTGAGGAGCAAGTGTCTTTTAATTTCATGGTGCAGTCACCATCTGCAGTGATTTTGGAGCCCAAAAAAATGAAGTCTGACACTGTTTCCACTGTTTCCCCATCTATTTGCCATGAAATGATGGGATCGCATGCCGTGATCTTAGTTTTTTGAATGTTGAATTTTAAGCCAACCTTTTCAATCTCCTCTTTCACTTTCATCAAGAGGCTCTTTAGTTCCTCTTCAGTTTCTGCTGTAAGGGTAGTGTCATCTGTGTATCTGAGGGTATTGATATTTCTCATGGCAATCTTGATTCCAACTTGTGTTTCATCCAGTCCAGCATTTTGCCTAATGTACTCTGCATATAATTTAAATAAACAATATACAGCCTTGACATACTCCTTTCCCAATTTGGAACGAGTCTGTTGTTCCATGTACGTTTCTAACTGTTGCTTCTTGACCTGCATACAGATTTCTCAGGAGGCAGGTAAGGTGGTCTTCCATCTCTTAAATAATTTTCCACAGTTTTTTTGTGATCTACACATTTAAAGACTTTGTCATAATCAATAAAGCAGCAGCATATTTTTTTTTCCAGAATTCCCTTGCTTTTTCAATGATCCAGGGGATGTTGGCAGTTTGATCTCTGGTTCTTCTTCTTTTTCTAAATCCAGCTTGAACATCTGGAAGTTCACGGTTCATATACTGTGGAAGCTTGGCTTGGGGAATTTTGAGCATTACTTTGCTAGCATGTGAGATGAGTACAATTGTGTGGTAGTTTGAACATTCTTTGGCATTACCCTTCTTTGGAACTGGAATGAAAATTGACCTTTTCCAGTCCTTTGGCCACTGCCTTAACATAAAACTATTTTATTAACACAAAACTATTTTATTAACACAAAAATAGTGCATATAGTGATAGTGGAAAACATTTTTAGATTTGACTACATACAAATATAATACTCATAGAAATACTAGAAATATATGAGACTTTCCAGGAGTTAAATTCCTTAGTACATAAATGATTATTAAAGTCCCAAAGAAAAATGTTGATTTCTAATTAAAACACAGGGAACAGGGTTCAGGATGGGGAACACATGTATACCTGTGGTGGATTCATTTCGATATTTGGCAAAACTAATACAATTATGTAAAGTTTAAAAATAAAATAAAATTAAAAAAAAAACACAGGGAACAAAAAACAAAGAACTTGTACAGAGGAAACAAACACATACATGAAAAATATATCAACATTAACTAAAGAAAGAACATCGAACCTATAGATGATATTATTATTGATCTCATTAGCAAAACATACAGAATGATACAATGCTCATAAACTGCAAAAGTAAATGTAGGAATAAATCTTCTGTAAAGCAACTTGACAAGGATGATCAAGTGTTTAAATAATGTTATTACTCTTATGTAGTAACATACTGTCAGAATTTGTACTAGAGAAATAATTGTAATTGTAAATATCTATGTAGCCAACTAATGTGTTTGTGGGCTTCATCGTGTCCTACTCTTTGAGACCCCATGGTCTGCAGTCTATCAGGCTCCTCTGTCTATGGAGTTTCCTAAGCAAGAATACTTCAGTGGGTTGCTGTTTCCTCCTCCAGGGGATCTTCCCAACACAGGGATTGAACCTGTGTCTCCTGTATCTCCTGCATTGACAAGAAGATTATTTAACACTAAACTACCTGGAAATCCCCACTAGAATAATAATTATCCTCTTCAAAATTAATCAAAATAAAAATATACTGTCTGATTTTACTTTTAAAAACAAATTGACTATAATACATGAACTCAATTCAGTGTTATGTACTTATTTTGCTTTAAAGAATATACAGTGGGCATGATAAAATATTTAGATTATAAGGTTAGGTGCACAAGCAAGATGGCCAAACAGTATTAAGTTTTGGATTCAAGATTTAAATTGGATAAAAATATATATGCTTATTTATAAATAAAATATTGTGAAAGAAAGGCATTAGACCACTACCAGTGGTTATAATTGGGGTGGTGAAATCACAGAAAATATTTTTTTAACTTTGTTTAGTCATTTTCAAGTTTTTTTAAAAAAATTAATGTGTTGGTCTTTATTAGTTTTTTATTTGGGGGCATATTTTAATAATTCATACTTTTGGTAACAGCTTTGAATTTACAGAACAATTGCAAAGATTAGTACACAAAGTCCCATATGTACTGTACACAGTTCCTCCCTTATAATGTCTTACATTAGTATGCTACAGTTGTTACAATTACTGAGCTTATATTGGTACATTATTATTAATTTAAGTCTATAATTCATTCAGTTATCATTAGTATGGAGAAGACAATGGCACCCCACTCCAGTACTCTTGCCTGGAAAATCCCATGGACGGAGGAGCCTGGTAGGCTGCAGTCCATGGGGTCGCTAAGAGTCAGACACAACTGAGGGACTTCACTTTCACTTTTCACTTTCATGCATTGGAGAAGGAAATGGCAATGCACTCCAGTGTTCTTGCCTGGAGAATCCCAGGTACAGGGGAGCATGGTGGGCTGCCGTCTATGGGGTCTCACAGAGTTGGACACGACTGAAGCGACTTCGCAGCAGCAGCATCATTAGTATTTTCCTGGTCTTCTTTCCTGTTTCAAGATGCCTCCTTACCTTAAGCATTCATTTATCTTTAAGATAATTTCAGCTTTTTACACTTTCTTTGTTGTTGATCATCTTGATAATATTTAGGGATACTGATCAGGTATTTTGTACAATACCTTCAATATTCTCAAATGTCTTGGTAAATGTTTCATGTGAAAATAATGTGTATTCTGCAGTATTGGATATACTCTCCTGTCAATAAGATTAAAAGTGTTCATCAAAAGTGTTGATCAGATGTTCTTTATCCATTAATTTTATTTCAGTTTTTATTCATTTTGTCAGTTACTGAGAATATGGTCATAAATCTCCAACAGTTATTTTAGATTTTTATATATCTCACTTTATTTCTGTCAAATTTTCTTCATGTATTTGAAGGTATGTTATTTATGGCATGCTCATTTAAAATTAGCTTCCCTGATAGCTCAGTTCATAAAGAATCTGCCTGCAATGCAGGAGACCCTGGTTAAATTCCTGGGTCAGGAAGATCCACTGGAGAAGGGATAGGCTACCCTCTCCATTATTATTGGGTTTCTTCATAATAGATATAATAGATAATTCTTCATAATAGAATAATAGATACTTCTTCAAAGAAGATATACAAATAGCTCAAAAGCATATGAAAATATACTCAACATAACTAATAGCGAAATGAAAATAAAAAGTGCAATGAGTTATCATTTCACACTGGTCAGAAGGACCATTATCAAAAAGCCTACAAACAATAAATGCTGGAGAGGGTGTGGAGAAAGGGGTACTCTCCTATCCTGTTAGTTGGAATGTAGCATGGTGCAGCCATTATGGAGAATAGTTATTCAAAAAGCTAAAAGTAGAGCTACCGAGCAATCCCACTCCAGGACATATATTTGGAAAAACCATTCTTCAAAAAGATACATGCATCCCAATATTCATAGGATCACTATTTACAGTAACTAAGACATGGAAGTATCTTAAATGTACATTGACAGATGAATGGACAAAGTGGAGGTGGTACGTATATGCAGCGAAATATAACTCACACCTAAAAAGAGAATGAAATAATGCCGTATACAACAACATGAATGGTCTTAGAGCTTATTATACTGAATAAAGTAAGTATGACAAATAAAGACAAATATCATGATATCACTTATATGTATGATTCAAAAAATGATACAAATGAACTTATTTGCAAAACTAAAACAGACTTAGAAAATAAATTTATAGTTACCAAAAGGGAAAGTTTGGGAGAGGGATAAACTAGGAGAGTGTGATTAACATATATACACTGCTATCTACAAAATGGAAATCAACAAGGACCTACTGTATAAGACAGGGAACCTTACTCAATATTCTGTAATAAACCATATGGGGAAATATTCTGAAAAAGAATAGGTACACATATAGGAATAACTAAATTACTGTGTCTGACACTTGAACCTTGCAAATAAACAACAACATTGCAAATAAACTATGAAAAGTGAAAGTGTTAATTGCTCAGTCCTGTCCGACTTTTTGCCACTTCATGGAATGTAGCCCACCAGGTTCCTCTGTCCATGGAATTCTCCAGGGAAGAATACTGGAGTGGATAGCCATTCCCTTCTCTAGGGGAGCTTCCTGATCCAGGGATCGAAGCCAGGTCTCCTGCATTACACAGACTCTTTACCATCTGAGCCACCACCAGGAAGCCCGCTCCAACACACACACACACACACACACACACACACACACACACACACACAAATATTAAAGTAGTTATATCATTCCTAGTCTGACCAGCAGTGGAAGAATTCATTTCTCTATAAATTTTGTGCATGCTCAGTTGCTTCACAGAGCTAAGTTGCTCTTTGTGACCCTATGGACTGTAGCTGGTCAAATAGTTCTGTCCACCGAAGTACTCTGTCCATGGGAGTACTCTGCCCAGTACTCTCTGGACGAGTACTGGCTTGGATGCCATTTCCTCCTCCAGGGGATCTTCCCGACCCAGGGATCAAATCCACATCTCTTGTGTCTTCTGAATTGGCAGGCAAGTTCTTTACCACTGGCACAACATAGGATAGCCTTTGGCTTTGTAATTATAAGAATTTTAATAATTGTAATTTAGGGGTAACTCATTGCAATTTATATTTTAATTTATAGTATGCCTAATGATGTTGAGTATGTTTTCATGTGCTTATTCACTTCACTTCAGTTCAGTCCCAAAGTCCTGTCCAAGTCTTTGTGACCCCGTGTACTGCAGCATGCCAGGCTTCCCTGTCCATCATCAACTCCCAGAGTTTACTCAAACTCATGTTCATCAAGTCGGTGATGCCACTCAACCATTTCATCCTCTGTTGTCCCCTTCTCCTGCCTTAAATCTTCCCAGCATCAGGGTCTCTTCCAGTGAGTCAGTTCTTCGCATCAGGTGGCCAAAGTATTGAAGTTTCAGCATCAGTCCTTTCAATGAATATTCAGGGTTGATTTTCTTAAGGATTGACTGGTTGGATGTCCTTGCAATCCAAGGGACTGCATCACAGTGCATCACAGTGCAAAACATCACAATGCAAAAATATCAGTTCTTCAGTGTTCAACTTTCTTTATAGTTGAACTCTCACATCCATACATGACTACTGGAAAAACTATAGCCTTGACTAGATAGACCTTCGTTGGCAAAGTAATGTCTCTGCTTTTTAATATGCTGTCTAGGTTGGTCATAACTTTTCTTCCAAGGAGTAAGCGTCTTTTAATTTCATGGCTGCACTCACCATCTGCAGTGATTTGGGAGCCCCCCCCCCAAAAAAAAAAATAAAGTCTGCCACTGTTTTTCTATCTATTTGCCATGAAGTGATGGGACCGGATGCCATGATCTTTGTTTTCTGAATGTTGAGCTTTAAGCCAACTTTTTCACTCTTTTCAACCAAAGAACCAAGGCTCTTTGGTTCTTTGCTTTCTGCCATAGGGTGGTGTTATCTGCATATCTGAGATTATTGATATTTCTCCCAGCAATCTTGATTCCAGCTTGTACTTCCTCCAGCCCAGCATTTCTCATGATGTACTCTGCATATAAGTTAAATAAGCATAGTGACAATATACAGCCTTAACATACTCCTTTCCCAATTTGGAACCAGTCTGTTGTTCCATGTCCAGTTCTAACTATTGCTTCCTGACCTTCATACAAATTTCTCAAGAAGCAGGTCAGGTAGTCTGCTATTCCCATCTCTTTCAGAATTCTCCACAGTTTATTGTGATCCACACAGTCAAAGGCTTTGGCATAGTCAATAAAGCAGAAATAGACATGCTAAGAAAAAAAAAAAAGAAAAATGTATTTCTAACCAATCTGAACAATATAACTTGAGAGATAGACTCTCAAAATCACCAACTGTTCTGTTTTTTACCTGTGGTGGATTCATTTTGATATTTGGCAAAACTAATACAATTATGTAAAGTTTAAAAATAAAATAAAATAAAAGTCAAAGGCAGAGTCATATCCATTTTGAGACAAATAATTTTACATCAGGATGAAGTTCTGAAATTTTACATAAATTTCACCAAATATATATAGTCCAGGTAAGCACATAGAAAGCAAGAAGGAAGTTATCATGATCCCCTATAGAGTTGGGAAAGATTGCTATTTTTATTTAAAAAAATTTCCATTGCTAGTCAGAAGAAGAAAAAAATAATAATATATGTTCTCAAACAGGCAGTAAACTAACATCATTGAGGAGTTCAGTTTAATATATAATGCAGAAACACTGCAAATAAGAGAGGGAGGAAATGGCCATGTCCAAAAATAGATTTTCATGTTTGAATTTATCTTGTCATGCCTTAAAATACAAATTTTATTTCATCAAACTGGATAATAATGTTTTGTGACAATTTGTGTTGATCACTCAAGGTGTTTCCTAAGTTTTGGGAACCAGAAGTTGTAACATACGAAAGGAAACTGCTGATCTTCTTTTGCTGTTTCTCTGGAAAATTCCAAGTATCTAGAGAAGGCAATGGCACCCCACTCCAGTACTCTTGCCTGGAGAATCCCAGGGATGGGGGATCCTGGTGGCCTGCCGTCTATGGGGTCGCACAGAGTCGGACACGACTGAAGCGACTTAGCAGCAGCAGCAGCAGAGATTTCTAAAAACAACTGAAAATATCACTAAAATCAACCTCTTAAATGGAATGCTCTAAATCTGCACATTGAATAAGTTTCAGTTCAATCACTCAGTGGTGTCCAAATCTTTGTGACCCCATGAACTGCAGCATACCAGGCTTCCTTGTAAATCACCAACTCCCAAAGCTTGTTCAGACTCATGTCCATCTAGTCAGAGATGCCATCCAACCATGGTATCCTCAGGTGTCCCCTTCTCTTCCTGCCTTCAATCTTTCCCAGCTTCAGAGTCTTTTCCAAGGAGTCAATTCTTCGCATCAGGTGGTCAAACTACTGGAGTTTCAGCTTCAGCATCAGCCCTTCTGATAGCTTACAATGAACGATGTTGGATTTGTGATTTCAGAAGAAGAAGATTTGGCTTTGGGATCAAGGACCAGGCTTGATCACTCAAGAGTTTTTGTGTAGCAGAGCTTTATTAACTTAAGAAAAGGGACAGAGAGAACTTCTGACTTGGACATCAGAAGGAGAGTGACCCACTCGCTAGTCTTTAGCAAGGGAGTTATATACTTTTTTTTTTTTTTTCTGTTATTTTTTTTAAATTTTATTTTATTTTTAAACTTTACAATATTGTATTGGTTTTGCCAAATATAGAAATGAATCCGCCACAGGTATACATGTGTTCCCCATCCTGAACCCTCATCCCTCCTACCTCCCCATACCATCCCTCTGGGTCGTCCCAGTGCACCAGCCTCAAGCATCCAGTATTGTGCATCGAACCTGGACTGGCGACTTGTTTCATGCATGATAGTATACATGTTTCAATGCCATGCTCCCAAATCTTCCCACCCTCTTCCTCTCCCACAGAGTCCATAAGACTGTTCTATACATCAGTGTCTCTTTTGCTGTCTCACATACAGGGTTATTGTTACCATCTTTCTAAATTCCATATATATGTGTTAGTATATTGTATTGGTGTTTTTCTTTCTGGCTTACTTCACTCTGTATAATCGGCTCTAGTTTCATCCACCTCATTAGAACTGATTCAAATGTATTCTTTTTAATGGCTGAGTAATACTCTATTGTGTATATGTACCACAGCTTTCTTATCTATTCATCTGCTGATGGACATCGAGGTTGCTTCCATGTCCTGGCTATTAGAAACAGTGCTGTGATGAAAATTGGGGTACACGTGTCTCTTTCCCTTCTGGTTTCCTCAGTGTGTATGTCCAGCAATGGGATTGCTGGATCATAAGGCAGTTCTATTTCCAGTTTTTTAAGGAATCTCCACACTGTTCTCCATAGTGGCTGTACTAGTTTACATTCCCACCAACAGTGTAAGAGGGCTCCCTTTTCTCCACACCCTCTCCAGAATTTATTGCTTGTAGACTTTTGGATAGCAGCCATTCTGACTGGTGTGAAATGGTACCTCATAGTGGTTTTCATTTGCATTTCTCTGATAATGAGTGATGTTGAGCATCTTTTCATGTGTTTGTTAGCCATCTGTATGTCTTCTTTGGAGAAATGTCTATTTAGTTCTTTGGCCCATTTTTTTTTTTTAATTTTTCAATTTACATAATTGTATTAGTTTTGCCAAATATCAAAATGAATCCGTCCCACTGCTGGGCATACACACTGAGGAAACCAGATGGCCCATTTTTTGATTGGGTCATTTATTTTTCTGGAGTTGAGCTGTAGGAGTTGCTTGTATATTTTTGAGATTAGTTCTTTGTCAGTTGCTTCATTTGCTATTATTTTCTCCCATTCTGAAGGCTGTCTTTTCACCTTGCTAATAGTTTCCTTTGTTGTGCAGAAGCTTTTAAGTTTAATTAGGTCCCATTTGTTTATTTTTGCTTTTATTTCCAATATTCTGGGAGGTGGGTCATAGAGGATCCTGCTGTGATGTATGTCGGAGAGTGTTTTGCCTATGTTCTCCTCTAGGAGTTTTATAGTTTCTGGTCTTACGATTAGATCTTTAATCCATTTTGAGTTTATTTTTGTGTATGCTGTTAGAAAGTGCTCTAGTTTCATTCTTTTACAAGTGGTTGACCAGTTTTCCCAGCACCACTTGTTAAAGAGATTGTCTTTAATCCATTGTATATTCTTGCCTCCTTTGTCAAAGATAAGGTGTCCATAGGTGTGTCGATTTATCTCTGGGCTTTCCATTTTGCTCCATTGATCCATGTTTCTGTTTTTTTGCCAGTACCATACTGTCTTGATGACTGTGGCTTTGTAGTAGAGCCTGAAGTCAGGTAGGTTGATTCCTCCAGTTCCATTCTTCTTTCTCAAGATAGCTTTGGCTATTCGAGGTTTTTCATATTTCCATACAAATTGTGAAATTATTTGTTCTAGCTCTGTGAAGAATACCGTTGGTAGCTTGATAGGGATTGCATTGAATCTATAAATTGCTTTGAGTAGTATACTCATTTTCACTATATTGATTCTTCCAATCCATGAACATGGTATATTTCTCCATCTAGTAGTGTCCTCTTTAATTTCTTTCACCAGTGTTTTATAGTTTTCTATATATAGGTCTTTAGTTTCTTTAGGTAGATATATTCCAAAGTATTTTATTCTTTCCGTTGCAATGGTGAATGGAATTGTTTCCTTAATTTCTCTTTCTATTTTCTCATTATTAGTGTATAGGAATGCAAGGGATTTCTGTGTGTTGATTTTGTATCCTGCAACTTTACTATAATCATTGATTAGTTCTAGTAATTTTCTGGTGGAGTCTTTAGGGTTTTCTATATAGAGGATCATGTCATCTGCAAATAGTGAGAGTTTTACTTCTTCTTTTCCAATTTGGATTCCTTTTATTTCTTTTTCTGCTCTGATTGCTGTGGCCAAAACTTGCAAAACTATGTTGAATAGTAATGTTGAAAGTGGGTACCCTTGTCTTGTTCCTGACTTTAGAGGAAATGCTTTCAATTTTTCACCATTGAGGATAATGTTTGCTGTGAGTTTGTCATATATCTTTTATTATGTTGAGGTATGTTCCTTCTATTCCTGCTTTCTGGAGAGTTTTTATCATAAATGGGTGTTGAATTTTGTCAAAGGCTTTCTCTGTATCATTGAGATAATCATATGGTTTTTATCTTTCAATTTGTTAATGTGGTGTATTACATTGATTGTATTGCAGATATTGAAGAATCCTTGCATCCCTGGGATAAAGCCCACTTGGTCTTGGTGGATGATCTTTTTAATGTGTTGTTGGATTCTGATTGCTAGAATTTTGTTTAGGATTTTTGCATCTATGTTCATCAGTGATATTGGCCTGTAGTTTTCTTTTTTTGTGGGATCTTTGTCAGGTTTTGGTATTAGGGTGATGGTGGCCTCATAGAATGAGTTTGGAAGTTTACCTTCCTCTGCAATTTTCTGGAAGAGGTTGAGTAGGATAGGTGTTAGCTCTTCTCTAAATTTTTGGTAGAATTCAGCTATGAAGCTGTCTGGACCTGGGCTTTTGTTTGCTGAAAGATTTTTGATTACAGTTTCAATTTCCGTGCTTTTGATGGGTCTGTTAAGATTTTCTATTTCTTCCTGGTCCAGTTTTGGAAAGTTGTACTTTTCTAAGAATTTGTCCATTTCTTCCACGTTATCCATTTTATTGGCATATAATTGTTGATAGTAGTCTCTTATGATCCTTTGTATTTCTGTGTTGTCTGTTGTGATCTCTCCATTTTCATTTCTAGTTTTATTGATTTGATATTTCTCCCCTTGTTTCTTGATGAGTCTGGCTAATGGCCTGTCAATTTTATTTATCCTTTCAAAGAACCAGCTTTTGGCTTTGTTGATTTTTGCTATGGTCTCTTTTTTTTCTTTTGCATTTATTTCTGCCCTAATTTTTTAAGATTTCTTTCCTTCTACTAACCCTGGGGTTCTTCATTTCTTCCTTTTCTAGTTGCTTTAGGTGTAGAGTTAGGTTATTTATTTGACTTTTTTCTTGTTTCTTGAGGTATGCATGTATTGCTATGAACTTTCCCCTTAGGACTGCTTTTATAGTGTCCCACAGGTTTTGGGTTGTTGTGTTTTCATTTTCATTCGTTTCTATGCAAATTTTGATTTCTTCTGTGATTTGTTGGTTATTCAGCAGCGTGTTGTTCAGCCTCCATATGTTGGAATTTTTAATAGTTTTTCTCCTGTAATTGAGATCTAATCTTACTGCATTGTGGTCAGAAAAGATGCTTGGAATGATTCTATTTTTTTGAATTTACCAAGGCTAGATTTATAGCCTAGGATGTGATCTATCCTGGAGCAGGTTCCGCGTGCGCTTGAGAAAAAGGTGAGATTAATTGTTTAGGGATGAAATGTTCTATAGGTATCAATTAGGTCTAACTGGTCTATTGTATCATTTAAAGTTTGTGTTTCCTTGTTAATTTTCTGTTTAGTTGATCTGTCCATATGTGTGAGTGGGGTATTAAAGTCTCCCACTATTATTGTGTTATTGTTAATTTCTCCTTTCATACTTGTTAGCATTTGTCGTACATATTGCAGTGCTCCCGTGTTGGGTGCATATATATTTATAATTGTTATATCTTCTTCTTGGATTGATCCTTTGATCATTATGTAGTGACCATCTTTGTCTCTTTTCACAGCCTTTGTTTTAAAGTCTATTTTATCTGATATGAGTATTGCTACTCCTGCTTTCTTTTCATCCCTATTTGCATGGTAAATATTTTTCCAGCCCTTCACTTTCAGTCTGTATGTGTCCCCTGTTTTGAGGTGGGTCTCTTGTAGACAACATATGTAGGGGTCTTGTTTTTGTATCCATTCAGCCAGTCTTTGTCTTTTGGTTGGTGCATTCAACCCATTTACGTTTAAGGTAATTACTGATAAGTATGATCCCATTGCCATTTACTTTATTGTTTTGGGTTCGAATTTGTACACCATTTTTGTGTTTCCTGTCTAGAGAATATCCTTTAGTATTTGTTGGAGAGCTGGTTTGGTGGTGCTGAATTCTCTCAGCTTTTGCTTGTCTGTAAAGCTTGTGGTTTCTCCTTCATATTTGAATGAGATCCTTGCTGGGTACAATAATCTGGGCTGTAGGTTGTTTTTCTTTCATCACTTTAAGTATGTCTTGCCATTCCCTCCTGGCTTGAAGAGTTTCTATTGAAAGATCAACTGTTATCCTTATGGGAATTCCCTTGTGTATCATTTGTTGTTTTTCCCTTGCTGCTTTTAATATTTGTTCTTTGTGTTTGATCTTTGTTAATTTGATTAATATGTGTCTTGGGGTGTTTCTCTTTGGGTTTATCCTGTTTGGGACTCTCTGGGTTTCTTGGACTTGAGTGATTATTTCCTTCCCCAGTTCAGGGAAGTTTTCAACTATTATCTCCTCAAGTATTTTCTCATGGTCTTTCTTTTTGTCTTCTTTCTTCTGGGACCCCTATGATTTGAATGTTGTAGCATTTAATATTGTCCTGGAGGTCTCTGAGATTGTCCTCACTTCTTTTAATTTGTTTTTCCTCTCTGATTCATTTATTTCTACCATTCTGTCTTCTAATTCACTAATCCTATCTTCTGCCTCTGTTATTCTACTATTTGTTGCCTCCAGAGTTTTTAATTTCATTTATTGCATTATTCATTATATATTGACTCTTTTTTATTTCTTCTAGGTCCTTGTTAAACCTTTCTGGCATCTTCTCAATCCTTGTCTCCAGGCTATTTTATCTGTGATTCCATTTTGATTTCAAGATTTTGGATCAATTTCACTATCATTATTCGGAATTCTTTATCAGGTAGATTCACTATCTCGTCCTCTTTTGTTTGGTTTGGTGGGCATTTATCCTGTTCCTTTATCTGCTGGGTATTCCTCTGTCTCTTCATCTTGTTTAAATTGCTGAGTTTGGGGTGTCCTTTCTGTATTCTGGCAGTTTGTGGAGTTCTCTTTATTGTGGCATTTCCTCAGTCTTTGTGTGGGTTTGTACAGGTGGCTTGTCAAGGTTTCTTGGTTTTAGAAGCTTGTGTCGGTGTTCTGGTGGGTGGAGCTGGATTTCTCTCTGGAGTGCAATGAAGTGTCCAGTAATGAGTTTGAGATGTCTATGGTTTTGGGGTGTCTTTGGGCAGCCTGTATCTTGGAGCTCAGGGCTGTGTTCCTTTGTTGCTGGAGAATTTGTTTGGTATGTTTTGCCCTGGAATCTTGGCCCTTGTGTGGTGTTTGGTTTCAGTGTAGGTATGGAGGCGTTTGATGAGCTCCTGTCAATTAATGTTCCCTGGAGTCAGGAGTTCCTTGGAGTCAGGGTTTGGACTTAAGCCTCCTGCTTCCAGTTATCGGTCTTATTTTTACAGTAGTTTCAAAACTTCTTCTTCTATACAGCACCATTGATAAAACATCTACTTTAAAGATGAAAAGTTTCTCCACCGTGAGGGTCACCCAGAGAGGTTCACAGCGTTACATGGAAAAGAGAAGAGGGAGGAGGGAGTTAGAGGTGACCCGAATGAGATGAGGTGGAATCAATAGAGGAGAGAATGGGCTATCCAGTAATCACTTCCTTATGTGCACTCCACAACTGGACCACTCAGAGATGTTCACGGAGTTATACAGAGAAGAGAAGAAGGAGGACGGAGGCAGAGGTGGCCAGGATGATAAAAGGGGGGAATGAAAAGGAGGGAGACAGATCCAGCCGGTAATGAGTTCCCTAAGTGTTCTCCACCGTCTGGAACACACAGAAATTCAGAGTTGGGTAGAGTAGAGAGGGGTTAGGGAGGAGACACAGGCGACCTGGTGGAGAAAAAGGAGAGTCCAAAGGGAGAGAGATCAGTCAAGCCAGTAATCTCACTCCCTAGTGAAAAACGGGTACTGAAGATTGTGTTCTTAAAGGTACAAAATTGGTAACAAATACATAAAAGCAAAAATTAAAAATCTAGAGTAGAGTTTGGAATTTCAAAAATACAATGTTAAAGAAAAGAAAAAGGAAAAGAAAGAGAGAAAAAACAAAACAAAACAAAAAAACAAAAACCAAGTTGTAAAAATTATAAAGAAAATATAGGTATAAAATTGATAACGAATACCAAAAAGCAAAAGTTAAAAATCTAGAATAGAGTTTGAATTTCAAAATACAATGTTAAAGAAAAGAAAAAGGAAAAGAAAAGAGAAAAACAAAAAAAAACAAAAACCAAGTTGTAAAAAAAAAAAATAAGGTATAAAATTGATACTTGAATACAAAAATTAAAAATAGAAAAGTTTGGAATTTCAAAAATACAATGTTAAAAGAAAAAGGAAAAGAAAAAGAAAAAAAAAATAAAAAAAAACAAAAAACAAAGTCACAAAAATTATAAAGAATATATAGTTACAAAATTAATAACAAATACCAAAAAGCATAAATTAAAAATCTGGAGTAGAGTTTGGAATTTCAGGTATACAATGTTATATAAAAGAAGAAGAGAAAGAAAGGAGAGAAAAAAAAGTCACAAAAATTTTAAAAACAAAATATAGGTACAAAATTGATAAGAAATACCAAAAAGCTAAAATTAAAAATCTAGAGTAGAGTTTGGAATTTCAAAAAATACAATGTTAAAAAAAGAAAGAAGAAAAAAAAAGAGTCAAAAAATTATAAAAATTTATATATGAAGTTTGCTTTAAAAAATATGTTGTTGTTTTTTTTTGGCAAAGTAATAGTAGGCTATAAAAGTGAAAATTAAAGGAGTAATAGAGGACTTAAATTTTTTTAAAAAATTTAAAAAAAAAAGAAAGAATGATCGTAAAAATAGTAAAAATATATCTAGGACTTTCTGTGGTTTTGTTGCAGGTATTGTGGGTTCAGTTCATTTTCAGCTAGTTCCTTGGTCCGACTTATATTTCTCAAGATCTATAGGCCCCTTCCTATGTAGACAGTGTTAACCACAGGGTTTTAATCTATTGCCTGTAGCTTCCAAGGCTGTTTCCTCTGTTAGAGCTTCTTCTTTTTGCTGGTCTCTTCAGTGTCTGGTTTCCGCCCTGACACAAAGGGGACGGTGGAGGACACTTTTTTTTTTTTTTTTTAGGCTCACTTGTTCAGTCATGCTGTGGGGAGGGAGGGACACTGCAAACAAATAACACTGGCATGTGCTCGCAGTGCCTCAGCCACACTGGGTCTGCCCCCGCTCACGACATGTGTAGCCTCCCTGCCCACACTGCTCAGACTCTAGGTTGCTCCGCCAGGAACCATCCGTGGCCAGCCTTGGGCTGCTTGCACTTCCCAGGTCCAAGCCGCTCAGGTTCAGGCACTCGGGTAGTCCTCAGAGGCACAGACTCGGTTGGGCCTGTGTTTTGTGCCCTTCCCAGGTCCGAGCAGCTCAGGTGGTGAGGTGTTTGGCGATCAGGATTGCTGCCACTTATCGCCTCCCCGCCGCTCAGTTATCTAGGTGTACAATCCGCAGACCTTCTCAGGAGGATGTTGACCGTCCAGACCCCCAAGAAGTCTTAGTTAGCAAAGAAGCCTGCTTACAGTTTTATAGATAATGTCTCTCTGGGGCTGCGATTGCCCCCTTCCGGCTCTGGCTGCCTGTCACTGGAGGGGGATGGTCTGCAGCCGGCTATCTCTGTTCAGTCCTTTGTTCCGTGTGCAGGCCTGGCAGTGTCTTAGATTAGGGCTGGCTTTTCACGTGGTAGATACCCCACAGTCTGGTTTGCTAGCCCAAATTATTTCGCTCAGATAGTGCTTGGGGTATTCAGGCCATATCCTTACTCTAAGTGATGCAGCCCGCGCCGAGCCTCCCTGCCTAGCCCCTGCTTGCTAGTGGCCTGTGCAGGCATCTGCGCTGCTTCTCCACTGGGAGAGTTACCATAGGGCTCGTAATCTGCGGGTTTTAATTGTTTATTTATTTTTCCTCCCTGTTATGTTGCTCTCTGTGCTTCCAAGGCTCAGCACAGATTCGGCAGTGAGAAGGTTTCCTGGTGTTTGGAAACTTCTCTCTTTTTAAGACTCCCTTCCTGGGACGGAACTCCGTCCCTCCCTCTTTTGTCTCTTCTTTTGTCTTTTATATTTTTTCCTACCTCCTTTCGAAGATTTGGGCTGCTTTTCTGGAAGCCTGATATCCTCTGCTGGCATTCAGAAGTTGTTTTGTGGAATTTACTCAGCGTTTAAATGTTCTTTTGATGAATTTGTGGGGGAGAAAGTGTTCTCCCCATCCTACTCCTCCACCATCTTAGCTCGTCCCCCCAGTTATATACTTTTTAAATTAGTTATTACAATAAATCAAAAGAATGATTCAAGGTTGTAAAAAGGTTACCAAACCCTCTCCAATAAAATTTATATTCTAGTATAATCGGATTAGAATTTAACAACAGAGAGATTCTACCAGACCGACTCCCATAAAATATATTCTAAGATATCAGGATTAATCAAAAGGTTTTCAGGAAGTAGAAACTGTCCTCAAGCAGTATACTGCTATATAATCCCTAGCACAGAGTTTAAATTTAGTTGTTTCTTGTGTAATCATCAGTTCCTGGCTTTAAAAAGAAAAAAAACAAAAACAAAAAATGTTTTATGTGACTAAGACTAAGGAATGTAGAGGAAAAAAAAAAAAAAAAGTTTGTCTGTTACTCCTCCTTGAGGATTCCAGACTCCTGATCATAGTTTTTCTTCAAGGAGCAAGTGTCTTTTAATTACACGGCTGCAGTCACAAACTACAGTGATTTTGGAGCCCAAGAAAATCAAGTCTGTTATTGTTTCCACTGTTTCCCCATTGGTTCGTCATGAAGTGATGGGACTAAAACCATGATTTTATTTTTCTCAATGAAGAACTAAAGTGGTGAGTTTTAAGCCAACTTTTTCACTCTCCTCTTTTACTTTCAGCAAGAGGTTCTTTAGTTCTTCACTTTCAGCCATAACCGTGGTGTCATCTGCATACCTGAGGTTATTGATATTTCTACTGACAATCTTGATTCCAGCTTGTGCTACATCCAGCCCAGCATTTTGCATGATGTGTTCTGCATATAAGTTAAATAAACAGAGTGACAATATACAGCCTTGACATACTCCTTTTCCTATTTGGAACCAGTCTGTGGTTCCATGTCCAGTTCTAACTGTTGCTTCCTGACCTTCATACTGATTTCTCAAGAGGCAGGTCAGGCGGTCTGGTATTACCATCTCCTTAAGAATTTTCCACAGTTTGTGGTGATCCACACAGTCAAAGACTTTGTCATAATCAATAAATCAGAAATAGATGTTATTTGTTTTTTTTCCAGAATTCTCTTGCCTTCTTGATGATCCAGGGGATGTTGGCAGTTTGATCTCTGGTTCCTCTGCTTATTAAAGTCCAGCTTTATCATCTGGAAGTTCACAGTTCACATACTGTTGAAGCCTGGCTTGGAGAATTTTGAGCATTACTTTACTAGCCTGTGAGATGAGTGCAATTATGCAGTAGTTTGAGCATTCTTTGGCATTGCTCTTCTTTGGGATTGGAATGAAAACTGACCTTTTCCAGTCCTGTGGCCACTGCTGAATTTTCCAAATTTTCTGGCATATTGAGTATAGCACTTTCATAGTATCATCTTTTAGGATTTGAAACAGCTCAACTGGAATTCCATCACCTCCACTAGCTTTGTTCATAGTGATGCTCCTAAGGCCCAATTGACTTTGCATTCCTTGATGTCTGGCTCTAGGTGAGTGATCACACCATTGTGATTATCTGAGTCAAGAAGATCTTTGTTGTATAGTTCTTCTGTGTATTCTTGCCACCTCTTTTTAGTATCTTCTCCTTCTTTTAGGTCCATACCATTTCTGTCCTTTATAGAGCCCATCTTTGCATGAAATGTTCCCTTGGTATATCTAATTTTCTTGACGAGATCTCTGGTTTTTCCCATTCTATTGTTTTCCTCTATTTCTTTCTTTCTTTTTTTAGCAATATATTTTTATTTTAATTATTTCAAAATTATGGGAATTTCACAAGAATAATTTTAAGTATCCCTTAATTCCAGAATTCCCAGTTTTTACATTCTGCCACATTTGTGTGTGTGTTGTCTATAAATTCTTTTGGTGGTATTATTGTAAACCTCCTGCAGCTCAATTCCAGAAAAATAAATGACCCAATCAAAAAATGGTCCAAAGAGTTAAATAAACATTTCCCCAAAGAAGACATACAGATGGCTAACAAACACATGAAAAGATGCTCAACATCACTCATTATCAGAGAAATGCAAATCAGAACCACAATGAGGTACCATTTCACGCGAGTCAGAATGGCTGTGATCCAAAAGTCTACAAGCAATAAATGCTGGAGAGGATGTGGAGAAAAGGGAACCCTCTTACACTGTTGGTGGGAATGCAAACTAGTACAGCCACTATGGAGAGTAGTGTGGAGGTTCCTTAAAAAACTGGAAATAGAACTGCCTTATGATCCAGCAATCCCACTGCTGGGCATACACACCGAGGAAACCAGAATTGAAAGAGACATGTGTACCCCACTGTTCATTGCAGGACTATTTATAATAGCCAGGACATGAAAGCAACCTAGATGTCCATCAGCAGATGAATGGACAAGAAAGCTGTGGTACATATACACAATGGAGTATTACTCAGCCATTAAAAATTTTAAATCAGTTCTAATGAGGTGGATGAAACTGGAGCCGATTATACAGAGTGAAGTAAGCCAGAAAGAAAAACACCAATACAGTATACTAACACACACACACACACACACACACACACACACACACATATATATATATATATATATAATTTAGAAAGATGGTAATGATAACCCTGTATGTGAGACAGCAAAAGAGACACAGATGTATAGAACAGTCTTTTGTTTTCCTCTATTTCTTTGCGTTGATTGCTGGGTAAGGTTTTCTAATCTCTGCTTGCTAGTCTTTGAAACTCTGCATTCAGAAGCTTATATCTTTCTTTTTCTCCTTTGCTTTTTGTGTCTTTTATTTTCACAACTATTTGTAAGGCCTCCTCAGACAGCCATTTGCTTTTCTTTCATTTCTTTTCCTTTGGCATGGTCTTAATCCCTCTCTTCTGAACAATGTCACAAACCTCCATCCATAGTTCTTCAGGCACTCTGTCTGTCAGATCTAATTTCTTTAATCTATTTCTCACTTCCACTGTATAATCACAATGGATTTGACTTAGGTCATATCTGAATGGTCTAGTAGTTTTCCCTATTTTCTTAAATTTAAATCTGAATTTGGTAATAAGGATTTCATGATCTGAGCCACAGTCAGCACCAGGTCTTCCTTTTGCTGCCTGTATAGAGCTTCTCAGTCTTTGGCTGCAAAGAATATAATCAATCTGGTTTTGGTGTTGACCATCTGGTGATGTCCATGTGTAGAGTCTCTTCTTGTATTGTTGAAAGTGGATTTTTGCTATGACCAGTGCGTTCTCTTGGAAAAACTCTATAAACCCTCGCCCTGCTTCACTCTGTACTCTAAAGCCAAATTTTCCTGTTACCCCAGCTGTTACTTGACTTCCTACTTTTGCATTCCAGTCCTTTATAATGAAAAGGGCACCTTTTTGGGGTGTTAGTTTTATAAGTTCTTGTAAGTCTTCATAGAACCGCTCAACTTCAGTTTCTTCAGCATTACTCTTAGGGGCATAGACTTGGATTGCTGTGATATTGAATGGTTTGCCTTGGAAATGAACAGAGATCATTCTGTCGTTTTGGGGATTGCATCCAAGTACTGCATTTTGGACTCTTTTGTTGACTATCATGGCTACTCTATTTCTTCTAAAGGATTATTGCCCTCAGTAGTAGATATAATGGTCATCTGAGTTTAACTCACCCATTTCAGTTCATTTTATTTTGCTGATTCCTAAAATGTTGATGTTCACTCTTGCCATTTCCTGTTTGACCACTTCCAATTTGCCTTGATTCATGGGCCTAACATTCCAGGCTCCTAAGCAATATTTCTCTTGACAGCATCAGACTTTACTTCCATGACCAATCACATCCACACTTGGGTGCTGTATTTGTTTTGGTTCTGTCTCTTCATTCTTTCTGGAGTTATTTCTCCACTGATCTTCAGTAACATATTGGGCATCTGCTCTCCTGGGTAGTTAATCTTTCAGTGTCCTATCTTTTTGCCTTTTCATACTGTTCATGGGGCTCTCAAAGCAAGAATACTGACATGGTTTGACATTCCCTTCTCTAGTGGATCACATTTTGTCAGAACTCTCCATCAACTTTTTCTCTGGTTAGATACAAAATATAACAAAGCACTGTTTTCTGCAGCCAGCCATTGAACCTATAGGCATTCATTTATGTGAGTTCCTTGCTTGGTTGTTAGAATTCTAGAAAGCAGCAAATGTAAAGGACTGAGAATTTCTTTTTCAATGAGTATAAAGTTAGTCATGTGTGATGAATAAGTTCTAGACATCAGCAATACAGCATAATGCCTATAGTGATCAATTCAATGTGATGCACTTTAAAGCTTTAAACTTCTTAAGAGAGTAAGTCTTACATTAAGTAGTGTTACCAATGATAACCAGGATTCTTGACTATCCCCCTAATCAATACAAATTGATGAGCCCAGACCAAAAACCTAGGGAAGCCTTTATTCAGGACCTTGCTGCAGCATGGAGGAGTGAAAATAAGTACCTGATTCACCTTCTTGATCCCCAAGTAGGGGAAATTGGTTTCTTGATACAGGGTGATGCTAAGGGTATGTCCAGGGGTCAGGCCAGAGGGATGGCTTAGGTGGTTCCCACACTTTGAGTGGTGTTAAGTCCAAGAGATGTATGCAGTGCTCTGCTTTTTTTCTTGACATTTTGTTTTTGACCTGGCTCTTTGGAAGTGGCATTTGGCTTCTTTTGGTCTTTTTGTATCTTGTTGTCCATAATATGCCTCAACTGTGCTTGTACACAGTTGTTTGTTGTTATTGTTGTTTGTTTGTTTGTTTGTTTAGTTCTTCATACTGTCTCTGTGTTTTGTTGCTTGAGGAGAGATTTGTTCACGTGCAAACCCTGATACAAGGTCCCATCCTATCTTATTTCCCTTTGAGAGATTTTGTACCCTTATTCCTATGGGGTAAGGGGCTAAAGGTTTCTTCATCTGAACTTTCTTCCTGCTGGATAGGGGCTGAAGACCTTAGCCTACCCTGGAGGTATAGCCTGTCTTGGAGTCAAGTTCCTCGTTGACACTTCCAAGGACTTTTACAAACCTGGGCAGCTATCAACTGGAAGGGGTTGAATTCCTAAAGCAATCATGAGCCTTACTTCAAATTATCAGAGCTTGGAAGACATAATCTTAACCAAAAGCTCAAGGAAATGAGGAGAAAAAAGGAAAGGAATAATAGTAGCCACTAAAGGGCCCAGAAAGGGAAGAACCAGGTTAATTTGGGGAGGGTTTTCGTTATTGCTGACCAGACAGAGGAGGCTATATCACCCCTGCCAAAAAGTCATTCTGCCTGATATACACTCATGTTTGTCAACCTCAGGGTTAAAACTTAACATGTTTTCCTATTTTTAGAAAGAACTGGACCAGTGTGTTCCAGCTCTCCTTCTTGGACCAAAATGACTTAGTCACAGGTTTACAACAACAGGGAAAACAA
This sequence comes from Bos mutus, assembly GCF_027580195.1. Classification (NCBI taxonomy): domain Eukaryota; kingdom Metazoa; phylum Chordata; class Mammalia; order Artiodactyla; family Bovidae; genus Bos; species Bos mutus. Next base: position 77,320,477 of record NC_091631.1, on the reverse strand, counting down.
TGGAGTACTAGACAAAATATAGCATAAATCAATGTGACTGAAAAGAAAAGGGTTATTATGAGTAAATGAAAACCTCCTGCTAGAAAGTTTTTATATTGTGCTATCCAAAAGAACAAACTAGAGACCAGTTTTCAACTTGCCAACCGATATTCAGTATCAAGAATTGTGGTTAATTGTGTTTGTTTTGGGTTTTGAACTGTTTCTATTAGATGTGAAATCTCAGCTCTATATTTTACAGAGAAATTTTTTACATTTAAAAGTCCTCTTTCAGAAACCAATACCACATTGTAAATTAATACTTAAAAAAAAAATCCTCTTCATTTCAGATAGCTGAGTGGGCATGTAAAGAAGGAAGGTATATTTTGAGTCTGCGTATATCTACTACTGTGGGCAGGAATCCCTTAGAAGAAATGGAGTAGCCATTGTGGTCAACAAAAGAGTCCAAAATGCAGTACTTGGATGCAATCTCAAAATTACAGAATTATCTCTTTTCGTTTCCAAGTCAAACCATTCAATATCACAGTAATCCAGGTCTATGCCCCAACCAGTAGTTCTGAAGAAGCTGAAGTTGAACGGTTCTATGAAGACCTACAAGACCTCTTAGAACTAACACCCCAAAAAGATGTCCTTTTCATTATAGGGGACTGGAATGCAAAAGTAGGAAGTCAAGTAACACCTGGGGTAACAGGCAAATTTGGCCTTGGAATACGGAATGAAGCAGGGCAAAGGCTAATAGAGTTTTGCCAAGAGAACGCATTGGTCATAGCAAACATCCCCTTCCAACAACACAAGAGAAGACTCTACACATGGACATCACCAGATGGTCAACACCAAAATCAGATTGATTATATTCTTTGCAGCCAAAGACGGAGAAGCTATATACAGGCAGCAAAAACAAGACCAGAAGCTGACTGTGGCTCAGATCATGACTCCTTATTGCAAAATTCAGACTGAAATTGAAGAAAGTAGGGAAAACCATGAGACCATTCAGGTATGACCTAAATGAAATCCCTTATGATTATACAGTGGAAGTGAGAAGTAGATTTAAGGGGCTAGATCTGATAGATAGAGTGCCTGATGAACTATGGATGGAGGTTTGTGACATTGAACAGGAGACAGGGATCAAGACCATCCCCATGGAAAAGAAATGCAAAAAAGCAAAATGGCTGTCTGGGGAGGCCTTACAATTAGCTGTGAAAAGAAGAGAAGTGTAAAGCAAAGGATAAAAGAAAAGATATAAGCCTCTGAATGCAGAGTTCCAAAGAATAGCAAGGAGAGATAAGAAAGCCTTCCTCAGTGATCAATGCAAAGAAATAGAGGAAAACAACAGAATGGGAAAGACTAGAGATCTCTTCAAGAAAATTAGAGATACAAAGGGAACATTTCATGCAAAGATGGGCTTGATAAAGGACAGAAATGGTATGGACCTATAAAATATCTTCACGACCCCGATAATCACAATGGTGTGAAAACTCACCTAGAGCCGGAAATCCTGGAATGTGAACTCAAGTGGGCCTTAGAAAACATCACTACCTACAAAGCTACTGGAGGTGATGGAATTCCAGTTGAGCTATTTCAAATCCTGAAAGATGATACTGTGAAAGTGTTGCACACAATATGCCAGGAAATTTGGAAAATTCAGCTGTGGCCACAGGACTGGAAAAGGTCAGTTTTCATTCCAATCCCAAAGAAAGGTAATGCCAAAGAATGCTCAAACTGCCACACAATTGCACTCATCTCACACGCTAGTAAAATAATGCTCAAATTCTCCAAGCCAGGCTTCAGCAATATGTGAACCATGAACTTCCAGATGTTTAAGCTGGTTTTAGAAAAGGCAGAGGAACCAGAGATCAAATTGCCAACATCCGCTGGATCATGGAAAAAGCAAGAGAGTTCCAGAAAAACATCTATTTCTGCTTTATTGACTATGCCAAAGCCTTTGACTGTGTGGATCACAATAAACTGTGGGAAACTCTGAAAGAGATGGGAATACCAGACCACCTGATCTGCCTCTTGAGAAACCTATATGCAGGTCAGGAAGCAACAGTTAGAACTGGACATGGAACAACAGACTGGTTCCAAATAAGAAAAGTAGTACGTCAAGGCTGTATATTGTCACCCTGCTTATTTAACTTCTATGGAGAGTACATCATGAGATACACTGGGCTGGAAGAAGCACAGCTGGAATCAAGATTGCCAGGAGAAATATCAATAACCTCAGATATGTAGATGACACCACGCTTATGGCAGAAAGTGAAGAGGAACTAAAAAGCCTCTTGATGAAGGTGAAAGAGGAGAGTGAAAAAATTGGCTTAATGCTCAACATTCAGAAAACAAAGTTCATGGCATCTGGTCCCATCTCATCATGGGAAATAGATGGGCAACAGTGGAAACAGTGTCAAACTTTGTTTTTTGTTTTTTTTGGTGGGGGGGCTCCAAAATCACTGCAGATGGTGATTACAGTCATGAAATTAAAAGATGCTTACTCCTTGGAAGGAAAGTTATTACCAACATAGATAGCATATTCAAAAGCAGAACATTAATTTGCCAAAAAAGGTCCATCTAGTCAAGGCTATGGTTTTTCCAGTGGTCATGTATGGATGTGAGAGTTGGACTGTGAAGAAAGCTGAGCAGCGAAGAATTGATGCTTTTGAACTATGGTGTTGGAGAAGACTCTTGAGAGTCCCATGGACTGCAAGGAGATCCAACCAGTCCATTCTAAAGGAGATCAGTCCTGGGTATTCTTTGGAAGTACTGATGCTAAAGCTGAAACTCCAGTACTTTGGCCACCTCACATGAAGAGTTGGCTCATTGGAAAAGACCCTGATGCTGGGAGGAATTAGGGGCAGGAAGAGAAGGGGATGACAGAGTATGAGATGGCTGGATGGCATCACCGACTCGATGGACATGAGTTTGGGTGAACTCCAGGAGTTGGTGATGGGCAGGGAGGCCTGGTGTGCTTCAGTTTATGGGGTCGCAAAGAGTCTGACATGACTGAGCGACTGAAATGAACTGATAACTTTCTAATTTTTATTTCCTCTAATTTAAGGTTCAGGGTAGGGCTATCAGTTTAGCTTTCTGGGCTGATGTGCTGGGTGGCAAAGGCTTTGCATCTATGATACTGTGTGTGCTCACAATAGCATAGCCTGCCTTCATGACTCTATCTTAACAAAATGATTTCCATCAGTAAACCATTCCTCCTCAAGATTTTCTGTGGCCTGGTCTAATAGATCAAGCTTTTGAACTGTGGTATTAGAGAAGACTCTTGAGAGTCCTTTGGACTACAAAGAGATCAAACTAGTCAATCCTAAAGGAAATCAATCCTGAATATTCACTGGAAGGACTGATACTGAAGCTCCAGTCCTTTGACTACCTGATGCAAAGGACTGACTCATGAGAAAAGGTCCTGATGATAGGAAAGACTGAAGGAAGGAGTAGAAGGGGACAGCAGAGGACAAGATGGTTGGATGATGTGACCAACTCAATGGACATGAGTTTGAGTAAGCTCCAGGAGTTGGTGATGGGCAAGGAAGCTTGGCATGCTGCAGTCCACGGGGTTGCAAAGTCAGGCACAACTGAGCAAATGAATGGACAGGTATAAAGGGTATGGTAAGTTTTGAGGATTACTTTGAGGGAGTAAAGGAGTACTTGGTACTTAACAAGTACCTGGTACTTGTTATGGCAGCCTCCAGTTACCCAGTGGTGACATTTAATCTCCAGAATTCCTTGTCATTGATGAGGAGTCTGGGCTTCCTCAAGTGGTTGTTGAAAGATAAGCTTTTTAGCATCTTCAACTAATAAAGAGATGGCAGCTACCACCCAGAGGCAGTGAGACTAAACTTGGGCCATAAAATGTAGTCTTGGAAAAGTAGTCTATAGGCTGAGGAGCTTCTCTCAGTTTTTATATGAGGATTCTCGGAGCTGCCCCCTGCTTTTTGGCTAGGTGCAAGAAAAATGACTTTTTTTTTTTTAATTGGGAAGACCCAGAGCAGCTCTGGTGAAGGCCTGTTTGATATAATAAACATCTCTTGTTTCCTAGTCCAAAGAAATGTTTCTGTATCTGGGCCTTTAGTGGCTTCATATATAAGCTTAGTCATTAGTCTGAATCCTGGAATCCAAAATTTTCAAGATCCTGCCATGCCTGAGAAGGTGTTTCTTTGTTTTTAGGGTGCTTAGGTCTACTATAGTTTGATTTCTATCTGGAGATAATTGTCTACTTCCATGGTTTACAAGATATCTCAAGTATTTAACATGATCTTTTGAGATTTGTGCCTTTTTTTTTTTTTTTTTTTTTTTAGAAATACTATAGCCCTGGGTCCCAAGGAAACTAAGAACTTTGATGGTTCTGATCTTAGGCCTCCATGGTGGGGCTACATATTGATAAGTCATCTATATCATGTAGAATTGCTCCTTATTTTAAGTGTATTCCCTTTAATCATTTTCCTAGGTCCTGGACCAACAAGTGTGGGCTTTCCTGAAATACCTAAAATAGCACTGCACAGGTATATTGTTACATTTGGCCACAAGGGGTGACAGTCTCTTTTAAGGGAGATAGATACCGTGAGGAAAGATGAAGTTGGATCCAAAGGAAGGTGAGAATAGTAAACTGTTTGGCATCTCCATGAACCTGGGCTAATATAAGGATTGGTCAGAAGGGGATATATAAGGACCATGGCATCATTTACTGCTATAATGTCTTATACCATTTGATATCCTCCATTTGACTGAACAATTAGCAGAATAGGGTTATTGCATGGAGACTGAAAGTGTATTAAGAGGCCATATTTTAAAAATTTATCTATAAAATGTTGCAAACCCTTTCTTTTTTGTTTCCAACTTTATGGGATATTCTCTCTTGCTAGGATGTGTGACTTATAGCTTAAGGTTAATTTTTATATATTGAACATTTATAGCCCTCCCAGAGATTCCTTTGTTTCAAACTGCAGGATTTACTATGTACAGAATGTGACTGGTAATAAGCCCCTGTTCCCCTAGATGATTTGTCTTAGATTCAGGAAAAGAGGCTTCTCGGGCCTCCTAACCATAATATGGCCCCAGAGGAGCCCAGAAGATCTCTCCAGAGCACTCAATTCATTTCAGTTCAGTCCCTCAGTCATGTCCGACACTTTGCGACCCCATGAATTGCAGCATGCCAGGCCTCCCTGTCCATCACCAACGCCCTGAGTTCACCCAAACTCACGTCCATCGGGTTGGTGATGCCATCCAGCCACTCATACTCTGTCGTGCCCTTTTCCTCTGGCCCCTAATCCCTCCCAACATCAGAGTCTTTTCCAATGAGTCAACTCTTCGCATGAGGTGGCCAAGGCACTGGAATTTCAGCTTTAGCATCATTCCTTCCAAAGAACACCCAGGGCTGATCTCCTTTAGAATGGACTGGTTGGATCTCCTTGCAGTCCAAGGGACTCTCAAGAGTCTTCTCCAACACCACAGTTCAAAAGCATCAATTCCTCGGCACTCAGCTTTCTTCACAGTCCAACTCTCACATCCATACATGACCACTGGAAAAACTATAGCCTTGACTAGACGGATCTTTGTTGGCAAAGTAATGTCTGCTTTTCAATATGCTATCTAGGTTGGTCATAACTTTCCTTCCAAGGAGTAAGCATCTTTTAATTTCATGGCTGCAGTCACCATCTGCAGTGATTTTGGAGCCCAAAAATACTGTTTCCACTGTTTCCCCATCTATTTCCCATGAAGTGATGGGACCGGATGCCAAAGTGCTGTACCTCAAGCTTTTCACTTTTTTTTCTAAAGTACATCCTTTAGGAGCTCCTTTACTGAGGGTCTTTGTATGATATACTCTCTCAGGTTATTGGGAGCAGGACAGGATGTTTTTATTGCTTTTCTCTGTTTTGATTTCCTAGGAATATTTTGTGTGTATACCTTTCCATGAAATAAAGCTTTATGGGACATGGAGTTCTAGATTGATAGCTATCTTTTCTCAGCACATTGAAAAAATTCATACAATGTGTTTTCTTCTAGACTTGTTCTTACAAAGTTAATTATGAGTCTAATTGTTCATTTCTATAGGTGATTTTTCTCTTCTCTGGGTACTTTAAGATCTCACTCTCAATCTCTTGCTCTCTTTCAATTTGTTTGTATTCTGCTGTTTCACTATGATTTCACTATGATGTGTCTAGAGGAGAATATATTTTAATACATGCTGCTTGAAATTCACTGTGTTTCCTGGATCTAAGAAATACTGGCTCTTTTGCATTCTTAATATATTTTCCTAGAACTCTGCTTATTGGACCTTTACATTAGCCTAAGATACATTAGTATCTTAGGTTATTTAAGTATCAATAACATCAAATACGCAGATGACACCACCCTTATGGCAGAAAGAGAAGAAGAACTAAAGAGCCTTGATGAAAGTGAAAGAGGAGAGCAGAAAAGTTGGCCTAAAACTCAACATTCAGAAAACTAAGATCATGGCCCCATTATCTTAGTGATCTGGTCCCGTCACTTCACGGCAAATAGATGGGGAAACAGTGGAAGCAGTGGCAGACTTTATTTTTGGGGGGCTCCAAAATCACTGCAGATGGTGACTGCAGCCATTAAATTAAAAGACGTTTACTCCTTGGAAGGAAAGTTATGACCAACCTAGACAGCATATTAAAATGCAGAGACATTACTTTGCCAACAAAGGTCCGTCTAGTCAAGGCTATGGTTTTTCGAGTAGTCATGTATGGATGTGAGAGTTGGACTATAAAGAAAGCTGAGCACTGAAGAATTGATGCTTTTGAACTGTGGTGTTGGAGAAGACACTTGAGAGTCCCTTGGACTGTAAGGAGATCCAACCAGTCCATCCTAAAGGAAATCAGTCCTGAATACTCATTGGAAGGACTGATGTTGAAGCTGAAACTCCCATACTTTGGCCACCTAATGTGAAGAACTGACTCATTAGAAAAGACCCTGAATCTGGGAAAGGTTGAAGGCAGGAGAAGAAGGGGACAACAGAGGATGAGACGGTTGGATGGCATCTCCGACTCAATGGACATGAGTTTGAGCAGGCTCCAGGAGTTGGTGATCGACAGGGAAGCCTGGCATGCTGCAGTCTATGGGGTCGCAAAAAGTCGGACACAACTGAGCAACTGAACGGAACTCAACGAACTAGTCTCTTTATAATATGATTCTCTTTTTATGTTAGTCTAATACATGTGGAAATATCTTCAGATATTCAGTTCTCTGATTTTCTTCATCTATGAGTAACTTCTTTTTAATGCATTGAGGGGTACAGCTTTATTGAGGCATAATCAACATAAAATAAACTGTACATTTCAGTGTGTACACTTCGATGAATTTTGACATATAGATATACTCATGAAATCATCATGGCAACCAAAATAATAAATAAATCATTTATCACTTAAAAAATAAATAAATAAAAGTAAAGAGAGGTGGCAAAGCAAGACCTGGTGTAAAGAACTTGGGGCACTGAATATCCTGATGAGTTTGGACCATTCACCTTGGAAAAGAAGCACAAAAAAGAATTCAATTTTATGTTATTTGAGCCACTATTTGATTGAGTCCTCTTGTTTCAGCAGCTTTGCTTTTCAACTCAATAATTTCACCAAATAAAAATTAATAACTAGCAATCATTGAGCATTTACTGTATTAAGGCAGAACTGCTATACTGCACAATTGTACTCTGAGTGATCTATATGTATTAGACCCTTTAATCTTCACAAAAAGTGTTTGAAGCATGTACTGTTGTTTGGTTGGTAAGTAGTGTCCAACTCTTTGCAACCCCATGGACTGCAATACTTCAGGCTTCTCTGTCCTCCACTATCTCCCAGAGTTTGTTCAGATTCAACTACATTCAGTTGATGATGCTATCTAACCGTCTCATCCTCTGCTGTGCCCTTCCCTTTTGCCCTCACTTTCCCAGCATCAGTGTCTTTTCCAATGGGTCAGCTTTTTGCAGTAAGTGGCCAAAATATTGGAGCTTCAGCATGAGTCTTTCCAGTCAACATTCAGAGTTGATTTCCTTTAGGATTGAAGAATTTCATCTCCTTGGAGTCAAAGGGACTCTGAAGAGTCTTCTCCAGCACCACAATTCAAAAGCATCAATTCTTTGGTGCTCAGCCTTATTTATGGTCTAACTCTCACATCCATATATGACTTCTGGTACTGTCATTTTCTCCCTTTTCCTAGGCATGGAAATGTTCAAGTAACTTACCTAATGTGTTGTGGTGTGTAGGTAGCATGGGTATTGTTTTAAATCACCTTAGTCTTGTTCCAAATATAAACTTCTTAATCTCTACATTGTATTGCCATTCAATAGAAACATCCAAAGATAAGTAATTATTTCATATTTGCATTTGTATATCAACTCATTTCCTATCAATATATGTATTATATTAAATCAAATCATAGCATTGGAAATATTTAATTTACAGTAAACTCACATAACTTTTCATCCAGCATTTTAACACACATTTATAAAATTTCCAGATTACTCAATTGTAAGAAGTAAACTCAGAAAATTAGTAATTTCAAAGGAAACTATGTTTGATTTTTTATTATTTGTGTTAATTGGAGGATAATTACTTTACAACACTGTGATAGTTTTTGACATACATTGAAATGAATCAGCCACAGGCACATGTGTTCCCCATCCTGAACCCCTCTTCCACATCCCACCTCATCTCATCTCTCTGAGTTGTCTCAGAGCAACAGGTTTGAATTCCTTGCTCCATGCATCAAACTTGCACTGGTCATCTATTTTACATATGGTAATATACATGTTTCAATGCTGTTCTCTCAAATCATCCCAAACTCACCTTCTCCCACAGAGTCCAAAAATCTGATTTTTACATCTGTGTCTCTTTTTCTGCCCTGCATATACAATTATTGTTACCGTCTTTCTAAATTCCATATACATATACATATACAACATTTGTGTTTCTCTTTCTGACTAACTTCACTTTGTATAATATGCTCCAGGTTCATCCACCTCATTAGAACTGACTCAAATGCATTCTTTTTTATAGCTGACTAATATTCCATTGTGTATATGTATCACAACTTCCTTATCCATTCATCTGCCAATGGACATGTAGGTTGTTTTCATCTTCTAGCTATTGTAAATACTGCTGCAATGGACATTGGGCTACACGTGTCTCTTTTAATTCTGTTTTCCTCAGGATGTATGTTTTTAAATTTTTTTTTGTATTTTAAATTTAGTTAATTTTTATTTGAAGAATAATTGCTTTACAAAATTGTGTTGATTTCTGCCAAACATCAACATGAATAAGCAATAGGTAAACACATGTTTCCTCCCTCTGGAACCTCCTTCCCATCTCTCTTCCCATCCTGCCCCTCTAGTTTGCTACAATATTCCATCATGAGTTTCCTGGGTCATACAGAAAATTTCCATTGGCTCTCTATTTTCAACATAGTAATGTAAGTTTCCATGTTACTCTTTCCATACATCCCACTGTCTCCATACTGCTCCCCACCCCATGTCCATAAGTTTGTTCTCTACGTCTATGTCTCCACTGCTGCCTTGCAAATGATTTCATCAGTACCATCCTTCTAGATTCCATATATATATTAACATATGCTATTTATTTTTCTCTTTCTGACTTACATAACTCTGTATAATAGGCTCTAGGTTTATACACTTCATTAGAACTGAAACAAATTCACTCTTTTTTATGGTTGAGTAATATTTCATATAAATGTACCATAGCTTCTTTATCTATTCATCTGTCAATGGACATCTAGGTTGCTTCCATGTTCTAGCTGTTGTAAATAATGTTGCAGTAAACATTGGGGTACATGTGGTTTTGTTTTGAATTTTGGTTTCCTAAGGGTGTATGCCTAGTAGTGGGATTACTGGGTGATATGTTGGAAAGATGGCATCACCAACTCAATGCACATGAGTTTGAGCAAGTTTCTGGAGTTGGTGATGGACAGGGAAGCCTGGCATGCTGCAGTCCATGGGATCGCAAAGAGCTGGACATGACGGAACTGAACTGATGGTGGTTTTATTTCTAGTTTTTTTTTTTTTTTCTTTTTCTAATTTTATTTTATTTTTAAACTTTACATAATTGTATTAGTTTTGCCAAATATCAAAATGAATCTGCCACAGGTATTTCTAGTTTTTAAAGGAATCCCCGTGCTATCTTCCATAGTGGCTGTATCATTTTATATTCCCACCAACAGTGCAAGAGGTCCCTATTCTCCACATTTCCTTCAGCATTTATTGTCTGTAGACTTTTTGATAATGGCCATTCTGACTGGTGTGATTGTACTGATTGTAGGTTTGATTTGCCTTTCTCTAATAATGAGAAATATTGAGTATATTTTCATATATTTGTTAGCCATCTATATGTCTTCTTTGGAAAAATGTATTTTTCCCAGGTTTTAGTTGGGTGGTTTGTTTTTCTGGTATTGGTATGTATGAGGTGCTTGCATATTTTGGAAATTAATCCTTTGACAGTTGTTTCATTTGCTGTTATCTTATCCCATTCTGAGGGTTGTCTTTTCACCTTGTTTATAGCTTCCTCTGCTGTGAAAAATCTTAAGTTTAATTAGGTCCCACACATTTATTTTTGTTTTTCTTTCCATTACTCTAGAAGGTGGGTCAAGAAGGATCTTGCTGTGATTTATGTCATCGAGTGTTCTGCCCATATTTTCCTCTAAGAGTTTTATAGTTTCTTGTCTCACAATTAGGTCTTTAATTCATTTTGACTTTATCTTTCTGTGTGGTGTTAGGAAGTGTTCTAATTTCATTCTTTTACACATAGTTGTCCAGTTTTCCCAATACCACATATTGAAGAGGCAATCTTTAACCAATTGTATATTCTTGCCTCCTTTGTCAAAAATGAGGTATCCATGGGTGTGTAGGTTTATGTCTGGGCTTTCTATCTTGTTCCACTGGTCTATATTTCAGTTTTTCTGCCAGTACCATACTGTCTTGATGAATTTAGCTTTGTAGTGTAGTCTGCAGTTAAGAAGGTTGATTCCTCCAGCTCCATTCTTCTTTCTCAAGACTGCTTTGGTTATTTTGGGTCTTTTGTGTTTCCATATGAATTGTGATTTTTTTTTTTTATTCTAGTTCTGTGAAAAATGCCATTCGTAAATTGATAAGGCATTGAATCGGTGTATTGAATTTTGTAGCAGTCATTTTCACAATATTTATTCTTCCCACCCAGAAACATGGAATATCTCTCTGTTTATGTCATCTTTGATTAATTCATCAGTGTCTTATAGTTTTCTGTATACAGTTCTTTTTTCTCCTTAGATAGGTTTATCCCTAGATATTTTTTTAAAATTTTATTTTATTTTTAAACTTTACAATATTGTATTAGTTTTGCCAAATATTGAAATGAATCCACCACAGGTATACCCGCGTTCCCCATCCTGAACCCTTCTCCCTCCTCCTTCCCCTACCCTCCCTCTGGGTCGTCCCAGTGCACCAGCCCCAAGCATCCAGTACTGTGCATCGAACCTGGACTGGCGACTCATTTCATACATGATATTATACATTTTTCAATGCTATTCTCCCAAATCTCCCCACCCTCTCCCTCTCCCACAGAGTCCGTAAGACTGATCTATACATTGGTGTCTCTTTTGCTGTCTCGTACACAGGGTTATTGTTACCATCTTATAGATTCAATGCAATCCCTATCAAGCTACCAACGGTATTCTTCACAGAGCTAGAACAAATAATTTCACAATTTGTATGGAAATACGAAAAAACTTGAATAGCCAAAGCTATCTTGAGAAAGAAGAATGGAACTGGAGGAATCAACCTACCTGACTTCAGGCTCTACTACAAAGCCACAGTTATCAAGACAGTATGGTACTGGCACAAAGACAGAAATATTGATCAATGGAACAAAATAGAAAGCCCAGAGATAAATCCACACACATATGGACACCTTATCTTTGACAAAGGAGGCAAGAATATACAATGGATTAAAGACAATCTCTTTAACAAGTGGTGCTGGGAAAACTGGTCAACCACTTGTAAAAGAATGAAACTAGAGCACTTTCTAACAGCATACACAAAAATAAACTCAAAATGGATTAAAGATCTAAACATAAGACCAGAAACTATAAAACTCTTAGAGGAGAACATAGGCAAAACACTCTCCGACATACATCACAGCAGGATCCTCTATGACCCACCTGCCAGAATATTGGAAATAAAAGCAAAAATAAACAAATGGGACCTAATTAAACTTAAAAGCTTCTGCACCACAAAGGAAACTATTAGCAAGGTGAAAAGGCAGCCTTCAGAATGGGAGAAAATAATAGCAAATGAAGCAATGGACAAATAACTAATCTCAAAAATATACAAGCAACTCCCACAGCTCAATTCCAGAAAAATAAATGACCCAATCAAAAAATGGGCCAAAGAACTAAATAGACATTTCTCCAAAGAAGACAAACAGATGGCTAACAAACACATGAAAAGATGCTCAACATCACTCATTATCAGAGAAATGCAAATCAAAACCACTATGAGGTACCATTTCATGCCAGTCAGAATGGCTGCGATCCATAAGTCTACAAGCAATAAATGCTGGTGAGGGTGTGAAGAAAAGAGAACTCTCTTACACTGTTGGTGGGAATGCAAACTAGTACGACACTATGGAGAACAGTGTGGAGATTCCTTAAAAAACTGGAAATAGAACTGCCTTATGATCCAGCAATCCCACTGCTGGGCATACACACTGAGGAAACCAGAAGGGAAAGAGACACATGTACCCCAATGTTCATCGCAGCACTGTTTATAATAGCCAGGACATGGAAGCAACCTAGATGCCCATCAGCAGATGAATGGATAAGAAAGCAGTGGTACATATACACAATGGAGTATTACTCAGCCATTAAAAAGAATACATTTGAATCAGTTCTAATGAGATGGATGAAACTGGAACCTATTATACAGAGTGAAGTAAGCCAGAAAGAAAAACACCAATACAGTATACTAACGCATATATATGGAATTTAGAAAGATATTTTGTTATTTTTGTTGCAATGGTGAATGGAATTGATTCTTTAACTTCTCTTTCTGATTTTTCATTGTTAGTATATAGACATGTGAATGATTTCTGTGTATTGATTTTGTATCCTGTAACTTTGCTAAATTCACTGATTAACTCTAGTAAGTTTCTGATACTATCTTTAGGGTTTTCTATGTATAGTATCATGTCACCTGCAAACAGTCAGATTTTTCCTTCTTCATTTCTGATTTGTATTCCTTCTATTTATTTTACTTTTCTGATTTCTGTAGCTAGGACTTTGAAAATTATGTTGAATAATAGTGGTTAGAGTGGGCACCCTGGTCTTGTTCCTGATTTTAGGGGGAATGCTCTCAGGTTTTCACCATTGAGAATAATGCTTGCTGTGGGTTTATCATACATGGCCTTTACTATGTTGAGGTAGCTCTTTTCTTTTCTTTTTTTTTTTAATTTTATTTTATTTTTAAACTTTACATAATTGTATTAGTTTTGCCAAATATCAAAATGAATCCATCACAGGTATACATGTGAATGCTGGCAGGGGCTAGCTCTTTTCTAACTGCTTGGTAGCATTCACCTGGGAAGCCATCTGGCACTGGGCTTTTGTTTTTTGGGATATTTTGATAACAATTTTGATTTCAATACTTATAATTGGGTTTTTCATAATTTCTATTTATTCCTGATTCAGTCTCAAAAGATTGAACTTTTCTAAGAATCTGTCCATTTCTTCCAGGATATCCACTTAATTACCATACAGTTATAATAATTGTCTCTTATAATCCTATGTGTTTCTGCATTGTCTGTTGTAACCTCTCCTTTTTTATTTCTAATTTTGTTGATTTGATTCTTTATTCTTTTTTCATGATGAGTTTGTCTAAAGGTTTGTCAACTGTGTTTATCTTCTCAAAGAACCAGTTTTTAGTTTTATTAATCATTACTATTGCTTCTTTCATTTCATTTCGTTTACTTCTACTCTGATCTTTATAACTTCTTTCCTTCTGCTAACTTTGTTTTCGGTTTTGGTTTTCGTTGCTGTTGTTCTTCTTTTTCCTGTTGTTTTAGGAGTAATATTAGGTTGTCTATTTGATGTTTTTCTTCTTTCTTGAAGTAGGATTGTATTGCTATAAACTTTCCTCTTAGAACTGCTTTTGCCAAATCCCACAAGTTTTGAGGTGTTGTGTTTCACTGTCATTTATTTCTAGGAATTTTTAAATTTCCCTTTTGATTTCTTTAGTAACCTGTTTGTTATTTAGAAACATATTGTTTAATCTACATGTGCTTGTGTGCTTTTTTTTTTTTTTTCTTTTACAGTCCCCCCTCCCCTTGTAATTGTTATTTAATCTCATAGCATTGTGATTAGAAAAGATGCTTGATATGATTTCAATTTTCTTAAATGTACTGAGATTTATTTTGTTACCCAAGATATGGTCTATCCTGGAGAATGTTCCATGTGCATTTGAGAAGAAAGTGTGTTCTGCATTTGGATGGAATGTCCTGAAGACATCAATGAGATCCATCTAGCCTAATGTGTCATTTAAGGCTCGTGTTTCCTTATTAATTTTCTGTTTTGATGATATGCTCATTGGGATATGTGGGGTGTTAAAGTCCCATGCTATTGTGTTACTGTCAATTTCTCCTTTTATGTTTGTTAGAGTTTTCTTATGTATTGAGGTGTTCCTATGTTGGATGCATAAATACTTAAGATTGTTATGTCTTCCTCTTGCATTGATCCCCCGATAATCATGTAGTGTCCTTCCTTACCTCATGTAATCTTTATTTTAAGGTCTATTTTGCCTGATACAAGGATTGCAACTCTGCCTTTATTTTGATTTCTATTTGCATGGAATATATCTTTCCATCCTCTCACTTTAAGTCTACATGTGTCTTCAGGTCTGAAGTGAGTCTCTTGTAGACAGCATATATATGGGTCTTGTGTTTGTATCCACTCAGCAAGTCTGTGTCTATTTGTTGGAGTATTTAATTCATGTACATTTTAAATATATATATATATTCTTATTGCTATTTTCTTAAATGTTTGTGGTTTATTTTTATATTTATTTTTCTTGTATTTTCTGTATATATCAGTCCTTTTAACTTTTTTTTTGTAAAGCTGACTTTATAGTACTAAATTCTCTTAACTTTTGTTTGAGTTAATAGTTAAAGCTTTTCTATACATCTGTGTCTCTTTTGCTGTCTCGCATACAGGGTTGTCGTTACCATCTTTCTAAATTCCGTATATATGCATTAGTATACTGAATTGGTGTTTTTCTTTCTGGCTTACTTCACTCTGTATAATCGGCTCCAGTTTAATCCATCTCAATAGAACTGATTCAAATGTATTCTTTTTAATGGCTGAGTAATACTCCATTGTGTATATGTACCACTGCTTTCTTATCCATTCATCTGCTGATGAACATCTAGATTGCTTCCATGTCCTGGATATTATAAACAGTGCTGTGATGAACATTGGGGTACACGTGTCTCTTTCAATTCTGGTTTCCTCGGTGTGTATGCCCAGCAGTGGGATTGCTGGGTCATAAGGAAGTTCTATTTCCAGTTTTTTAAGGAATCTCTACACTGTTCTCTATAGTGTCTGTACTAGTTTGCATTCCCACCAACAGTGTAAGAGGGTTCCCTTTTCTCCACATTCTCTCCAGCTTTTGATTTCTCCATCAATTTTGAATGAGATCTTTTCTGGGTAGAGTAATCTTGGTGGCAATTTTTTTCCTTTCAGTACTTTAAATACATCCTGCCATTTTCTTCTGGCCTGCAGGGTTTCTGCTGAAAGATCAGCTGTTACATGTATGGGGTTTCCCTTGTATGTTACTTATTGTTTTCCCTTGCTGATTTTAATATTTCTTTGTGTTTAGTCTTTGTCAGTCTGATTAGTATGTCTTAGCATTTTTCTCCTTGGTTTTATCCTGTATGATACTCTGCATTCCTTGTACTTGATTGAGTATTTCCTTTCCCATGCTGGGGAAAATTTCACTATAATCTCTTTAAATATTTTCTCATACCCCCCTTTTTTTTCTCTCTCTCTCTCCTTCTTGGCCATATAATTCGAATGCTGACACATTTAATATTGTCCCAGATGTCTCTGACATTATCCTCAGTTCTTACACTCTCTTTCTTTGTTTTGCTAGCCAGCAGTTATTTCCACCATTCTATTTTCCAGATCGCTTACATGTCTTTCTCCCTCAGAACTTCTATTGATTCCTTCTAGAGTATTTTTAATTTCAGTAATTGTGTTTTTTTTTTTCTGCATTTGTTTGATTTTGTCTGTATTTGTTTGTTTGTATTTGTTTATTCTTTATTTCTTTTAGGTCTTTGTTAAATGTGTTAATTGATTATTGCATCTTTATTCTTTGTTTTAAGTTTTGGATCATCTTTACTATCATTATGCTGAATTATTTTTCAGGTAGTTTGCCTATTTCCTCTTCATTTATTTGGAGTTTTGTGTTTCTAGGTTGTTTCTTGATTTGTTCAGTATTTCTCTGCCTTTTTTTTTTTTTTTTTTAACTTAATGTGTTTGAGGTCTCCTATTCCCAGGCTTTTAGGTTGAATTCTTTCTTCTTCTTAGTTTCTGCCTTTAGTGGGTAAGGTTGGACCAGTGGTTTGACTCAGCTTTGTTTAGGATGTGAGTTGTGCTTGCTTTGTGATGGTAGGAGGTTAGTTGTTTTTTTTTTTTTTTTTTCTTTCCCTCTGATGGGCAGGGCTGTATGAGTTGGTAATCCTGTCTACTGATGATTGAGTTTGCATTTTTGTCTTGTTTGTTGTTTGGATACAGCATCCTGCACAGGGGGCTGATGGCAATTGGTTGATGCTGGGTCTTGTATACAGGTGGTTGTCTTTGTGGGAGCCCTCACTAATTAATATCCCCTAGCGTTAGAAGATCTCTGGTAGTCTAGTCTAGGGGCTTGGAGTCAGTGCTTCTGCTCCAAAGGCTCTGGGAACAGAGATTCCACAAGTTGTTCTTTTCTTTTTTTCATAGCATTAAATGGGATTAAAACAAACACACAGACACAAGAAACAGAAGAGGCACCCCAGACAAATGACACTTACAAAATAAGGCAAATAATAACTAAAATAACAGAATATATGCACATACATATACAGCCATAAACAAAACCAAATCAATCCAAAAGAAACAAAGTGCAATAGATTGACTTAGCAAGCAAAGGAAGCAAAAAGTGACATCAAACAGTTAAAAACAAAACTAAAGCACAAACTGGAAAACAAAACTAAAGCAAGGTGGTAACTGGGGAATAAAGCAATGAAAATAAAACAAACTAACAAACACGGGTGAGAAAAAGAAAGAAAAGGAAGAAAGGAAAGAAAGAATAGAAATGCAAAGTTAAATAGTGGTAGATAAAGAAGATTTATATATATTAAAGAATAACTATATTGGGAAAAGAACAGTAGGAAAAACAAGCAATAGAATAAACATAGAAAGAAAAATAATGAATTTCAAATTGTTTAAAGTAAAATAAAAAATGGAAAAAATAGGAAAACCCCACAGAAACACAAAAGGCCAACATAGAGGCAGAAGTATATAAAGAAATAAAGTGTGTCATTAAAAAAAAATTCTCAAAAGCTTAATGGATTTGATAGTACTAATGAAATCAACAACTACCACAATTGAGGGGAAAAGAAGAAAAGAATAATGCAGAAGCAACTATAGAACAAGGCAAAATATAAGAATAATACATGATTTTATTGATCTGTGTCTTTTCCCTCCCTGGGGGTCACAGTCCAGCTCGCCTCCTCAGGATGTCCACTATTACTGCACTGGTCTCTGAACCTACTGTGGGGGCAGCTTAGACTCTAGTCTGGTCCTACTTCTGTGTGCTTCTGCCTCCTATGTCCACAACTATCAGAAGTAGTGAATTTTCTTTTTGGGAACTTTCCTTGTCTTTTTATGTATTCCATAGACACAGAGTCTGCCTGGTTGATTATATGGATTTAATCTGTACCTTGTGCAGGTGGTGAGGAGGTTTTATGTCCTCTTCCTTAGCCACACAGCCCCTGGTTTTCAATTGTGGTTTTATCTCTGTCTCTGCATGTGGATCGTCCAAAGGAGTTTACTTCTGTGACTGCTCTGAAGGCCTAGGGTTTCCCTTAGTGAGGACCAAGTGTGAAGGTGGCACTGCTGCTTGGGTTGCAGGGGCTCTGGAAGCACCAGGTACTCAGAGGAGCCTGTGGCTAGGCCAGCAGGAAATACGGTGTTCTAGAAGGGCATGGCAACCCACTCTATTATTCCCACCTGGATAATCCCACAGACAGAGAAGCTGGCAGGCTACAGTCCACAGGGTCGCAAAGCACTGGACATGACTGAAGCCACCTCACCTGCAGGCCCAAAGAAGTTTTTCTAGCCTCTGGAAGCTCTGTCCCAGTGGTGATCATGCATGGAGGTGGCATGGTTGCTTGGATCATGGGGACCCTGGCAATGCCAGCTATGCAGGGGCACTGGCAGCTATTGTCACAGGAGATATGGCATTATTGGGGCTTTTTTTCTGTCCTTGGCATCTCTGTCCCAGTGAAGATTGAGCATGAAGGTGGCACAGTCCTGGGGCCCCTGATGGTGCTAACTGTATGGGAACACTGACTGCCTCAGGCTGGTACAAAATTGGAAAAGGAGTATGCTAACACTGTATATTGTCACCCTGCTTATTTAACGTATATGCAGAGTACATCATGGGAAATTCTGAGCTGGATGAAGAACAAACTAGAATCAAGGTTGCCAGGAGAATTATCAATAACCTCAGATTTGCAGATGACGTCACCGTTATGGCAGAATGAAGAGGAACTTAAAAGCCTCTTGATGCAAATGAAAGAGGAGAGTGAAAAAGCTCGCTTAAAATTTAACATTCAAAAAATGTAGATCATGGCATCTGGTCCCATCACTTCATGGCAAATAGATGGGGAAACAATGGAAACATTGACAGACTTCATTGTTTTAGGCTCCAAAAATCACTGCAGATGGTGACTGCAGTCATGAAATTAAAAGATACTTGCTCCTTAGAAGAAAAGCTATGGCAACTCTAGACAGAAAATTAAAAATCAGAGACATTACTCTGCCAACCAAGGTCCGTCTAGTCAAATCTACAGTTTTTCCCGTAGTCATGTGGGGATGTGACAGTTGGACCTTACAATGCTCAGAAAGCTGAGCAATGAAGAACTGATTCTTTTGAACTGTGGTTTTGGAAAAAATTCTCCAGAATCCCTTGGAGTGCAAGAAGATCAGTCAATCCTAAATGAGATTAATCCCGAATATTCATTGGAAGGATTGATGCTGAAGCTGAAGCTCCAATCCTAGCCCAGGAATTGAACTTGTGTCTCCTGCATTGGCAGGTGGGTTTTTAAACTCTGAGACAAATGGGAAACCTTCCGTAACTATTTAAGTGAGAGTTTATTTCTGGGCACTATCTTCTGTTCCATTAACCTATATGTCTGCTGTTGGGTCATTGCCATACCGTTTTTATTTTACATTTTTTAGTTGAAATATAATTGATTTACAATGTTGCATTACTTTGAAGAGTATAGAAAGTGCTTCAGTTTATTTATTTATATATATATATGTAAAATTAGTTTTTTTGTTCTCTTCCACTGTAGATTATTGCAAGGTATTTTGTGTAGTTTCCTGTGACATACAATAGGTCCTTATTGGGTATCTATTTTATCTATTTGTCTATCTACCTACTATATGTTTACTATATATTTTATGTATGGTAGTGTGTCTATTTTCATTCTAATCTCCTAGTTTCTCTCTCCCCTCCTTTGATAACTATGTTGTTGTTCAGTTGCTCAGTCATGTCCAACTCTTTGTGACCCCATATACTGTAGCATGCCAGGCTTCTACATCCTTCACCATCTCCCAGAACTTGCTCAAACTCATGTCCATTGAGTCAGTGATGCCATACAACCATCTTGTCCTGTCATCCCCTTCTCCTCCTGCTTTTAATCTTTCCCAGAATAAGGGTTTTTTCTAATGAGTCAGCTCTGTGTATGAGGTGGCCAAAGTATTGATAACCATAAATTTGTTTCGTATGTCTGTGAGCTTATTTATGTTTTATAAATAAGTTCATTCACCTTTGCATTTTTTTAGATTCCATATATATATATAAGATCATATATTTGAATTTAATATGATATTTTATGTCCATTCATGTCACTGCAGATGACATTATTTCATTGTTTTATGGCTCAGTAATACCAAAAAAGCCAATGCCAAGGAATGTTCAAATTACTGTACAATTGCACTCATTTCACATGCTAGCAAGATTATGCTCAAAATCCTTCAAGCTAGGTTTCAGAAGTACATGGACTAAGAACTTCCATATACATAAGCTGAATTTAGAAAAGGCAGAGAAGCCAGAGATCAAATTGCCAATATACACTGGATCATAAAAAAAGCAAGGGAACCCCCCCAAAAAATATCTATTTCTTCTTCATTGACTATGAGAAAGCCTTTGACTTTGTGGATCACAACAAACTGTAGAATATTCTTAATGAGATGGGAATACCAGACCACCTTACCTGCCTCCTGAGTAACCTGTATGCAGGACAAGAAGCAACAGTAAGAACTGGACATAGAACAACAGATTGGTTCAAAATTGGGCAAGGAGTACATCAAGACTGTATATGTCACCCAGCTTATTTAATGTATATGCAGAGTACATCATGTGAAAAGCTGAGCTGGATGAAGAGCAAGCTAGAATCAAGATTGCTGGGGAAAATATCAATAACCTCAGATTTGCAGATTGAAAGGTTGTTGCTGAGCCATGAAAGACACTGGGATTCTTGGCCTCCAGAGGAGAAGAATTCAATCCAGGACCAGTGATGTGGCTTGATCGCTCAGAGCTTTTGTGTAATAAAGTTTTATTAAAGTATAAAAGAGATAGAGAAAGCTTCTGACATAGACAGCAGAAGGGGGAAGAAAGAATGCTCCCCCACCCCCACACCACTAGTCTTAAGCAAGAAGTTATATACCTACTAGCAGGGTGCTAATTAGAGAAAGGGAATGTCTCAAAACTCAGAGAGTGGCACCAAGCCCCTCACACACAACATGCATTTTGAGATAACACTGACACCAGGTGAGTCATCCAGGGCCACAAAACGATGGACATAAATCTTGAAGAAAGGCAGGTTTCCAAGCAAATATATAGTCTCATTAACAAAGCTTAAGAGAACATTTGCATGAGTAAAACATACTGGTTTGTCATGTATGTTCTGAGTCTTAAGCAGAATGGAACTGACTTGAAGATAGAGTCTAAGGTAAGTACATAGTTTATTAACAGAGCTTAACAAAAACATTTCCATAAGAAAAACACATTGGCTAGCTCAAGGTTTGAGAAAAGTTAAGTTCAGGTGGAACAAGGTACTCCAACATAGAATTTTAAAAGAAACCTCCTTTTAATTTATGTATAGAGAAGGGGAAAAAATCTGACAGTTGTAGTTTGTTTCTTCCTGCTGCTTAACAGAGAGATAAAAGACGTCCAACATTAGCAGCCTATTTCCTCTGTTTGGGGAGGAAATAGCCTTCCTGCCTGTTACCTTCTCAAGATGACATCACCATTAAGGTAGAAAGTGAAGAGGAACTAAAGAGCTTCTTGATAAAAGTGAAAGAGGAGAGTGAAAAAGCTGGGTTAAAACTCAACATTCAAAAAATGAAGATCATGGCATTTGGTCCCAACACTTCATGGCAAATAGATGGGGAAAAAATGGAAACAGTGAGAGGCTTTATTTATGGGGGTTCCCAAATCACTGCATATGGTGACTGCAGCCATGAAATTAAAAGATGCTTGCTCCTTGGAAGAACAGCTATAAGAAACCTAGACAGCATATCAAAAGGCAGAGGCATCACTTTGCTGATGAAGAGCTATATAGGGAAAGCTATGTTTTTTTCAGTTGTCATATATGGATGTGAGTGTTGGACCATAAAGAAGGCTGAGTGCTGAAGAATGGATGCTTCTGAACTGTGGTTCTATAGAAGACTCTTGAGAGTCCCTTGGACAGCAGTGGATCAAACCAGTCAATCCTAAAGGAAATCAATCCTGAATATTTATTGGAAGGACTGAGGCTGAAGCTAAAGTTTTAATCCTTTGGCCACTCCATGTGAAGAACCAACTATTGGAAAAAACCCTGATGCTGGGAAAGATTGAGGGCAAGAGGAGAAGCGGGCAACAGAGGATGAAATGGTTGGATGGCATCACTGATTCAATGGACATGAGTTTGAGCAAGTTCAGGAAGATGGTGAAGGACAGGGAAGCATGGTTGCTGCAGTTCATGGCCCTGCTGAGTCAGACATAACAGTGACTGAACAACAATAAGATTCTATATATGTGTGTGTGTATATACATATATATATATATATAATATAAAGATGCTATATATATGTATAAAGATGTTGTGGATACAAATAACTCCATCTTCTTCATATATATATATATATATATATATATATATATATATATATATATGTGTGTGTGTGTGTGTGTGTGTGTGCATATATATATATATATATATATAAAGATGCCATATATATGTATAAAGATGTTGGGGATACAAATAACTCCATCTTCTTCATCCCTTTATCTATCAATGAGCATTTAAGTTGCTTCCATGTCTTGGCTATTGTAAGCAGTGCTGTTATGACCTTTGAAATGCATGTATCTTTAAGAAGTATGGTATTCAGATATATTCCCAGGATTGGTTTTGCTGGATCATATGGCACTTCTATATATAGTTTTCTGAGGAATTCTATACTGTTTTCCATAGTGACTGCAGCAATATGCATTCCCACCAATAATGTAGGAGGGCTTCCTTTACTCCACATCCTCTCCAGCATTTATCGTTTCTTGACCTTTTAATGACTTTCTGACCAGTATAAGGTGATACATCATTTAAATTTTGTCTTGTATTTCTATAATAATTAGTGATGTTGAACATCTTTTCATGTGCATTTGGTCATCTGTAAGATTTCTCTGGAGCAATGACATTTTAGGTCATCTGCACATTTTTTGATAGGATTGTTTTTCTTTTTGATATTGAGCTATATGAGCTATTTGTATATTTTGGAGATTAATCCTTTGTCAGTCACCTCATTTGCAAATATTTTCTCCCATTCTGTAAGATGTCTTTTCATTTTGTTTATGGCTTTCTTTTCTGTCCAATAGATTTTAAGTTGAATTATATCTCATTTTTAAATTTTTGTTTTCATTTCCATTACTCTAGGACATGGACTCAAAAGATTTTATGGAGATTTATGTCAAAAATTGTTTTTCCTATGTTTCCCATTATGGATTTTATAGTACCCAGTTTTAAAATCAGGTCTTTAATCCATTTTGAGTTTATTTTTCTATATGGTGATAGAGAATGGTCTAACTTCATTCTTTTAAACATAACTGTCCAGTTTTCCCTGCACCACACTAATTGAAGAGATTGCCTCTTCTCCATTGCATATTCTTGCCTCCTTTGTTGTAAATTAATTGACCGAATATGCCTGGGTTTGTTTCTGGATTTTCTATCCTGTTCCATTGATCTATAAGCTTGTTTAGTGCCAGCCCCGTACTGGTTTGATTATTGTAGCTTTGTCATATGTCTGAAGTCAAGGAGCCTGATTCCTCCAGCTCCACTTTTCTTTCTCAAAATTGCTTTGTCTACTTCAGGTCCTTTGAATTTCCATACAAGTTAAAAAAAAAAAAAAGTTCTAGTTATGTGAAATATACCACGAGAAACTTGATCGTTCTTGCATTGAACCTGTATCTTGCCTTGGGTAGTAAAGTCATTTTGACAATATTGATTCCTTAATTCAAGAAAATGGTCTATCTTTCCATTTTTTGTGTCTTCTTTGATTTCTTTCATCAACATCTTATAGATTTCAGAGTACAGATCTTTTTCCGCTTTAGGTAAGTTTATTTCTATGTATCTTATTTTTCGATGAAATAGTTTCATCAAATGTGATTTCATGAAATGCGATTGTTACTTTCTCTTTCTGATCTTTCATTGTCAGTGGATAGAAATGTAACAGATTTATGTGCATTGCTTTTGTATCATGCAACTTTACTGAATTCATTGATGAGCTCTAGTAGTTTTCTGACAGTGTCTTTAGGAAGTTCTATATATAGTATGTCATCTGCAAACAGTTATAGTTTGATTTCTCTTTTCCAATTTGGATTACTTTTCTTTCCTTTTCTTCTCTGATTGCCATGGCTAGGACTTCCAAAACTATGTTGAATAAAAGTGATGAGAGTGGACATCCTTGCCTTCTTCCTTATCTTAGAGAAAATGCTTTCAGCTTTTCTCCATTGAGTATATCAGCTGTGGGTTAGTCACATATGTGTATGTGTATTAGTTACTCAGCTGTGTCTGACTCTATGCAACTCCATGTACTGTAGCTTACCTGGCTCCTCCTTCCCTGGTATTTTCTAAGCAAGAATATTGGAGTAGATTATCATTTCCTTTCTCAGGGGATCTTCCCAACCCAGGGATAGAGTCTGGATCTCCAACATGTGTAGGTGGACTCTTTACCATCTGAGTCACTAGAGAAGCCTGTGGGTTTTTACTATATGGCCTTTATTATGTTGAGGTAGGTTCCCTCTGTGCCAAATTACCATATTGTTTTGTTTACTTCAGATTTGTAGTGTAGTGTGCAATCAGAGAGCACAAAACTTCCAGTTTTCTGAATACAGGTCTTTTGCCTCCTTACTTACATTTACTCTTGTATATTTTATTATTTCCAATAGAAGTACAAATGGGGCTATTTTATTATTTTTTCCTTCTTATATTTTGTATTTAGTGTATATAAATACAACAGACTCCTACATATCATTTTATCATCTGAAACTTTCTCAACTTAATTGAAAATTTCTAGGAATTTTTGGGATTTTCTATGATTTTCCTGTCATCGTCAAATGGTGACTTTTTTTTTTTTTCTTTTCAATTTGAATTCTTTTTTATATCTTCTTGTCTGATTGCAGGGGCTAAGATTTCCAATACTATGTTAAATAAAAGTGGATGGAGTGGGCAGTCTTGCCTTGTTCCTGATTTTAGAAGAACTGATTTCAGCTTTTGTCTGTCGTGTATAATGTTATCTGTGACCTTTTTGGTATATGTCCTTTATTATGCTGAAGTATGAGTTGTCCATTTTCTTGGTATATAATTATTGACAGTAAGCTTACATGATTATGTGTCTATGAATTAAATTATAACGTCTTTTATTTTTAATTTTATTAATTTAAACCTTTTTTTATTTTGTTAATTTAAATCTTCTTTTTCTTGATGAATCTGAGTAAAGGTTTATCATTTCATTTATCTTTTCAAAGAACCAGCTCTTAGTTTCATTGATATTTTTAGTTCATATTTTATTTATTTATATTCTGATCTTTATTTACTTCCTTGAGTTAACTTTGGGTTTTCTTGTTTTTGTAGTTCCTTTAGGTATAAATTTAGGTTGTTTATTTTGGATTTTTCTAGTTTCATAAAGTAAGCCTTTATTGCTATAAAGTTTTCTTTTACAAGTGGTTTTATTGCATCAGATAGATTTTGGAATTTGTGTTTTTGTTTGCAATTGTCTCCAGGTATTTTTTTTTTTTATTATTCCAGTCCTGATTTTTTAGTGATCCATTGGTTGTTTAGTAGTATAATGTTTAACTGTCATGCATTTGTATGTGTGTGTGTGTGTGTGTGTGTGTGTTTACAGATTTTTCTTTGTTGGTTTCTATTTTCATAACATTGTGTTTGGAAAGATGCTTTATATATTAATAATTTTAATCCTCTTACATTTATGAAGACTTGTTTTTTGGTTAAATTCAGGATCTGTCCTAGAGGACTTTATATGAGCACTTGAATGTGATTGTGTTGCTTTTGAATGAAACTTAAAAAGATTTATTAAGTCCAGTTCAGTTCAGTTCAGTTGCTCAATCGTGTCTAATTCTTTGTGACCTCATGAATCGCAGCACACCAGACCTCCCTGTCCATCACAACTCCCAGAGTTTACCCAAACCCATATCCATCGAGTTGATGATGCCATCCAATCATCTCATCCTCTGGCATGCCCTTCTCCTCCTGCCCTCAAACTTTCCCAGCATCAGGGTCTTTTAAAATGAGTCAGCTCTTCGCATCAGGTGGCCAAAGTATTGGAGTTTCAGTTTCAACATCAATCCTTCCAATGAAGGCCCAGGACTGATCTTTAGGACGGACTGGTTGGATCTCCTTGCAGTCCAAGGGACTCTCAAGAGTCTTCTCCAACACCACAGTTCAAAAGCATCAATTCTTTGGCGCTCAGCTTTCTTTATAGTTCAACTCTCACATCCATACATGACTACTGGAAAAAAACATGGCCTTTCTAGACGGAACTTTGTTGGCAAAGTAATGCCTCTGCTTTTTAATATGCTGTCTAGGTTAGTCATAACTTTCCTTCCAAAGAGTAACGTCTTTTAATTCCATGGCTGCCATCACCATCTGCAGTAATTTTGGACCTCAGAAAAATAAAGCCAGCCACTGTTTCCACTGTTTCCCCATCTATTTGCCATGACGTGATGGAATGAGATGTCATGATGTTCGTTTTCTAAATGTTGAGTTTAAGCCAACTTTTTCACTCTCCTCTTTCACTTTTATCAAGAGGCTTTTTAGTTCTTCACTTTCTGCCATAAGGGTGGTGTCATCTGCATATCTGAAGTTATTGATATTTCTCCTGGCAATCTTGATTCCAGCTTGTGCTTTTTCCAGCCCAGCATTTCTCATGATGTACTCTGCATATAAGTTAAATAAGCAGGGTGACAATATACAGCCTTCATGTACTCCTTTTCCTATTTGGAACCAGTCTGTTGTTCCATGTCCAGTTCTAACTGTTGCTTCCTGACCTGCATACAGGTTTCTCAAGAGGCAGGTTAGGTGGTCTGGTATTCCCATCTCTTTCAAAATTTTCCAGTTTATTGTGATCCACACAGTCAAAGGCTTTGGCATAGTCAATAAGGCAGAAATAGATGTTTCTCTGGAACTCTTGTTTTTTCAATGGTCCAGTGGATGTTGGCAATTTGATCTCTGGTTCCTCTGCCTTTTCTAAAACCAGCTTAAACATCTGGAAGTTCATGGTTCACGTATTGCTGAAGCCTGGCTTGGAGAATTTTGAGCATTATTTTACTAGCATATGAGATGAGTGCAATTGTGCGGTAGTTTGAGCATTCTTTGGCATTGCCTTTCTTTGGGATTGGAATGAAGACTCACCTTTTCCAGTCCTGTAGCCACTGCTGAGTGTTCCAAATTTGCTGGCATATTTAGTGCAGCACTTTCACAGCATCATCTTTCAGGATTTGAAATAGCTCAACTGGAATTCCATCACCTCCACTAGCTTTGTTCGTAGTGATGCTTTCTAAGACCCATTTGACTTCACATTCCAGGATGTCTGGCTCTAGGTCAGTGATCACACCATCGTGATTATCTGGGTCATGAAGATCTTTTTTGTACAGTTCTTCTGTGTGTTCTTGCCACCTTTCTTAATATCTTCTGCTTCTGTTAAGTCCATACCATTTCTGTCCTTTATTGAGCCCGTCTTTGCATCAAATGTTCCCTTAGTATCTCTAATTTTCTTGAAGAGATCTCTAGTCTTTCCCATTCTGTTGTTTTCCTCTATTTCTTTGCATTGATCGCTGAGGAAGGCTTTCTTATCTCTTCTTGCTATTCTTTGGAACTCTGCATTCAGATGCTTATATCTTTCCTTTTCTCCTTAGTTTTTCACTTCCCTTCTTTTCACAGCTATTTGTAAGGCCTCCTCAGACATCCATTTTGCCTTTTGTCATTTCTTTCCCATGAGGATGGTCTTGATTCCTGTCTCCTGTACAATGTCTCGAACCTCCATTCATAGTTCATCAGGCACTCTGTCTGTCAGATCTAGTCCCTTAAATCTATTTCTCACTTCCACTATATAGTCATAAGGGATTTGATTTAGTTCATACCTGAATTGTCTACTGGTTTTCTCCACTTTCTTCAATTTCAGTCTGTATTTGGTAATAAGGTGTTCATGATCTGAGTGACAGCCAACTCCCGGTCTTGTTGTTGCTGACTGTATAGAGCTTCTCCATCTGTGGCTGCAAAGAATATAATCAATCTGATTTTAATGTCGACCATCTGGTGATGTCCATGTGTAGAGTCTTCTCTTGTGTTGTTGCCAGAGGGTGTTTGCTATGACCAGTACGTTCCCTTGGCAGAACTTTATTCACCTTTTCCGTGCTTCCTTCCATACTCCAAGGCCAAATTTGCCTGTTACTCCAGGTGTTTCTTGACTTCCTACTTTTGTGATTCAGTTTCGTATAATGAAAAGGACATTTTTTGGGGTGTTAGTTCTAGAAGGTCTTGTAGGTCTTCATTGAACTCTTATTTGTTCAATAAGTTAAAGGAGAGGGTTTTCCCATTGATTCCCCCCCCCCCCCACCTCTGGGTTATTTGTCCACTGATATAAATGGAGGTGTTAAAGCCATCTACTTTTGCTGTGGTATTGTCCACTTCTTCATTTAAGTCTTTTAATATTTCCTTTTTATATCAAGGTGTTCCTATTTTGTGTGCATGTATATTTGCAATTGGTATATATCATTGCATTGACCCTTTATAATTATGTATTGTTCTTGTTACAGTCTTGGTTGTAAAGTCTATTTTGTCTAAGTATTATCACCCTGATTTTCTTTTCATTTCTGTTTTCATTTGATACCTTTTTACATCTCCTCACATTCAATCTGTGGTTTTAGATCTGAACTGAGTATCTTGTAGACAGCATATGTATCTTGTTTTGTGACCATTCAGCCAGTGTATATCTTTTGATTTAACATTATTCTATTTGTATTTAAAGTAACTATTGGTTGGTATGTACTTGTCATTTTGTCAATAGATTTCTGGTTGTTTTTATAGTTCTTTTTTTCTTTCTTTCTTTCTTTCTTCCTTTCTTTCTTTTTTTATCTTGCTCTTTTCCCTCGTGATTTGGTGCATATCTTTGGTGTTATTTCTTGTATGTATCTGCTTTAGATTTTTGATTTGTGGTTACTATGAGGTTTGTCTATAACCTCATAGATAGAGGCTATATCTATGGGTCTATTTATCTTTATAATGATAGATTTTTATGTTTATTTAAAGTTGATGATCTTTTAAGTTTAAACTTCACTGTTTGCATTTTAACAATTCTGTATATTTTCTCCCCTTTTGTTTAATGTTTTGACATGATATTTTACATATTTTTGTTTTGTGTATCCCTTAATTACTCATCGTGGATATAGATGATTTTACTCCTTTTGCCTTTAACCTTCTTTCTAGCTTTATAACTGGTTGATCTACTACCCTTACTATATATTTGCCTTTACCAATGATATTTTTCATTTTATAATTTATATATTTTCAGTTGTAGCCTTTTCTGTTTCACTTAGATAAGTTCCTACATTTCTTGTGAAGTCTAAACTCTGCTAGCTTTTCTTTTCTGTAAAACTTTTGATCCTTCCTTCAAATATAAATTTGTCAGTTAGAGTATTCCTGGTTGTAAGTTTTTTTCTTTAATCACATAAAGAATATCATATCACTCCTTTCTGGCTTGCAGTGTCGATTGAAAAGTCATCTGTGAATCTTATGCAAATTTCCTTGCATATACCTTGTTGCTTTTCCCTTGCTTTTTTAAATAATCTCCGTTTATCTTTCAGTTCAGTTCAGTTCAGTTGCTCAGTCGTGTTCGACTCTACAGTCCAATGAACTGCAGCACTCCAGGCTTCCCTGTCCATCACCAACTCCTGGAGTTTACCCAAATTCATGTCCATTGAGTCGGTGATACCATTTAACCATCTCATCCTCTGTCATCCCCTTCTCCTCCTGCCTTCAATCTTTCCCAACATCAGGATTTTTTTCTTTCTTTCTTTTTTTTTCTCCAGCAACGCAGGAACACAGCCCTGAGCTTCAATATAAAGGCTGCCCAAAGTTACTCCAAATCCACTGACATCTCATAACTCGTTACTAGACACTTCATTGCACTCCAGAGAGAAATCCAGCTCTACCCACCAGAACACCAACACAAGCTTCCCTAACCAAGAAACCTTGACAAGCCACAGATACAACCCCACCCTCACTGAGGAAACTCCATAGTAAAGGGAACTCCACAAACTGCCAGAATACAAAAACTCAAACTCAGTAATATAAACAAGATGAAGAGACACAGGATTTTTTCAAATGAGTCAGCTCTTCGCATCAGGTGACCAAAATATTGAAGTTTCAGCTTCAACATCAGTCCTTCCAATGAACACCCAGGACTGATTTCCTTTAGGATGGACTGGTTGAATCTCCCTTTATCTTTATGTTTTTCCATTTTAGTTACAATGTGCTTTAGTGTGGTACTCTTTGGATTCATCTTGCTTGATATTCATTTCCTTTCTGAGGTTAGGACAGTTTTCATCTCCTTCAAATATGTTCTCTGTCCCTTTCTATCTCCTCTTCCTTTGGGATTCTTATGCTGTGAACATTCATAAATACAATGCACGTTGTCTCAGATGTCTCTTAGACTGCTCTCATTTTTTAAAGTCCTTTTTTCTTTTCTTTTTATTTCAACTTCAGTGTTTTTGCCTACTCTGTCTTCTACTTTGCAAATCCTTTGCTCTACATCATCTAACCTATTATGAATTCCTTTTAGTGTATTTTCTACTTTCATTTATTTTATCTTTAGCTTTGTTTAGTTCTTCTTTGGGCCTTCCCCAGTGGTTCAGTGGCAAACAATCTACCTGTAATGCAGAAGAAGAAGGATATGCAGGTTTGATCCTTGGATTGGGAAGATCCCTTGGTATAGGAAACAGCAAACCACTCCAGTACTCTTGCCTGGAAAATTTCATGGACAGAGGAGCCTGGTGGGCTGCAGTCTATGGGGCCAAAAGAATTGGGCATGACTGAGCAACAGCACACATACACACACAGCTCTTTATATTGTCTAACTCTTTGTTAAAATTCTGTATTCATACATTCTTCTCCTGAGTTCTTTGAGAATCAAGATTGTTACCTTGATTTCTTAATGTTCAGATCATGTATCCCCACTTCATTTAATTCTTCTTGGATTTTATCTTGTTCCTTCATTGGGAACATATTCCTCTGTCACCTCATTTTTGCCTAATTCTGTTTTTATTTCTATGTATTTTGTAGTTTGGTTACATTTCTTGATCTTGGAGAAATGACAGTTTGTATGAGCTATCCCATAGGGCCCTGAGTGTACTCCCTCCTGTCATCAGAGCTATATGCTTTAGGTTTCTGTCTATATAAGATGCATGGGCCTTTCTATTTTGGTAGGCTAACTACCACAGTTATGCTTATAAGTATGGTTGGCCTCCAGTCTTGTTGGCTGCTAAGCTCTTTCTAGTGCAGAGGCTGCTGGCAGATGGTGGGCAGGGGCAGGTGCAGACAAGGTTGGCTGCAGAGCTCAGGGTATCCTGGGTGTTGCTGTCCTGTTGGTGGGTAGGGTTGTGTTATAAAGCAACTGGTTGTGGAGACCTGTGGTGTTATGGGAATAGTGTTGGCCCACTGGGAACTGACTTGTGTCCAGGGCTGATTGGTTGTCACACTGGAGTCCTAAGAGTTAGTGTTGCCTGTTTGTGGGTGGAGTTCTGGACTGTTGGTCCTAAATAATGGCTATTGGGTGAGGCTGGCTAATCCTAGAGCAGGTTTCTGTACACTGGTGGTTTGGGCAACTTTTGGAGAGGTTCAATGGTCTCAAAGGTTCGGTGGGCTTCCCTGGTGGCTCAGATGGTAAAGCGTCTGCCTACAATGCGGCAGACCCAGGTTCAATCCTTGGGTTGGGAAGATCCTCTGGAGAAGGAAATGGCAACCCACTCCAGTACTCTTTCCCAGAAAATCTCATGGACAGAGGAACATGGTAGGCTACAGTTCATGGGGTTGCAAAGAGTCAGACACAACTCTGCGACTTCACTTCAAATGGTCCCAGAGCTGGTATCAGCTTGCTCATGGGTGGGGACATGGTCTAAGGGATCCTGGGGCTGATGCTTTCTCACTGATTTCTGGAGCTGGGACCTGGAGTCTTTATCTTTGGGTCATGGATACTTTAGAGCTTCTGTATGTTCATTAGTGGGTGAAGCCTGGATCTTTGCTTGTAGGACCCTGATGATCTGGGGAGTTGATATTGGCCCACTGGTGGGCAGAGAAGGTCTCAAGCATTCCTTGTGTTTGTGCCCACCCACTGGTGGGTGAAACAGGGTCCTTGGGTATGTGACTATGTTATGTGAGGTTTCCTGGAGTTGGTGTTAGCAACCTAATGGGCTAGGTTGGAACCCAGTGTTTCCTGGTGTTAGTGCTGGCACTATGGTGAATGAGGTTGGGTTTTAGGGTCTCTGGCTACAGAGCCCTGGAAGTCTCAGATTTAGTGTCTGCCTTCTGATGAGTGGAGCAGTTTCCTGGAGTAGTTGGGTCTTTGCAGCCTACCTGCTTATTGGTCAGACTGTGTCACTACCCAGCAAGTGGCCTGGCCTGGGGTGTCGTAGGACTGATGGTGACTGGATGGTGGATGGGGCAGGCCCAGTGCTAGAGAGTACATTCCAAATATGGTCCATCAATGTTCATATGGTAGTATGAACCTCCCCTAAAAGGCTACTGCCAATATCTGTCCCCAAGGTGACTCCTAGTCACCCCTTGCCTCTCTAGGAGGCTCTCCAAGATCAGACAGTGGATCTGACACAGGCTTCTTTTGAATTTCTGCTTCTGCCATGGGACTCAAAATATAAGATTTTGGGCATACTAAAAATAAAGTCTCAGGACTTCTCTGGTGGTCCAGAGGTTAAAAATCTGCCTTTCCAAGCCAGGGGTGGGAGTTAATTGCCTGGTCAGAGAATTAAGATCCCACATGCCATGGGACAACTAAGTCCATGTGTTACAACTGTTGACCCTGCGTGCCACAACTAGAAAACCTGTACAGTGCAACTACTGAGCCCACATGCTATGGAGCCCATGTGCTACAACTAGAGAGAAGCCCTCTTTTGGCAACAAAGAGCTCAAGGGCCACAACAAAAGATCCCACATGGCACAACTAGGACCCACAGCCAAAAAATGCATTAAGAAAATTAATTTACTAATTAATTTAAAAAAGAATAAAGTTTTCATTTCCTGTAGTCCACTGGCTCTCCTGAAAGTAAGTCCCATTAGTAGTCAAAGATAAACTTTCTAGGGGCTTGTCTTTCTACTGCAGGAGCCCCAGGCTAAAGAACCAAATGTGGGACTTAAACCCTTTGCTCTTTGGGAAGAACTCTGCATTTGACTTCCCTGGTGGCTCAGATGGTAAAGCGTCTGTCTACAATGTGAGAGACCTGGGTTCGATCCTTGGGTTGGGAAGATTTCCTGGAGAAGGAAATGGCAACCCACTCCAGTACTCTTGCCTTGAAAATCCCATGGACAGAGGGGCTTGGTGCAGGCTACTATCCATGGGGTCACAAAGAGTTGGGCATGACTGAGAGACTTCACTTTCTACATTTGTAGTTATTCTCCCATTTGTCAGTTTCTCACCTGGAGCTTTCGGTCTTGATTATACAATGTCTTTGCCCCTCTTAGCTATCTCATTGTGGTTCCTTCTTTATATCCTTAAAATATTTTTTTCTGCTAGTCTTCAGGTTGATTTTATTGATAGTTACTCAGTAAATAGTTGTAACATTAATGTGCCTGTGAAGGAAGTGACCTCAAAGTCTTCCTACTCTTCCAATTTGTCTACTTTCTTTTTCCTAAATAGATTTTACAATCCTCAATTCTAAGAAAGGCATACACACAGGTTATCTAAGAATCTGATTGTGACTATATTGAATTGAGATACATTTGGGAGAATATTTTTATACTGTTTGTTGTAATCAATAAACATGATAGGCTAGAAACAGTTCACTAATTTTTTTAAATGTGTTATATTTTACATTTTAAAAATTTTCTTTTGTTGTATTCCTTCTTAGATATTTGATGTTTTTAGTGACTTATGAGTCTTTAAAAATATATTACATATATACCTGCTATATAAAATTTTCAGTTCAATTCAGTCACTCAGTCATGCCCAACCCTTTGCCACCCCATAGACTGTAGAAGCCAGATTTTCCTATGCATCACTGAATCCCAGAGCTTGCTCAAACTAAAGTCTGAGTCAGTGATGCTATCCAGCCATATCATCCTCTGTTGTACCCTTCTCCTCCTGACTTCAAATTTCCCCAGCATCAGGATCTTTTCCAATGAGTAAGTTCTTTGTATCAGGTGGCACAGTTTTAACAAATAATGAGTAAGTGTTGAAATTTATTCAATGCTTTCCTGAGTCTATTGAAATAATCAATGAATGAGGTGATTTGCATTGACATAATTTTCTAATGGATCATGTTTCTGAAATAAATCAACCTTGAATATGACATATTATCCATTTTGCACTTCGCTGAATTTGGATTTCTATTCTTTTCACGATGATTACATCTCTATTTCTGAGAGCAATTTCCTGGAAGCTTTCCTTTGTTATACTGTTTTTGTTAAATTTTTATAAAAATATGTTATCATCAGAAAATCATATGGCAATTATTGTCTTTTTTTTTTCTTTCCTGAAAGATTTTGGGCAATATTCTTTCTATAAATATTTCATCACATCAATGGACGAAATTGATAACTAATAGAAGAATGAATAATTAATGTCAACGGATCTAAAATTTTCTTCACAGGCAGGTTTAAATTGAATATTTAATTTCTTAATAGAATCAGTGCTTTAGATTTTTTTCTTTTGGACTTGTATTAATCTTCATTAGCTGTGTTATCTAAGAAATTTGTCAACATCTTTTAAATTTTCAAATTTTAACATACTCTTATTTATTGTGTCCTTTTATAAACATTTAAAAATCTATAAGATCTCTACTTTCCCATTTTCCTATCATTCCTGATATTAACAAGTTTTATTCAGTTCAGTTGCTCAGTTGTATCTGACTCTTTGTGACCCCATGAACCGCAGCACGTCAGGCCTCCCTGTCCATCACCAACTCTCAGAGTTCACCCAAACTCATGTCCATTGAGTTGACGATGCCATCCAACCATCTCATCCTCTGTCATCCCCTTCTCCTCCTAACTTTAATCTTTCCCAGCATCAGGGTCTTTTCCAGTGAGTCAGTTCTTCACATCAGGTGGGCATAGTATTGGAGCTTCAGCTTTAGCTTTAGTCTTTCCAATACTCAGGACTGATTTCCTTTAGGATGGACTGGTTTGACCTCCTTGCAATCCAAAGGACTCTCAAGAGTCTTCTTCAACACCACAGTTCAAAAGCATCAGTTCTCCAGCGCTCAGCTTTCTTTATAGTCCAACTCTCACATCCATACATGACTACTGGAAAAACCATAGCTTTGACTAGACGGACTTTTGTTGGCAAAGTAATGTCACTTCTTGTTAATATGCTGCCTAGATTGGTCATAACTTTAAAACTGTTTAAAACATTTAAGCTGTTGTTTACTTTTTAAAATATCATTTAAAAAATTTTATATTGGAGTATAAGGCTTTACAGGTGGCTCAGTGGTAAAGATTGTGCTGGCCAAGAAAGAGACGCAGATTTGATGCCTAGGTCTCAAAGATCCCCTGGTGAAGGAAATGGCAACCCCCTCCAGTGGTCTTGCCTGGAAAATCCCATGGACAGAGGAGACAGGTGGGTGACAGTCCATGAGGTGATGAAAGAATGGAGCATGCCTTAGTGAACAACAACAACAAAATAGTTGATTAGCAATATTGTGTTAGTTTCATATGTATCGCAGAGTGATCCACTTATACATGCACATATATTGAATCCTTTCCTGATTCTTTTCCCATATAGATTATTACAGATCATTGAGTAGAGTTTTCTGTGCTATAGAGTAGATCCTTATTGTGGTTTTAATTTTCATTTCTCTAATGGCTGCTGATGTTGAGTATCTATTCATGTGTTTACTTGCCATCACTATGTTCTCTTCAAGGAAATGTCTTTGTATGTTTTTTGCCCATTTTCTAATTTGATTCTTTTACCTGTTAGTGTGAGAATTATTTTAATAGTTTAGAACTGGTATTTTGTTGCATGTGTTTTGCAATTTGTTTCTGTTTGCTGCTTTTCATACTATCACAGTGTATTTTCGTGAACAATAGTTTTTGACTTTGATGAAGTCCAATTTCTTTTTTTTTTCCTTTTATAGACTATGCTTTGGATACCAAGTCTAACTCTTTACCTAGACCTAGAATTCAAATATTTTCTCCCACTTTTATATTGATTTATAGTTTTACATTTAATTCTGTGGTCTATTTTGAGTCTTTTGTGGAAGGTATGAGGTTTAGATTGAGGTTCAGTTTTTTTTTGTTTGTTTCTTTTTTGCCTCTGGATGTCCATGTCTAACAGCATTATTTGTTGAAAAGCTATATTTCCTCCATTGAATTGTTTCTAAGCCTTTGCTAAAATCAGTTGGACATATGTGGTTGAATCTGATTTCTTTTTATGTTTCCATTGACTAATGTGTCTATTCCTCTAACAATAGCATGTGGTCTTGGTTAATGTAGTTGTGTAATAAAATTTTAAATTTGGTAGAATACTTTCTTCCTTCCTACCATTCTTTTTCAAAATTATTTTAGCTATTTTGGTTCCTTTGACTTTCAATATAAATTATATAATAATCTTGCCTATACCTACAAAGATGGGCTGATATTTTGGTGGGAATTGCATTAAATGTATACAATTTGGGGGACAACAGACAACTTCTCCATGTGGAATCTTTCAATCCATGAACATAGTATGCCTCTCCATATATCCAGCTTTTCTTTGATTTCTTTGATCAGCATTTAGAATAAGTCAGCATACAAGTATCATACATATTTTATACAATATTTTGATTTTTTGACTAATTTTAAATAGCATTATTTTTTTATTTTAATATTTGCATTGTCTATTTTTAAAAAATAGTTTTTATTTCTCTGCTTAAATTTTTCACAGTGTAATTTTTTTTTCTGGAAAAAAATTGATCAACTTTATTTTAAAGTCTGTTTCTGATTATAAAAATATATTTAATCTTATGTATAATCTTATTTTTCTATTTTTATATTTTCCTTTTAGTTTTTCATAATTCTGTTTTTTGGTGTACTTGGTGATTTTTTTTTTTTTTATTAATTGTAAACCATTTGGTTTGAAAATTTAAAGAGCTAGTCTGCTATTCTTTTAGTCTTGGTATTATTTTTTATTTAAATATGATTTTTTTTAGTTTTATTTTTTCTTCTTGGAAGTATATTAAGGAAGAGGCAGATCACTATAAAGCATGTTTATATTGAGGTTATTTATTTCCATTTTTGTGAGAGTCAGACTATTTAAACTGTTTTTACTATTGTTTGTGAACCTTAAGATGTCTCAAGTGAGAGACTGGCATTTTACCAAGACCTCCCCTCTTTGGCTAATTCTAAACTCCATTTCTCTTAGTAGCCTCATAAGAGAAGGGGATAACAGAGGATGAGACGACTGGATGGCATCACCAACTCCATGGACATGAGTTTGGGTAAACTCCGGGAGTTGGTGATGGACAGGGAGGCCTGGCGCACTACGATTCATGGAGTTTCAAAGAGTCAAACACGACTGAGTGACTGAACAGAACTGAACTGGACTGAATACACACACACACACACACACACATATCCATATATGTATGTATATATACATTTTTTTCACCTTCCTTTTCATTATTTTGTTTTGTTTGTTGTTTAGTCACTAAGTTCTATCTGACTCTTTTGCAACCCTCTGCACTGTAGCCCACCAGGCTCTTCTGTTCATGGGATTTTCCAGATAAGAATACTGGAGTAGGTTGCCATTTCCTTCTCCAGGGGATCTTCCCAACCCAGAGATCAAGCCCATTTCTTCTGTATTGCAGGTAGATTCTTTATTACTGAGCCACCTGGGAATTCCTTTTTTATAACAGGCTATTACAAGATATTGAGTGTAGTTCCCTGAGATATACGTGGTCTTCTTTTTTTGCCTATTTTATATATAATAGCATGTGTACATTAATCTCAAACTCCATATTTATCTCCCTCCCACATGCTGCTATCCCCTTTAGTACTCATGCATTTGCACAGTATGTCTGTGAGTCTATTTCTTATTTTGTAAATAAGTTCATTGTATGTGGAACAACTGGTTCATAATTAGGAAAGGAGTATGACAAGGAAGTATATTGTCACTGTGCTGATTTAGTTTATATGTAGACTGCACCATACAAAATACTGGACTGGATGAAACACGTCAGGATCAAGATTGCCAGGAGAAATACCAAGAACATCAGATATGCAGATGATATTGATCTAATGGCAGAAAATGAAGAGGAACTAAAAAGCTTTTTGATGAGGGTGAAAGATGAGAAGGAAAAAGGTGACATAAAACTCAATTTTCAAAAACCTAACATCATGGCATCCGGTCTTATCACTTCAAGTCAAAAAGATAGGGGAAAAGTAGAAATTGACAGATTTCATTTTTTAGTCTCCAAAATCACTTTGGACAATGACTGCAGCCCTGAAATTCAGAGACATTTGCCCCTTGGAAAGAAAGCTATGTCAAACCTAGTTGTTGTTGTTCTTGTTTTGCCAAGTTTTGTACAACTCTTTTGCCATGGGATTTCCCAGGCAAGAATACTGGAGAAGGTTGCCATTTCCTTCTCCAGGGGATCTTCCTGGTCCAGGGATTGAACCCATGTCTTCTGCATTGAAAGCAGATTCTTTACCATTAAGCCAGTAGGGAAGCACTGATAAACCTAGACAGCATATTAAAAAGCAGAAACATCACTTTATTGCTGATCCTGTTCATGATGACAATTGTCTCACTGTTCACTAAACCCAGGGTAGGCAAGGCATGAGCTAAGAGGCTGGAAGAAGACTCAAGGAGCCTTCTTGAGGAACTGCAGACATGTTTATTTTCTCCTGGCTGACACAGCAGCCATAACAGTGTTCTCTCCTGGTTGATGCAGCTGCTGTAGCAGTATAAATGGTATATTCTCTCCTGTTACTCAACAGACACAGCCATGATGCAGGAGTAATGCCAACACTTTCTCTATGGAACACATATCCCTACAGCACAAAGTAGCCTATGGCCAAGTGAATGTCTTGTGATGTGCCTGCAGAGAGTTCTAAGTGATCTCAGCTGTTACACAGTCATTATTTACAAAACATGTGGCCAGAGAGCCTGAATATGTCATCTTGGCTAATTTACTCACCCCACAATCACTTTGCTGACAAACCTGTGTATAGTCAAAGCTATGTTTTTTCCAGTAGTCCTGTACTGGTGTGAGAGTTTGACTATAAGGAAGGATGAGTGGCAAAGAATTGATATTCTCAAGTTGTGGGGCTAGATAAGACTCTTTAGACTCCCTTGGGCAGCAAAGAGATCAAGCCAGTCAATACTAAAGGAAATCAACCCTGAATATACATCAGAAGGACTGTTGCTGAAGCTGATGCTCCAATGCTTTGGCCACCTGATGTGAAGAGTTAACTCAGTAGAAAAGGCCCTGACACTGGAATGATTAAAAGCCAAAGGAGAAGGGGATGACAGAAGATGAGATAGTTAGATAGCATGACCCACTCAGTGGACCTGAATCTGAGCAACTCTGGGAGACAGTGGAAGATAGAGGAGCCTGGCATTTTACAATGCATGGGATAACAAAGAGTTGGACATAACTTAGCAACTGAAGAACAACAATCATTTTATAGATTCCACAAATAAGTGATATCATATGATATTTATCTTTCTCTGATTTACTTTACTTAATATGGCAATCTCTAGGTCCAATCATGTTGCTACAAAAATCTTTTCCTTTGTTCAGCTTTTGACTTCTTGTATTCAGTACTGACATTTTCCTTGGTGAGTAGTGACCCTTGAAAGTTTTGTCTCATCTCTTTATATTTACTTTTTGTCTTTGATTTTTTTCTCTTAAGTTCTTTGTATTCTTAGGAAACAGAATTCTTGAAATAGATGGCAAATAAATTACATTGTTGAGTTTTCCTACTTGTTATGTTTGGAGCAATTGTAGCAATATAAGCTCATCTACCATAGTCAGAAGCAGATATCCTGGACTCTTATTTTATTTTTGAGAATTCCATAATTAATTCCTAAAATAAAATCAATAAAACAGTGAATGTCTAGAAAGAACATTATCGGAGAAACATATGTTATTGATAGCTTTCCTAGAAAAGAGAAAATATAGTGAGGCCATGATAATATTTTCATATATTTAAATGATTGTTATATATGAGAGAAAAATATTTTCTTTAATGCTGCATTATAATATTCTACTAAAAGTGACAGAGAAAAGTGCATTTTTGTTCCATTTAAGCAAGTTTTTGCTGATAATTCACACAGTTTATAAATAGAACATGCTGTTCTCTAAAGTACAATGCTCTGCACCACAGAGAATGGCTAGAAAGAGGCTTGTGGAATCTACATAAAGAATAAAAGCTTATGAGGAGAAAGCTAAATTCTAAATAAGCCCTGAGGAATATTTATGGATTAACAAGCAAATTAGGTACAATGAATTTTCCAGAGATGAGAAATGTTTTATGAAAAGACATGGTGATGAAGAAGTATAAATTACTTTGAGTA
The DNA here is from genome assembly GCF_027580195.1 of Bos mutus. NCBI lineage: Eukaryota > Metazoa > Chordata > Mammalia > Artiodactyla > Bovidae > Bos > Bos mutus. Next base: position 77,279,878 of record NC_091631.1, on the reverse strand, counting down.
GTTTTGTCTGGATAAAGATTTTAATTTGATCAATCATAAAGATATTTTCTACTAAGAGCAAGCTTCTATCAGAAATTCTTTAATAATTTATTGTACTTATGTTTATATTTTCCTGTAATTTTCTACCATACTATGAAGCATTTAATAGAAGGGGTAAATTTTTTCATTTCTTTATTCCTTCCTGAAGACAATAGGGATTATACAGGGTTGTGAGGAGGAAGAAATAAGTTGACATCAGTCAGTCAGTCAGTTCAGTTGCTCAGTTGTGTGCGACTCTTTGTGACTCCATGGACTGCAGCATGCCAGGCCTCCCTGTCCATCACCAATTCCCGGAGTTCACTCAAACTCATGACAGCGTGATATCAGTACTTTGAAAATACTTATTTGAGGTAACCAGAAGAAACCATTTAGAGTGAAAACATTGATCCTAGTTAGGAAGTTTTCTGTAAAAGAAATATTTTCTGTAGTGAAAACAAAGAGGAAGAATTAAAGATACCACAGAGGAAGAATTGGAACAATTCAGTAAACTGGCTGTAGTAAACTAAGGAAAGAGAGAAGTGACTCCCAGCCTGTATAACTGGGACAATATTGGTTTTACTTATAGAAACTTATAAGAAACACTCTTATCCCTTGAGATACTTTCTATCATGTATTACAAATTACAGTGAGTGCTTCACTTTGCAGTGTCTAATATCTGCCCATGACAGGAATGTTCAGAGAGTTCTACATCTCTCATTGAAAATCCTATATTTCCATAACACTTATTGACACATCTTTGATTAATTATGGTCTGATAGGATTTTATTTATTGTTATGTTAAATGAATGGTTCATAAGTTTTCCAAGATTATAATTTCATGAGTGCTAGATATGTATAGTCTGCTGCTGCTGCTAAGTCGCTTCAGTCATGTCCGACTCTGTAGGACCCCATAGACAGCAGCCCACCAGGCTCCCCCATCCCTGGGATTCTCCAGGTAAGAATACTGGAGTGGGTTGCCATTTCCTTCTCCAATGCATGAAAGTGAAAGTGAAGTCGCTCAAGTCGTGTCCAACTCTTAGCAACCCCATGGACTGCAGCCTACCAGGCTCCTCCATCCATGGGATTTTCCAGGCAAGAGTACTGGAATGGGATGTCATTGCCTTCTCCAATGTATAGTCTAAACATGTTTAAATTATATCTGAGTGATAAATCCAATTTCATTTAATTTTTAATAATATTTAACTAAAATTAATTAAATAATATAAAAAACCAATCTATTATCATCACCATATCACAATATAGATGTTCCAGAAGATTTTTACCATTTAACTTCAAATCAAAGTCATGTAAACACTTACAAACTGTAATTATACTGAATTTGCCAAATGTGTTTTGAGTTCCTAATTATAGCTAATGTTCACTTTCATAATCCAATTTGTTTTCTGCTGCAGCTAACCTAAATGTAAACTCTTTAGTGTTTGCAATTTGAGTAGCTTTTCCACAGAATTATTACATGTCAAAGAATTGGATTTTTTAATTATAACAAAAGCCCATTTGAAACTGGTTTAAGTAATGCAGAAATATGTTATCTCATATAAGAAGACATATAAGTCCCAGGTCCAGCACATCAGAGATCAGTCCTTTATTAGATGACTTTCAGCTCAGTTCAGTTGCTCAGTCGTGTCCAACTCTTTGAGACCCAATGGACTGCAGCACACCAGGCTTCCCTGTTAATCACCAATTCCTGAGGCTTATTCAAACTCATATCCATCGAGTTGGTGATGCCATCCAAACATTTTCTGTCGTCGACTTCTCCTTCCACCTTCAATCTTTCCCAACATCAGAGTCTTTTCAATGAGACTTTTCTTCACAACAGATGGCCAAAGTACTGAAGTTTCAGTGTCAGCATCAGTCCTTCCAATCAATATTCAGAATTGATTTCCTTTAGGATTGACCAGTTGGATCTCCTTACAGTCCAGGGGACTCTCAAGAGTCTTCTCCAACACCACAATTCGAAAGCATCAATTCTTCGATGCTCAGCTTTCTTTACAGTCCAACTCTTACATTCATACCCGATGACTGGAAAAACAATCAGATCAGATCAGTCGCTCAGTCGTGTCTGACTCTTTGTGACCCCATGAATCGCAGCATGCAAGGCCTCCCTGTCCATCATCAACTCCCGGAGTTCACTCAGACTCACGTCCATCGAGTCAGTGATGCCATCCAGCCATCTCATCCTCTGTCGTCCCCTTCTCCTCCTGCCCACAATATCTCCCAGCATCAGAGTCTTTTCCAATGAGTCAACTCTTTGCATGAGGTGGCCAAAGTACTGGAGTTTCAGCTTCATCATCATTCCCTCCAAAGAAATCCCAGGGCTGATCTCCTTCAGAATGGACTGGTTGGATCTCCTTGCAGTCCAAGGGACTCTCAAGAGTCTTCTCCAACACCACGGTTCAAAAGCATCAATTCTTTGGCACTCAGCCTTCTTCACAGTCCAACTCTCATATCCATACATGACCACATGAAAAACCATAGCCTTGACTAGACGAACCTTTGTTGGCAAAGTAATGTCTCTGCTTTTGAATATGCTATCTAGGTTGGTCATAACTTTCCTTCCAAGGAGTAAGCGTCTTTTAATTTCATGGCTGCAGTCACCATCTGCAGTGATTTTGGAGCCCAGAAAAATAAAGTCTGACACTGTTTCCACTGTTTCCCCATCTATTTCCCAGGAAGTGATGGGACCGGATGCCATGATCTTCGTTTTCTGAATGTCAAGCTTTAGCTTTGACTAAACAGACTTTTATTGGCAAAGTAATGTCTCTGCTTTTTAATATGTTGTCTAGGTTGTTCATAGCTTTTCTTCCAAGGAGCAAGTGGTTTTTTTAATTTCATGGCTGCAGTCACTAACTGCAGTGATTTTGGAGCCCCACAAAATAGTCTCTCACTGTTTCCACTGTTCCCCATCTATTTGCCATGAAGTGATGGAACCTGATGCCATCGCCTTTGTTTTCTGAATGTTGAGTTTTAAGCCAGCTTTCTCACTCTCCTCTTTCACTTTCATCAAGAGGCTTTTTAGTTCTCCTTCACTTTCTCCCATAAAGGTGGTATAATCTGCGTATCTGAGTTTATTGATATTTCTCCCTGCAATCTTGATTCCAGCTTGTGCTTCATCCAGCCCAGCCTTTTGCATGATGTGCTCTGTATTTAAGTTAAATAAGCAGGGTGACAACATATAGCCTTTACGTACTCCTTTCCCTATTTGGAACCAGTCTCTTGTTCCATGTCTGGTTATAACTGTTGCTTCTTGACCTGCATACAGATTGCTCAGAACGCAAGTCGGTGGTGTGGTGTTCCCATCTCTTGAAGAATTTTCCATAGTTTGTTGTGATCCACAAAGTCAAAGGCTTTGGTGTCATCAATAAAGCAGAAGTAGATGTTTTTTTGGAACTCTCTTACTTTTTCAATAATCCAGCGGATGTTGGCAATTTAATCTCTGGTTCCTCTGCCTTTTCTCAATCCAGTTTGAACATCTGGAAGTTCACGGTTCATGTTCTTTTGAGGCCTGGCTTAGAGAAGTTTGAGCATTACTTTGCTAGTGTGTGAGATGAGTGCAACTGTGGGATAGTTTGGACATTCCTTGGAATTATCTTTCTTCGGGATTGGAATGAAAACTGACCTTTTCCAGTCTTGTGGCCGCTACTGAGTTTTCCAAATTTGCTGGCATATTGAGTGTATCACTTTCACAGAATCATCTTTTAAGATTTGAAATAGCTCAACTGGATTTCCATTATCTCCACTAGCTTTGTTTGTAGTGATGCTTCCTAAGCCCCATTTGACTTCACACTCCAGGATCTGGCTCTAGGTGAGTGCCCACACCATTGAGGTTATCTGGATCATCAAGATCCTTTTTGTATAGTTGTTCTGTTTATTGTTGGCACCTCTTCTTAATGCTTTCTGCTTCTCTTAGGTCCATGCCTTTTCTGTCCTTTATTGTGCCTTCTTTGTGTGAAATATTCCCTTAGTATCTCTAATTTTCTTGAAGAGATCTCTAGTCTTTCCCATTCTATTGGTTTCCTCTATTTCTTTGCATTGATCACTGAGGAATGCTTTCTTATCTCTCCTTGCTATTATTTGGAGTTCTGCATTCAAATGGGTGTATCTTTCCTTTTCTCCTTTGCCTTTAGGCTCTCTTCTTTTCTCAGATATTTGTAAGGCCTCATCAGCCAAACATTTTGCCTTTCTTTTTCTTGGGTATGCTCTTGATCAATGCCTCCTGTACAATGTCAGAAACCTCTGTCCATAGTTCTTCAGGAACTATGTCTATCAGATCTAATCCCTTAAATATATTTGTCACTTTCACTGTATAATCATAAGGGGTTTGATTTAGGTCATATCTGAATGGTCTTGTGTTTTTCCCTACTTTCTTCAATTTGAGTCTGAATTTGGCAATAACGATTTCCTGATCTGAACCACAATAAGCTCCCAGTCTTTTTTTTTTTTTTTGCTGACTCTAGACCTTCTCTATTTTTGGCTGCAAAGAATATAATCAATCTGATTTTGGTGTTGATTAGATGGCTTTATCCTTAACTAAAGTTTCAGGTGTCAGTTTCAGGTGTCACATCTAAATAGCACAATAACCAAAGTTCAAAGAAGGTTTTTTCTATTACCTTATTTCTTTATTAAGTAGGAAGTACACCTTTTTACTGTACCTTAATAAATTTGTCCTTATATCTCATTGATCAGAATGACATACTAAAACCTAAATCAATTAATTGATTGCTGCAGAGGGCAATTGCATTACCACAATTTTCTTGGCCTCATAAAAATCCACTGTCTGGAGGGATTGATTCAAGTGGTAGAGTAGAAGGACATGCATTCATCTTCTCATGTGAGAGCACCAAAATTGCAACAATTGAACAGCTTTTGATAGGAGGATGCTGGAATGCACCCAAAAAAAAAAAAAAAAATACTCCATATCCAAAGACAAAACAGAAGCTACCATCAATCTTAATTAATAAATATAATACAATAATCTATTATCATCACTGAACTTCAACATAGGTGTTCCTGTAGCTTTTTAACTTTTAACTTGAAATCAAAGTGACATTCTGTTGCTGCTGCTAAGTTGCTTCAGTTGTGTCTGACTCTGTGTGACCCCAAACACGGCAGCCCACCAGGCTCCCCCATCCCTGGGATTCTCCAGGTAAGAACCCTGGAGTTGGTTGCCATTTCCTTCTCCAATGAATGAAAGTGAAAAGTGAGAGTGAAGTTGCTCGATGGTGTCCGACTCTTCACGACCCCAAGGACTGTAGCCCACCAGGCTCTTCCATCCATGGGATTTTCCAGGCAAGAGTACTGGAGTGGGTTGCCATATCCTTTGCCACAAAGTGACATAAACACCTACAAATTGTAGCTTTACTGAATTTGCCAAATGTGCTTTGAATTCCTAATTATAGCTAATGCTTAATTCCATAATCCAGTTTGTCTTCCATCTTTAATAATTCCACTGAATTATTAAGGGCCAAAGAATTACAGTTTTAAATTTGACAAAATGGTAGGAAGGAGGCAATCAGCATAAAAATCAAATCCCATATCCTTCATGTGGTCGTGGTGGTGGTGAGGTAGTTGTTCAGCCTAACATATGAGGGAACTCCCATAGGGTTATCAGCTGATTTCTCAACAGAAACTCTACAAGCCAGAGGAAACAGTGCAACATATTTAAAGTGATGAAAGAAGAGAACCTACATCCAACCAAGACTGCTCTACCTAATAAAACTCTCATTCAGATTTGACAGAGAAATCAAAAGCTTTCCAGACAAGCAAAAGTTAACAGAATTCAGCATCACTAAATCAGTTTTGCAACAAATGCTAAAGAAACTTCTCTAGGCAGGATACACAAGAAAAGGAAAATACCTACAAAAAATAAACCCCCCAAATTAAGAAAATGGTAATTGAGTCATGTGTGTGTGTGTGCACACACACGTTCAGTTTCTCAATCATGTCCAGATCTTGGTGACCTCACAGACTGTGGCATACCAGACTCCACTGTTTTCCAGGCAAGAATACTGCAGCAAGTTTCTATTTCCTACTCCAAGGATTTTCCTGACCAAGGGGAATGGATTAAATGCAACAACAAAAAGACACAGCATAGCTGGGTGCATGAAAACAAGCATATTCATGTGCTTCCACTTACCACACAGGGCTCTACCTAACCCCCCAAAGTTCATGTAATTATTTTATATTGTTAGATTAATCATCGTTCCATTATGGCTTACAATTGTAATTATCTTTTATTTTTTGTTTGGCTATTGATTGTGAAAACTTATCAACATCTTTTACTATTGTGATTATGTAACTATTATTCATTTTAATACCATTGTATCAAACTGGTCAACAGAAAATAATAGAATTCTATATCATGAAATATAATGGATCAAGACCATCTCCATGGAAAAGAAATGCAAAAAAGCAAAATGGCTGTCTGAGGAGGCCTTACAAATAGGTGTGAAAAGAAGAGAAGTGAAAAGCAAAGGAGAAAAGGAAAGATATAAACATTTGAATGCAGAGTTCCAAAGAATAGCAAGAAGAAATAAGAAAGCCTTCTTCAGCGATCAATGCCAAGAAATAGAGGAAAACAACAGAATGAGAAAGACTAGGGATCTCTTCAAGAAAATCAGAGATACCAAAGGAATATTTCATGCAAAGATGGGCTCAATAAAGGACATAAATGGTATGGACCTAACAGAAGCAGAAGATATCAAGAAGAGGTGGCAAGAATACACAGAAGAACTGTACAAAAAAGATCTTCATGACCCAGATAATCACGATGGTGTGATCACTGACCTAGAGCCAGACATCCTGGAATGTGAAGTCAACTGGGCCTTAGAAAGCATCACTACGAACAAAGCTAGTGGAGGTGATGGAATTCCAGTTGAGCTATTCCAAATCTTGAAAGATGATGCTGTGAAAGTGCTGCAGTCAATATGCCAGCAAATTTGGAAAACTCAGCAGTGGCCACAGGACTGCAAAAGGTCAGTTTTTGTTCCAATCCCAAAGTAAGGCAATGGCAAAGAATGCTCAAACTATGGCACAATTGCACTCATCTCACATGCTAGTAAAGTAATGCTCAAAATTATCCAAGCCAGGCTTCAGCAATATGTGAACTGTGAACTTCCTGATGTTCAAGCTGGTTTTAGAAAAGGCAGAGGAACCAGAGATCAAATTGCCAACATCCGCTGGATCATGGAAAAAGCAAGTGAGTTCCAGAAAAGCATCTATTTCTGCTTTATTGACTATGCCAAAGCCTTTGACTGTGTGGATCACAATAAACTGTGGAAAATTCTGAAAGAGATGGGAATACCAGACCACCTGATCTGCCTCTTGAGAAACCTGTATGCAGGTCAGGAAGCAACAGTTAGAACTGGACATGGAACAACAGACTAGTTCCAAGTAGGAAAAGGAGTACGTTAAGGCTGTATATTGTCACCCTGTTTTTTAATGTATATGCAGAGTACATCATGAGAAACGCTGAACTGGAAGAAACACAAGCTGGAATCAAGATTGCCGGGAGAAATATCAATAATCTCAGATATGCAGATGACACCACCCTTATGGCAGAAAGTGAAGAGGAACTAAAAAGCCTCCTCATGAAAATGAAAGTGGAGAGTGAAAAAGTTGGCTTAAAGCTCAACATTCAGAAAATGAAGATCATGGCATCCGGTCCCATCACTTCCTGGGAAATAGATGGGGAAACAGTGGCAACAGTGTCAGACTTTATTTTTCTGGGCTCCAAAATCACTGCAGATGGTGACTGCAGCCATGAAATTAAAAGACGCTTACTCCTTGGAAGGAAAGTTATGACCAACCTAGATAGCATATTCAAAAGAAGAGACATTACTTTGCCAACAAAGGTTCGTCTAGTCAAGGCTATGGTTTTTCATGTGGTCATGTATGGATGTGAGAGTTGGACTGTGTAGAAGGCTGAGCACCGAAGAATTCATGCTTTTGAACTGTGGTGTTGGAGAAGACTATTGAGAGTCCCTTGGACTGCATGGAGATCCAGCCAGTCCATTCTGAAGGAAATCATCCCTGGGACTCCTTTGGAAGGAATGATGCTAAAGCTGAATCTCCAGTACTTTTGCCACCTCATGCGAAGAGTTGACTCATTGGAAAAGACTCTGATGCTGGGAGGGATTGGGGGCAGGAGGATAAGGGGACGACAGAGGATGAGATGGCTGGATGGCATCACTGACTCGATGGATGTGAGTCTGAGTGAACACCGGGAGTTGGTGATGGACAGGGAGGCCTGGCGTGCTGCAATTCATTGTGTCGCAGAGTAGGACATGGCTGAACGACTGATCTGATCTGATTTCCTTAGTATTGATATTTGATATCCTTGCAGTCCAAGGGCTTCTCAAGAGTCTTCTTCAACACCATAGTTCAAAAGCATCCATTCTTTGGCACTCAGCTTTCTTTATGGCACAACTCTCCCATTCATATATAAGCGAAAGCTAAAGTCATTCAGTCGTGTCCAGCTCTTTGCGACCCCATGGACTATACAATCCATGGAATTCTCCAGGCTAGGATACTGGAGTGGGTAGCCTATCCTTTTTCCAGTGTATCGTCCTGACCCAGGAATCGAACTGGAATCTCCTGCATTGCACGTGGATTCTTTACCAATTGAAATATGAGGGAAGCCCTGGAAAAATCACAGCTTTTGTAGATGGACATTTGTTGGCAAAGTAATGTCTCTGCTTTTTAATATGTTGTCTAGATTTGTCATAATTTTTCTTCCAAGGAGTAAGCATCTTTTTATTTCATGGCTGCAGTCACCATCTGCAGTGATTTTGGAGCCCCCCACCCCCAAATAAAGTCTCTCACTGTTTCCATTATTTCCCCATCTATTTGGCATGAAATGATGGGACCAGATGCCATGACCTTCATTTTTTAATGTTAAGTTTATGCCAGCTTTTTCATTCTCCTCTCACTTTCATCAAATGGCTCTTTAGTTCCTCTTTGCTTTCTGCCATAAGGATGGTGTCATTTACATATCTCAGGTTATTGATATTTCTCCCTCTAGTCTTGAATCCAGCTTGTGATTCATTCAGCCCAGCATTTTTTCATGATATACTTTGCATATAAGTTAAAAAAGCAGGGTGACAATATAAAGCCTTGACATACTCTTTTCCCAATTTGGAACCAGTCAATTCTTCCATGTCCAGTTCTAACTGTTGCTTCTGGACCTGCAATGCAGGTTTCTCAGGAGGAAGGTAAGGTGCTTTAGAAAACTGACAAATTTTTGCCTAAAATATTTATGACAGTTTAATTTCACTTGTTTGATTAAGTATGAAATTGATGCCAGATTTCTGACATATTCACTCAAAATTTTCATATGTCTCCTTTTATACTGGCATCTGGCATTACTGCTAAAAATCTAGAAAGCTTATTATATTAGTGATCTTTAAATATGTGAATGAGGCTTGAGACTTTTAATCAAATTCTAATAATACAAGGAAATAATATATTATCTAAAAAAAGGAAATTAACAGGTGATACACTATTATTAACTAAAGTGCAGATCTTGTTCAAATTTCACAAAATTTTATGCTAATGTCCATGACTTGTTTTCATACATTATTCAAGATTCCACATTGTATTTAGTTGCACTGAGCAGCTTCAGCGCATTCAACAATTATGGTAATTACTGTTTTACTTTTTATTATGGTACAAAAACTTTCCAGTTTTCCTTGTTTTATCTTCTTAGATTCATCATTTAAAAGTGGGCATTTCATTTCCAAATACATGGGCTTTTTTTTAAAAGTGTTTTTGATATTAATTTCTCATTTAAATGCTTCTCGGCCATCAGCCTCTGTGTTTTTCAGTCTTTTAGCTTTATTGAGGTTTTCAATGGCTAAGTCAAAGATCTCTCTTGCTAAATGTCACTTTGCACTTGAAAATATGTGGATTATTTTCAAGTATCTTTTGATATTGATTTCTAACATAATTCCACAGTGATAAAGGAACAGACTCAATATGATTTCAATAACCTTAAACCATGAAATGTTTGCACTTTATTTTATGTTCCTTGATATGTTCCAGTGTCTCCTAGTCTATAGTCTATAGCACTTGAATAGAATTTGTATACTATTGTTGTGTGAAAATTGCATAATCTTAGTTATGTTGAATTGATTTGTAGTGCTTTTCAGGTTTACTATATCCTTCTACTTTTCTATATATTCATTCTGTTTAATTTTATAAGTTTAATATTAACATTTTAACTAAATATTAAATTTAATTTACATAATATCAAATATAATGCATCTACTTAAAAATAATTACAATATATTGTGGAACTGGATGTAATTTTGTTCTGTATTTTACAAGTATCCTGTAAATGCATTATCATATTTTCATTATTTAAATTTTTTTTTGTTTAAAGAAATAAATAATTAAAACTGAAAAAAAAAGAAACAGGTCAATGACATTTTAAATAGGGTTTTTCTTTCTTTTCATATTGATAAAAGGCTGGATAGTTGAGTAAAATCTGAGTATTTTAGAAAACATAAGGGAAAGCATGGAACTGTAGAGGGTAACCAATAGGGTATACTCCAGAAGTTCTACAATGTTAATTGCTCAAAAGAATTTTTTTGGATAGAGTCTTAACTAACTTTGTGCACAAAAAAATGAGGTTAATTGCTTTTGTATATAATCTTCAATAAGACTTTATATGAAAAAGTTAAGCAACAATATAGGGGACTTCCCCAGTGGACCAGTGATTGAGACTTAGTCTTCCAGTAACAGGGGCTGTGGGTTTGATCCCTGGTGGAGGAGTTAGCATCTGGCACCCCTTGTGGTTGGGAAACAAAAACATAGAACAGAAGCAATACTGTAACAAATTCAATAAAATATTTAAAATAATTATTTCTTAAAAATAAAATAAATCTTAAAAAATAAAATAAAGCTTAAATAATAAATAAATATTTTAAAAGAAATCATATAAATACAATAAATAATATAAATTTCCATAAAATTAACTCTCACATCTCAAAAGGTCAAATATCACATGTAATAAACTCAGAACCATTGTAGAGTATCATATAGTCTTCAAGGGAATATTGTAAAGGATTTAATTTTGCATATGTTATTTATAATGTTATCTGATGACAGTTGTAGGAATATAGCACTCAGTTAAAAGATCTTCAAGCTTGTTCATGAAGAGTGTCATCTATAGTTTTGTAAAATGATGCACGAAACTGCAAATTTACATTTTAGAACATTTTTAACATAAAAATTTAAAAAAATAAAATAAAGGAAATTCCAATTATTCCAGCAATAATAATCAATCTTTCTCTCCACCTACCCACCATTAATTTTTCATTATAATTATAAATCAATCTTGTAATCATTGCCAATACACACAGTGTTTTTAGGATCTAAATACAATGTATATAATTTCTACTTACATTTTTCCTCTATTCTTCTCTAACATTGTTTTATTTACTTATTTTTTGGCTTTCTTTTATTTTTTTTAATTTTAATTGGAGGCTAATGACTTTACAATATTGTGGTGGTTTTGCCATACATTGATATGAATCAGCCATGGGTGTACATGTGTTCCCCATCCTGACCCTCACTCCCCATCCCATCCCTCAGGGTTATTTCAGTGCACCAGCCCTGAACACCCTGCCTCATGCATCGAACCTGGACTGGCAATCTGATTCACATATGATAATATACATCTTTCAAGGCTATTCTCTCAAATCATCCCACTCTCACCTTCTCTCACAGAGTCCAACAGTCCTTTACATCAGGGTCTCTTTTGGTGTCTTGCATATAAAAGTTTTATAGAGAAGATAAACACTGTTATTCTTAAAGCTAAGCAGAGGCTTGAGAAACACTCTGGTTAACAGAAAATATGAGCACAGACCTTCTATCCAGCAACCCTTACCCTTTGCTTGGGATCAATATATTAGCTCTTTTTTCTTTCTTAACATAGAGTTTGGGCTTCCCTGATAGCTCAGTTGGTAAAGAATCTGTCTGCAATGCAGGATACCCTGGTTTGATTCCTGGATCAGAAAGATCCACTGGAGAAAAGATAGGCTACCTGCTCCTCTCTCCTTGGGCTTCCCTTGTGGCTCAGCTGGTAAAGAATCGTCCTGCAATGCGGGGACCTGGGTTTGATCTCTGGGTTGGGGAGATCCCTTGGAGAAGGGAAAGGCTACCCACTCCAGTATTCTGGCCTAGAGAATTCCATGAATTGTATAGTCCATGGGGTTGTGAAGAGTCAGACACGACTGAGTGACTTTCACTTTCAACATAGCGTTTTAATCTTCATCTAGATCCCTCTAGAGTTTTAGGTGATATAGGACCAAAAATTTATGGGGGAAAAAGAAAAAAAAATTTTACATGATTATCTATTATTCTTAGTATTAAAATGAGGTTTCAAATGGGCTATTCTCCCTCTAGTAGACATAGAAAATGGTTTCTTGGTCTTTCTGATTTCTTTGAAAATTGCAACAATTTTTATAATGAGAATGGTCCGACGATTGTGAGACATAACAGGCAAACCTGGGAAATTCTGCCAGTTTTGTATTAACTTGTGGTGTTTGTTCTTGATGTCTGGCTTAGATGGGCTCTGTATCAGCAAATAATATTTATTTTCATCCCTTTATGGCTAAGCAAATGAGGATACTTATTTTAATCCATTTCATTTTCTGTATTTCTTCTTTTGCCATAGTGAGGATGGCAATAGTGTTTGTAGTGATATTGATGTGGAGTTCATGGTTGAAGATTTGTGCTTGTAAAGTTCAGAGACAGATATTGAGGATTACTGAGATTATAAGTGTTGAACAGTAGTCACTAGAAATTCCAAGGGGTAACATGGTCATCAAGTCTTAACAGCTGGATGAAAAATACAATTCTGTCAGGGGATGACTAGTAATTGTCATCATATCCAACTATCGTTTTTATGAGTATTAGCTAATCGTGTAAACTCCTAGTTAGGAAAAGAGCATCAGTGGAGGCACTGAGAGCTTGATTAGACTAGTAAAGTAAAATCAAGCCATGACAGTTTTGTGGTAGCAGATGGTCCTTCATTAACACTAATAAGAAAAAAAAAACAAAAACAAAAACTGGTGATCATTCCACTGTTTGAGGAAATGTTGTGAATGCTCCTGCTTCTAAAAACCCTGGCCACTACCATCAACATCTTTGCATCCACAGAGGTTCAAAGAGGAGTCAGTGTGGAAGGAAGGAGAGAAAGAACTGGTTGCAAGTTATATCTATACAGGTAATAGAGGGATTCTGAAGCCAGGTACAAAACCATGTACACAAATATTTTATGCAAAAAGAAAAAGATCATACTTATGTATTTTATTCTAAGCTGGCACTAAAATCAGTTGAAGTACATTTTAAAGAGATAAAATAAAATAAAATTTAAAAAAAATAAAGAGATAAAATTAAATTCAATAATATTTATTGTTTATAATGTGTAACATTAAGAAACCCAAAACCTTTTCATTGTCGTTGACTTTAAGTAACTAGAATTCACTGAGAACTTGCTATCTAATAGCCACTGTGCTGAGTGATTGCTATTTATAATTTCCTTTAAACTTTAAACAACTCAAGAGGTATATATTTTAATCATCTACATTTTATTTATAGAAAAACTAAAGCTCAGATAGTTTAAAAATCTTGTCTAAGATCACATGACTTTCCAAGATGCGTGACTAGAATTCTTATCCATTTCTAACTCCTGTACTGACACACTTAACCAGCTTGTGACACTGCTCAAGTAGTTTAAGAAAGTAATAATATTAAAATCAAGTCAGATTTGTTTTCCTCAAACATATGAACTTTTTTATTCAACTCACATGAAAATACCTTAATAAGCTCTTAAAAATCTACATCTTTGTGGAATTCAGATTTTCATATAATGCACTGGTCATACTATATGACAGCAAAATTGCCAATTAAGCAGCAGCCATAATTTGAAGAATTTTGTACTGTGCATACACATTTGCTATATTTTCAGTAGCTTTCAGCTGCTGGATTAAACATCATTAGAATCCAGTGAAAGCATAACAGACAGGAAGGCTAGAGGAACCCAAACAGAAGAAGTAGGCTGCAAGTATCAGATATTTATTTTTATCTCTCTCTTAAGTGGCAGGAAGAAGCAGACTACACCTGTCACTCCCCACCGCCCCCCGCTTCTCTATACAAAATTAACAGGAAGTTTCTTTTAAAATTATGTGTTGCCATGACAACACCTGGTTCCACCTGAACTTAACTTTTCTCAAAACCTTGAGCTAACCAACGCATTTTTCTTATGGAAATGTTTTTCTTAAGCTATGTTAATAAACTATGTATTTATTTTAGACTCTTTCTTCAAGTTCCTCTTAAGACTCAGAAAGGACTTCACAAACCAGTATGTTTTACTCAACAAACCACTGGATTTTACTCATGCAAATGGTCTCTTAAGCTGTGTTAATGATACTATGTATTTGCTTGGAAACCTACTTTTCTTCAAGATTCATGTCAATCACTTTATGGCCCAGGACAACTCACCTTGTGCCAATGTTATCTCAAAATGCATGTTGTCGGTGAGGGGCCTGGGGCCATTCTCTAAGTTTTGAGACATTTCCTCTCTCTAATTAGCAGCCTGCTAGTAGCTATATAACTTCCTGCTAAAGACTAGGAGGGGGGCACTCTTTCTGTCCCCTTCTGATGTCTATGTCAGAAGTATTCTGTATCTCTTTTATACTTTAATAAAACTTTATTACACAAAATCTCTGAGTGACTGAGACTCATCACTGGCCACAGATTGAATTCCTCTCCTCCAGAGGCCAAGAATCCTGGTGTCTTTCACAGGTCAGCAACAACCTTTCAGTCCAAACGTGTATCAAATACTGCAAAACATGATGTCAGAAAGTGAAGAACTTTTATAAAAAGTTAGTGAATGGGAAAGCAGACTGTAATAAACCAAGTGGAATTTTCCCCAAGGTCCCGGGTCAAAGTTGTTTCTGAAAAAGAAGTTGGATCTTTAATGGAAATGAATGATAAGAAAGTCTGTTTTGCAATTTATATGAGAGAACTTACAAATGTAATGATTATTTTAGTTTCTTCTCTTGTTTTATTTCAGGATTTTGATTTGTGTGTGTATTTTAGCATTCAGAGGATAGAATTCTATGTTTCACAGCTCTTTCTATATAAATTCTCTTAGATAATATATCATTTGATAACTATACCTAAACATGTTTTTTTTTTTTTTTTCTCAAAGTTATACTGTCTGTAATAGTTCTTCCCTGGATGACAAGGTTTTTGATTTTGTAAACTTAGTTGAGTAGATAAGTAGAACATATAATTAAAAATTAATTTAGTCTCATTTAAACTCAAATAGCACCCTTTCTTATTGTAAAATTCAGACTCAAATTGAATAAAGTAGGGAAAACCACTAGACCATTCAGGTATGACCTAAATCAAATCTCTTATGTTTATACAGTGAAAGTGACAAATAGATTCAAGGGATTAGATCTGATAGAGTTCCTAAAGAGCTATGGACTGAGGTTCATGACATTTTACAGGAGGATGTGATTAAAACCAATACCAGGAAGAAGAAATGTAAAAAGGCAGATTGGTTGTCTGAGGAGGCCTTACAAATAGCTGAGAAAAGAAGTGAAGCAAAAGGAAAAGGATAAAAAGAAAGATACATTCATCTGAATGCAGAGTTCCAATGAATATCAAGAAGAGATAAGAAAGCCTTCCTCAGTGATCAATACAAAGGAGTAGAGGAAAATAATAGAATGGAAAAGACTAGATATCTCTTCAAGAAAGTTAGATAAATCAAGGGAATATTTCATGCAAAGATGGGCCCAATAAAAAGACAGAAACAGTAAGGACCTAACAGAAACAGAAGATACTAAGAAGAGGTGGCAAGAATACACAGAAGAACTATACAAAAAGATCTTTATGACCCAGATAACCATGATGGTGTGATCACTCACCTAAAGCCAGACATCCTGAAATGTGAAGTCAAGTGGGCCTTTGGAACCATCACTATGAATAAAGCTAGTGGAAAGGATGGAATTCGAGCTGAGTTATTTCAAATCTTAAAAGATGATAATGTGAAAGTGCTGCATGCAATATGCCAGAAAATTTGGAAAATTCAGCAGTGGCCATAGGACTGGGAAAGGTTAGTTTTCATTCTAATCTCAAAGAAAGGCAAGGTCAAAGAATGTTCAAACTACCACACAAATGTACTCATCTCACATGGTAGCAAAGTAATGCTCAACATTCTCCAAACTAGGCTTCAGCAGTACATAAACCAAGAAATTCCAGATATTCAATATGGATTTAGAAAAGAGGAACCAGATATCAAATTGTCAACATTTGTTAGATCATAGAAAAAGCAAGAGAGTTTCAGAAACCATCTACTTCTGCTTTATTGACTATGTGAAAGCCTTTGACTGTATGGATCACAGCAAACTGTGGAAAATTCTTCAAGAGATGGGAATAGCAGACCACTTTACCTGCCTAAAGAGAAACTGTATGCAGGTCAAGAAGCAACAGTCAGAACTGGACATGGAAAAGCAGACTGGTTCCAAATCGGGAAAGGAGTATGTCAAGCTGATTGTCACCATGAATGTTTAGCTTATATACAGACTATATCACGGGAAATGCTAGGCTGCATGAAGTATAAAATCAAGATTTCAGGGAGAAATATTAATGACCTCAGATATGCAGATGACACCATCATTATGGCAGAAAGGAACTAAAGAGCCTCTTGATGAAAGTGAAAGAGAAGAGTGAAAAACTGGCTTAAAACTCAACTTTCAAAAAACTAAGATCATGGCATCCGGTCCCATCACTTTATGGCAAATATATGGGGAAATAATGGAAACAGTGTCAGACTTTATTTTCTTGGGCTCCAACATCACTGCAGATTGTGAGTGCAGCCATGAAATTAAAAGACTCTTGTTACTTGGCAGAAAAGCTATGACATACCTAGACAACATACTAAAAACAAAGCCATTACTTTGCCAACAAAGGTCTATTTAGCCAAAGCTAGTAGTCATGTATGGATATGAGAGTTGGACCATAAAGAAAACTCAGTGACAAAAATTGTTGCTTTAAAAAAAATATTTTAATTGGAGGATAATTACCTTAGGATTTTGTGGTATTTTTTGCCTTACATCAACATGAATCAGTCATGGGTGCACATATGTCCCCCATCTTGAACTCCCCTCCCCACTTCCCTCCCCGGCCCGTCCCTCTGGGTTGTCCCATAGCACCAGCTTTGAGTGCCCTGCTTCATGAATCAAATTTGCACTAGTCATCTATTTTACATATGATAATATACATGCTTCAATGCTATTCTCTCAAATCATCCCATCTTTGCCTTCTCCCATATAGTCCAAAAGTCTGTTTTTTACATCTGTATCTCTTTTTCTGTATTGCATATAGGATTGTTGTCACCATCCTTCTGAATTCCATATATATGCATTAGTATACTATATTGGTGTTTCTCTTTTCTGACTTACTTCAGTCTGTATGATAGGCTCCACTTTGATTACCTCATTAGAATTGACTCAAATGCATTCTTTGATTTCTTTGGAAGGAATGATGCTAAAGCTGAAACTCCAGTACTTTGGCCACCTCATGCAAAGAGTTGACTCATTGGAAAAGATTCTGATGCTGGGAGGGATTGAGGGCAGGAGGAGAAGGGGACGACAGAGGATGAGATGGCTGGATGGCATCACTGACTCGGTGGACATGAGTCTGAGTGAACTCCAGGAGTTGGTGATGGACAGGGAGGCCTGGCGTGCTGCGATTCATGGAGTCGCAAAGAGTCGGACACGACTGAGTGACTGAACTGTACTGAACTGAATTAGTGCTTTTGAACTCTGGTGTTGGATAAGTCTCTTGAGAGTCCCTTGGACTGCAAGAAGATCAAACCAGTCGATTCTAAAGGAAATCAATCCTGAATATTCATTGGAAGGACTGAAGGTGAAACTCCAGTACTTTGGCCACCTGATGCAAAGGACTGACTCACTGGAAAAACCCTGATGCTGGGAAAGATTGAAGGCAGGAGGAGAACAGGATGACAGAGGATGAGATGGTTGGATGGCATCACTGACTCAATGGACATGAGTTTGAGTAAGCTCCAGGAGTTGGTGATGGACAGGGAAGCCTGGTGTGCTGCAATCCATGGGGTTGCAGAATTGGACACGATTGAATGACTGAAATGAACTGAACTGAACTCCCTTTCTCCAATTGTAGTTTTTAATTTAAAAAATATATACTGCATTTTGAACACAAGGTTTAATAAAATCAGCTTTCTCCCAATTAACATAAAACATAATTTCTGCCACCCACACATGATGGTATATTGCTGAAATTTTTGCTATACTCAAATATGAGAGTTTAATCAGATTTTACCCATACTGATAAAAGTTCTATTAAAGTAAATGTTCTGAAAATGTTCCTTTAAATCAGCTTTATATGTGTACAATTCAATGATACTGGTAAATTTATGGAGTCATGTAATCATCACCATAATACAATTTTAGAACATTTTCATCACCTCCATTTTGTTACTTTTTGTCTTACCCAGAGCCTTAGGAAACCACTGTTCTGCTTTCTGTCTGTAAATCTGTCTCTTTTAGACACTTCATATAAATGGGATCATAGCATGTAGTTTCATGACATGTAGCCATGACTTACTTTTTTCACTTAGCATGATGATTTTTGAGTTTCATTCATTTTTGTAAAAATTTTAAACTACTCTCTTTTGTTAATTTTTTTAAAGTATTCAAGATTGGGATGGGGAGGAAATTCTCTTTAAGCATTTTATTTTTGAATAAATAACATATACAAAATGATAGCTAACATGAATTAAAAGCTTGTAAAAACCAACTTTTAAATGGTATAAAGTTATAAATTACTTTAAATACACAATATCTCTGTGAATATTTTTTTATTACTTTCACCATATAAATGAGAAGATGGAAGTATAATGAAGCTAATTTGCCCAATCACAATACTAGTTAATGATGAAGATGGAGTTTGAACCCAAGAAATCTGGCTTTAAAATCAACACTGTTAATCCCTAGGCCAAGAGATTATTAATATTATATTCAAAATGTTTTCATAAGATAGTGATTAGATGAACTAAATGGAAATGTCAGGCAAGATATACAAAAACATTTAAAATCCTTTTCCCTGGGAGAGAATGAATGGTAGAAAGTGTAACTGGCAGTGTTAAATAAGCAAAGTTAACAAATAATCTGATTGTTACATGTGGTACCAGGGAATACAAGTCACAGTGACAATCTATGCTTTCTAGGTAAAGGGAACTGCAGAAAATACAAATATTTAATGATTTGAATATGTGTGGGACTCTATCAGGAAAGCAGAACAGGTTCTACTCTGAGGAGTTTGTGTATTAAAGGGGATTTAATATATTCATACTGAGTAGTATTTGATAGTGATTGCAGGCATGAAATTAAAAGATGTTTACTCCTTGGAAGGAAAGTTATGACCAACCTAGATAGCATATTCAAAAGCAGAGACATTACTTTGCCAACAAAGGTTCGTCTAGTCAAGGCTATGGTTTTTCCTGTGGTCATGTATGGATGTGAGAGTTGGACTGTGAAGAAGGCTGAGCGCCAAAGAATTGATACTTTTGAACTGTGGTGTTGGAGAAGACTCTTGAGAGTCCCTTGGAAAGCAAGTCCAATCAAACCTAAAGGTTTGAATATCTTGAATATCCATTGGAAGGACTGATGCTGAAACTGAAGCTCCAATGCTTTGACCACCTTATGGGAAGAGCTGACTCATTAGAAAAGACCCTGGTTCTGGGAAAGATTGAGGGCAGGAGAAAAAGGGGACAACAGAGGTGATAGTGGCTAGCATACCCTGAGAAAACGTGTGACTGGCATCCACATCGCCTTGATGGGAGTGTGTCTAGTGTTGAAGAAAGTAGAGCCTGTGCAGTGTGTGAGGTGAGACTTGCTCTCTGCTCAGTGACAGTCACAGTCTTGTCTCAGGTGGGTTCTGCTCCCATATTACTGGAGAAGAACCCCTTAGGTTCAGGCTCAAGGTGACTCTGTTCCCTTTAAGTGTGTGCTTTTCATTCTTTGCACACTAGAACTTTTGCCCTAATGGAGGAGAGCACTAAAGTGAGGTTTATATACTTACAGGTATGATGTAGATATCTGTGGCTCCTCTCGGACACAGACCAAGGTGGCATCTATTTCCCTGTTGTCCTCCCAGACCTAGGGCAAAATTATGGTATGGAGCAGGTGGGGCTGGAGCATTTTCTTGACTGTAACTGGAAGTCAGAGCTTTGTTTTCATGGGAATTGAAGAGAATGCACCACCCTCAAAAGTCTGGGCTTCTGAGGCACTGTTTTGGTAATGATCAAAAATAGCCACCATCATCCCACCTAGAACCCTCAGGTCCCAGGTTCTAGATTGAACTTATTCCCAGGAGCCGGCCTTTTCTAGATACAGTGTGAAGCTGTAGTGTGGACTGAGTGAGATCTGAGTATTTACTCAGGTTGGTTTGGGGAGCGCAGTAGGGCTGCAACTACGGGGGTGGACTTTTCTCTGTCCTGTTTGGTGGCAAGCGAGCAAGTATCCATGTATTCCTCCTTGCCAGGCTTTCTTTCTGCCCTAACATTCTCCAAACAGTCACAGGATCTTTTCTACTCTGCTTAGGACACCCTGGACTGGGAAACTCAGTCTGTGGTTTGACCTGCCCACTCTGCCCAGGTCATCTTCTTTTTCCTCTTAGTCCCTTCCCAGGAGAAGGCAATGGCAACCAACTCCAGTACTCTGGCCTGGAAAATCCCATGGATGAAAGAGCCTGGTAGGCTGCAGACCATGGGGTCGCTAAGAGTTGGACACAACTGAGTGACTTCACTTTCATGCATTGGAGAAGGAAATGGCAACCCACTCCAGTGTTCTTGCCTGGAGAATCCCAGGGATGGGGATCCTGGTGGAATAGAAAATACCAAAACATATAAAGTGTTCAACAGAGTTTAATGTGTTAGAGAAACTTGAAGTTGTAAACACTGAAAAGTTTCCATTGGATGGAGACCATCATTAAAGCTTCATAAGAACAGGTTCACCTGTGTGGCTGGGGAGAGACAGCAAACTTCAGGATGCTAAAAAATGAAGGAAAGCTGAGGAAATGCAGTGAACTCTTACTGCTTTTCAAGACTTTTCTGACAATAGAAGAGAAAAAGCTAGGTAATTAGAAGGGATGCTATGTTAAAGGTGAAAGGAGAGTCAGGAGCTTGAAACAGAAGTGTGGAGAAAAACTGGCCTCCTTGGAGTGAGCTGAGGTTTAGAGAGAATGAAGTAAAAAGTGAATTGAGATATTTACAATGTGCATTGTTTAGTGGTAGGAGGAATATAAGATCTCTACCACTAACTACAGGAACCTTGATAAAATTTTCTTAGATAAACCATGGTCATGGAGGCATGTAGGAAGAAAAGTAAAGAGGAAGAAAGGGATGCAGTTTGTATTCTTTGTTTGAATAAATATCAGTAAAAAAAAGTATTACATTGAGATTAATTATAAATATAGACTATATTAAAATATTTAGTGCCTGCATAGTATTCATAGAAAAAAAAAAAAAAATAAAATTGGAAAAGGAGAGAAATCAAGATGGAGACATAAGGGGATCTGGAGCTCATTGCTCCCTCCAAACCCACAAATACATAAAAAATTAATCTATATGTGGAAAAAAATCTCATGGAAAATTAACTGGAAACTGACAGAAAAATTCATGTGGGTCACAAAGAGTCGGACACGACTGAGTGACTGATCTGATCTGATCTGATTCTGTTGCCTTCACTATTTCCATGCCCTCCTGAGCATGTAGTTCCATACTTTTGACCACTTATTCTATGTTTTGCTCTGAAATTTTCCCCCTCTTCCCACTCTGTAATTGTGATTCTTTCCATGTTTCTATCCTTAATGTATTTTCCTTCACATGTTCTCTTTGTGTAATTTTATCCATTTTTATGATTAAGTTTTTTTTTTTGAATGTAGAGTTTTAAAACAGGTTTTTCTGTATGCAGATCGATATAGTATATTTTTTCCATTTCTCCTTTATTCTCCTTCTCTTCTTTATTCAGGTATTTTTAAGGCCTCCTCAGACAACCTTTTTGCATTTTTTTTCTTGGGAATGGCCTTGATCACTGGCTCCTGTACAATGTCAGGAGCCCTCAGTCCATAGTTCTTCAGGCACTCTGTCTATCAGATTTAATCCCTTGAATCTACTTGTCACTTTCACTGTATAATCATAAGGGATTTGATTTAGGTCATACCTGAATGGTCTAGTGGCTTTCCCTACTTTCTTCAATTTAGGTCTGAATTTTGCAATAAGGAGTTCATGATCTGAGCCACAGTCATCCCTTGGTGATAAAAATGTATCCATTTTAATGATTTAAGTACCTAACATTCTGAAAAAAAAAAAAAATATATATATATATAATGATGTCCCACTACCTACGGAATCATCTTTCTTTCAGGCACATCACACATAATGAACCCTTATTATGTTCAGGGTATATACTTACACCAAGAAAGTTCATATATTTTTACTCATTATTTGTTGTACAGTATTACTCTTATTAAATCTTTACTACAGTCCTTCAAGAAAGGGTTAATTGTTCCCATTGGTTTTCCTGGTGGCAGAGATAGTAAAGAATCTGCCTGCAGTGCAGGAGACCTGGATTTGATCACTGGGTGGGGAAGATACCTTGGAGAAGGGAATGGATACCCACTCCAGTATTCTTGTCTGGAATATCCTGTGAACAGAGGACCTTGGTGTGGTCCATGGGGTCACAAAGGCAGACGTGATTGAACGACGAAGCACACATTCCCATTGTTATTAAAAAAAAAAAAAAAAAGCCAATCCCAAGCTCAAAGAATGACAGTAAATTTTGCAGATATAACCTTGCTGATTAATGTCAAGACAAGATTGAGAAGTGAGGTTTTTATGATTCCATAGTTTATAACCTTTCCATTATCAATTTTACCTTCCTAGTACCTATGCTCAAAGGGCTTACATTCTTGCTGAGTAGCTGGCATATATAAAAGTCTGACATTCAAAAGTCTAAATCATAAACTACCCCTTAACTGATCCCTGCATAATCACACTCATTTCAGCTTTCAAATTTTTTTTTTTTTTTTTGCCATGGAAGTAGTGAAAAATTATTCAAAGTCTATCCAAACTTAAGTCACTTGTCCATCTTTATTATGAAGCTTTATTTGGACCTTGCTATCAATATTGAGTGCTGCTTTCCCATTTTGACCCTTTACAAAAATTTTCTTTCAGTTCAAATTCTAGAATTCTCTATTTTGTTACTCCATAATTTCTTATTTTACTTGGGGGAGATCTCAAATACAGTTAAGAGCTTGTGGTGGTTAAAGACTTTGGCTTTGCTGCTGTATGTATATATATTAGAAAGGCACTGCAAATAACTGCTACTCATAAGTTCATTCTTAATTTTATTGAATTTTAAGTTGAATTGAATTGCTTTGTGACCTATATTAATGCTATATAATGGAGAGAAAGCTTAGTAATATAAAACTAATTCTGGTATACAAAGAAAGCAACAAATGATTATATAAATTTGTAACAGAAAGTATTTTTGCAACTATTCCAAGCTCAGTAAATCAAAAAATAGCTTGCCAGATGTGACTCCTACTTTTCTATAAAATTCATCATTTTCTACATGCATTTAAAAAGAAGGAGCAGGCTCCAGGAGTTGGTGATGGACAGGGAAGCCTGTCGGCTGCAGTCCTTGGGATCACAGAGTTGGATATGACTGTGCGATTGAACTAAACTAAACTGAAAGAAATAATTCTGCAAATAGCAACACACAAAGAAAATTAGCCCTTGCTCCTATTTACCATTTATCTATTTAATCATCAATATCTGCTGCTGCCGCTAAGTCACTTCAGTCGTGTCCAACTCTGTGCGACCCCATAGACGGCAGCCCACCAGGCTCCCTCGTCCCCGGGATTCTCAAGGCAAGAACACTGGAGTGGGTTGCCATTTCCTTCTCCAATGCATGAAAGTGAAAAGTGAAAGTGAAGTCGCTCAGTCATGTCCGACTCTTTGCGACCCCATGAATCGCAGCACACCAGGCCTCCCTGTCCATTACCAACTCCCGGGGTTCACTCAGACTCAGTCCATCGAGTCAGTGATGCCATCCAGCCATCTCATCCTCTGTCCTCCTCTTCTCCTCCTGCCCCCAATCCCTCCCAGCATCAGAGTCTTTTCCAATGAGTCAACTCTTCGCATGAGGTGGCCAAAGTACTGGAGCTTCAGCTTTAGCATCATTCCTTCCAAAGAAATCCCAGGGCTGATCTCCTTCAGAATGGACTGGTTGGATCTCCTTGCAGTCCAAGGGACTCTCAAGAGTCTTCTCCAACACATTTCAAAAGCATCAATTCATCAGCACTCAGCTTTCTTCACAGTCCAACTCTCACATCCATACATGACTACTGCAAAAACCATAGCCTTGACTAGACGGACCTTTGTTGGCAAAGTAATGTCTCAGCTTTTCAACATGCTATCTAGGTTGCTCATAACTTTCCTTCCAAGGAGTAAACGTCTTTTAATTTCATGGCTGCAGTCACCATCTGCAGGGATTTTGGAGCCCCCCAAAATAAAGTCTGACACTGTTTCCACTGTTTCCCCATCTATTTCCCATGAAGTGATGGGACCGGATGCCATGATCTTCGTTTTCTGAATGTTGAATTTTAAGCCAGTTTTATCACTCTCCTCTTTTACCTTCATCAAGAGGCTTTTGAGTTCCTCTTCACTTTCTGTCATAAGGGTGGTGTCATCTGCATATCTGAGGTTATTGATATTTCTCCTGGCAATCTTGATTCCAGCTTGTGCTTCTTCCAGCCCAGCGTTTCTCATGATGTACTCTGCATATAAGTTAAATAAGCAGGGTGACAATTATATTTGTATAAAACACACCTGATTATGGACATTGAGTTGAGTTGAGAAAAATTTTAATTTCTGAAAAAATAGGCGTTAATATTGCAGTGATTTTTGATGTTGATTCAGTAACAATAAATGATTGAAGATTATGTTAATGTAGCATTTTTAATAAACATAGGCTAAATGTTCAACAAAGCTTAAATTTTAAGTTAAACTTGATGGCTTTTAGAAGTAACAAGCACTCCTTTGAAACTTCCCTGTCTCTTCATTATTACTATATTAATTAATACTTACTCAATCCCTCCGATGACAGACCCTCTCTCCCTACACTATTTCTTGTTCAGACAAACCTCTACTTTGTTTCTATCACAATATTTTTGTTGTTGCTCAGTCACTCAGTCATGTCTGATTCTTTGTAACCCCATAAGCAGCAGCACTCTAGGCTTCCCTGCCCTTCACTATCCCCCTGAGTTTGCTCAAATTCATGTCAACTTAATCATTCAAACACTTAATCCTCTGTCACCCCCTTTTCCTCCTGCACTCAATCTTTCCCAGTATCAGGGTCTTCTCTAATGAGCCAACTCTTCACATTGGTGGCTTTTCAGCTTCATCATAAGTTCTTCCAAGGAATATTCAGAGTTGATTTTCTTTAACATTGATTGACTGGTTTGATCTACTTATTCTCCAAGGAACTCTCAAGAGTCTTCTCCAGTGTCACAGTTTGATACAAGCAACTTTTCAATGCTCAGCCTTCTTTATGGCCCAACTCTCACATCTGTACATGACAACTGGAATTATATGCCTCCAAAATAATGTTTTCAGCTCAAAATTATCACATAAAGATATTTTAGTTACTACTTTATCTAAGAAACCTGGCCATATGAATCTTGGTTTAAAAATAATCTGTTTTCTTATGTTCTCATGTATTGTCCACAGCCATATTTTATTACAGTGAATTTCATAACCTTGGTGTTTGTAAAATTCATAGGGATATTTGCAAAAATGCATGTCTCTAGCTTGTATTCTCCTGGAAAAGGTCATGGCAACCCACTCCAGTATTCTTGCCTGGAGAATCCCCAGGGACAAAGGAGCCTGGCAGACTATACAGTCCATGGGGGTCACAAAAAGTCAGACATGACTGAGCATCTAGGCACAGCCTGTATTCTAGAATTATCCAACAGTTCTTGGGGAAAGCTGATACATATGAATTTTAAATAAATATTCCTCATAATTCTGATATTGGTAATATGATTTAATTGTGAAATAAACAATGAGAAACTCTGGTCCTTAATATTTACTCTTGATAACTCTTTCCAGGCTTAATATTTATTCTTGATAACAATTTCTCAGACTCAGGTGAGGGATGGTGGAGTAAAAGGATGTGTGCTCATCTTCTCCTGGGAGAACTCCAAAATTACAATTCACTGCTGAACAACCATTGATAAGGAGAATGTTGGATCCCACCAAAAAAGTATACCCCATGTTCAAGGGCAAAAGGGGATCCCCAATAAGATGGTAGGAGAGGCAAAGTCAAGTTTAGAATCAATTGCCATACCCGTCAGAGATGCTCAGAGGGCTCAAACAGATCCTTGTGTACACCAGGACCCAGAGACACCACAGAGACTGAACCAGACCTGCCGTTGAGTGTTTGAGTGTCTCCTGTGGAGGTATGGATCAGCAGTGGCTTGCCACAGGGGCGGGGCTCTGGGTACAGCAGATCTGGGTCACACACATGTGTCATGAGCCCTCTTGGAGGAGGTTACCATTAACCCCACCATAAAGCTGCTCAGCAGATGACCCACAAATTGCAGAACAATTACAACAAAGAAATTCTCACACTGTTAAGAAAGTTATAGGACCCACAACAGATTTCCCAACCTGGGGATCTGGCAAAGGAACTGGCTTATGGGGTTACAAAAGGAACTGGCAAAGGTTCCCTGAGAATCCCCAGGGAATTTGACTTTGGAGGCCAGTGGGATTTGATTACAAAACTTACACAGAACTGGGGAAACAGATACTTGGAGGACACAAACAAAACCTTGTGCACACCAGTGGTCATGTACAGATGTGAGAGTAAGGCCATAAAGAAGGCTTAGCACTGAAGAATTGATTGTATCAAGCTGTGGTAGTGGAGAGTTCCTTGGAACCAGTACCCAGGAGAAAGGGGCAGTGATCCCACAAGAGACTGACCTAGATTTGCCTGTGAGAGTTCCAGAGTCTCTGGTGGAAGCATGGGTTGGTGGAGGCCTGGTGCAGGGTCAGGGGCAGTACACGTGGTGGTGCGTGCACAGGACATTTTGAAGGAGGGCGCCATTATCTTCCTTACTTCCACCACGATTTCCTCTCAGGTCAAACAACAGGGAGGGAAACAGCCCCATCCATCAACAGAAATTGGATTAAAGGTTTACTGAGCATGACCCTGACCATCGGAACAAAACCCAGTTTACCCCACAGTCAGTCTCTCCCATCAGGAAGCTTACAGAAGCCTCTTATCCTTATGAGAAGGCAGACAGGATGAAAACCACAACACAGAAAGCTAATCAAACTGATCACATAGAGCACAACCTTGCCTAACTCAATGAAGCTATGAGCCATACCATGTAGGGTTACCCAAGATGTGGGTCATGGTGGAGAGTTTTCACAATATGTGGTCAACTGGAGAAGGGAATGGAAAAACACTTCAGTATTCTTGCCTTGAGAACCCCAGGAACAATACGAAAAGCCAAAAAGATAGGATACTGAAAGATGAACTCCCCAGGTTGGTAGGTGCCCAATATGCTACTTGAGAAGAGTGGAGAAATAACTCCAGAAAGAATGAAGAGATGAAACCAAAGCAAAAACAATGCCCAGCTGTGGATGTGACTGGTGGTGGAAGTAAAGTCTAATGCTGTAAAGAATAATTTTGCATAGGAACATGGAATATTAGGTACATGAATCGAGGCACATTGAAAGTGGTCAAACAGGAGAAGATGGCAAGAGTGAACACTGACATTTTAGGAATCAGTGAACTAAAATGGACTGGAATGGGAGAATTTAATTCAGATGACCATTAAGTCTACTATTGTGGGCAAGAATCTCTTAGAAGAAATGGAGTAGCCCTCATATTCAACAAAAGGGCCCAAAATGCAGCCTTTGTGTGCAATCTCAAATGACAGAATGATCTCTGTTCATTTCCAAGGCAAACCATTTAATATCTCAGTAATCCAAGTCTTTGCCTCAACCATTAATGCTGAAGAAGCTGAATTTGAACTGTTCTATGAACACCTACAAGACCTTCTAGAACTAATACCCCCAAAATGACATGTTTTTCATCATAGGTGACTGGAATGCAAAAGTAGGAAGTAAAGAAATGCCTGGAGTAACAGACAAATTTGGCTTTGGAGTACAGAATGAAGCAGGGCAGGCCACTTCTTTACAAACTGAGCTATCAGGGAAGTCCTAGACCATTCACTTTTGCCAAGAGAACACACTGGTGATAGCAAACACCCTCTTCCAACAGCACAGGAGAAGACTCTATACATGGACATCACCAGATGGTCAACACTGAAATCAGATTGATTATATTCTCTGCAGCCAAAGATGGAGAAGCTCTATACAGTCAGCAAAAACAAGACTGGGAGGTGATTGTGGCTCAGATCATAAACTCCTTATTGCAAAATTAAGAGTTAAATTGAAGAAAGTAGGGAAAACCACTAGCACATTCAGTTATGAAAGTGAAAGTCTCTCAGTCATGTAGGACTCTTTGTGATCCCAGATACTGTATAGTTCATGGAATTATCCAGGTTAGAATACTGGAGTGAATAGCCTTTCCCTTCTCCAGAGGATCTTCCAAATGCAGGGATTGAACGCAGGTCTCCAACATTGCAGGTGAATTCTTTACCAGCTGAGCCAAAAGGTAAGCCCAAGAATACTGAACGTGGTAGCCTATCCCTTCTCAGGCAGATCTTTCCATCCCAGGAATCGAACTGGTGTCTCCTGCATTGCAGGTGGATTCTTTACCAACGGAGCTAACAGGGAAGCCCCAGACCATTTGGATATGACCTAAATCAAATTTCTTATGATTATACAGTGGAGTTAACAAATAGATTCAAGGGATTATATCTAATAGGCAGAATTACTGAAGAACTATGGACTGAGAGGTTCATGACATTGTACAGGAGGCAGTGATCAAGACCATACCTAAGATAAAGAAATTTAAAAAAGGCAAAATGGTTGTCAGAGGAGGCCTTACAAATAGCTGAGAAAAGAAGAAATGCTAAAGGCAAAAGAAAAAAGAAAGATATATCCATTTAAATGTAGATTTCCAAAGAATAGTGCTAAGAGATAAAAAAGCTTTAGTCAGTGATCAATGCAAAGAGATGGAGGAAAACAATAGAATGGGAAAGACTAGAGATCTTTTCAAGAAAATTAGCAATATCAAAGGAATATTTCATGCAAAGATGGGCACAATAAAGGACAGAAATAGTATGGTCCTAACAGAAGTAGAAGATACTAAAAAGAGGTGGCAAGAATACACAGAGGACCTATACAAAAAAGATTTTCATAACCCAGAGACCACAATGGTATAACCACTCATCTAGACTCAGACATCCTGGAATGTGAAGTCAAATGCACCTAATGAAGCATCACTAAGAACAAAGCTAATGGAGGTGATGGAATTCCAGTTGAGCTATTTCAAATGCTAAAAGATGAACTGGAAAAGGTCAGTTTTTATTCCAATCTCAAAGAAAGACAATGCCAAATAATTTTCAGACTACCTCACAATTGCACTCATCTCACACGCTAGCAAAGTAATGATCAAAATTGTCCAAGCCAAGCTTCAACGTGAACTGAAAACTTCCAAATGTTAAAGCTGGATTTAATAAAGGTAGAGGAACCAGAGATCAATGGGCCAACATCTGTTGGATCATTGAAAAAGCAAGAGAGTTCCAGAAAAACATATAGTTCTGCTTTATTGATGACACCAAAGCCTTTGACTATATAAATCACAACAAACAGTGGGAAATTCTTCAAGAGATGGGAATACCATACCACCTAACCTGCTCCCTGAGAAATCTGTATGCCTGTCAAGAAGCAACAGTTAAAACTGGACATGAATAACAGACTGGATCTAAACAGGGAAACAAGAGCATCAAGGTTGTATGTTGTCACCTTCTTTTTTAACTTATATGCAGAGTATATCATGAGAAATGCCAGGCTGCATGAAGCAGAAGCTAACATCAAGACTGCTGGGAGAAATATCAATAACTTCAGATATGCAGGTGACACCACCCTTATGGCAGAAAGTGAAGAAGAACTAAAGAGCCTCTTGATGAAAGTGAAAGAGGAGAGTGAAAAAATTGGCTTAAAACTCAACATTAAAAAAAAAAACTAAGATCATGGCATACGGTCCCATCACTTCATGGCAAATCGATGGAGAAACCATGGAAACAGTGACTGACTTTATTTTTTGGGCTTTAAAGTCCTGGCAGATGGTTACTGCAGCCATGGAATTAAAGGATGCATGCTGCTTTGAAGAAAAGCTATGACCAACCTCGACAGCATATTAAAAAGCAGAGACATGACTTTGCCAACAAAGGTCCATCTAGTCAAAGCTATGGCTTTTCTAGTCGTCATGTATGGATGTGAGAGTTGGACTCTAAAGAAAGCTGAGCACTGAAAAATTGATGCTTTTGAACTGTGGTATTGGAGAAGACTCTTGAGAGTCCCTTGGAGTGCAAGGAGATCAAACCAGTCAATCCTAAAGGAAATCAGTCCTGAATATTCATCGGAAGGACTGATGCTGAAGCTGAAACTCCAATATTTTGGCCACCTGATGCAAAGAACTGACTCACTGGAAGAGACCCTGATGCTGGGAAAGAATCCAGGCAGGAGGAGAAGGGGGGAACAAAGCATGAGATGGTTGGATAACATCACCGACTAAATCGACAAAAGTTTGAGCAAGCTTTGGAGTTCTTGGTGGACAGGGTAGCCTGACGTGCTGCAGTCCAAGGGGTCAGAAATAGTTGGACATGACTGAGTGACTGAACTCAACTTATATTCCTTACATTTAACCACAGTCAATACTCTTGTAATTTCCTAGCTTTATTTTTCTTGTCTTTTTACTTTTTTTTTTATCTTTTTTTTTTTTTTTTAAATTTTTTAAAATTAATTTTATTTTATTTTTAAACTTTACATAATTGTATTAGTTTTGCCAAACATCAAAATGAATCCACCACAGGTATACATGTGCTCCCCATCCTGAACCCTCCTTTCTCCTCCCTCCTCATACCATCCCTCTGGGTCGTCCCAGTGCACCAGCCCCAAGCATCCAGTATTGTGCATCGAACTTGGACTGGCGACTCATTTCATATATGATATTATACATGTTTCAATGCCATTCTCCCAAATCATCCCACCCTCTCCCTCTCCCACAGAGTCCAAAAGACTGTTCTATACATCAGTGTCTCTTTTGCTCTCTCATATACAAGGTTATTGTTACCATCTTTCTAAATTCTATATATATGTGTTAGTATACTGTATTGGTGTTTTTCTTTCTGGCTTACTTCATTCTGTATAATAAGCTCCAGTTTTACCCACCTCATTAGAACTGATTCAAATGTATTCTTTTTAATGGTTGAGTAATACTCCATTGTGTATATGTACCACAGCTTTCTTATCCATTCATCTGCTGATGGACATCTAGGTTGCTTCCATGTCCTGGCTATTATAAATAGTGCTGCGATGAACATTGGGGTACAGGTGTCTCTTTCAATTCTGTTTTTTTTTTTTTTAATGGAATTATTCTGCTTCCTACTTCATATGACAGCTAGGCATATGGTGGGGTGTTTTTAGGCTCATTTCTATTTTGTAGCTTGTGTTAGATATTTGAAATTTGTCCTCTATGAAGAAGGTACTCTTCCCTTGTTTCATTTTATAGAAAAAGAGATTGAGATTTAGCAAGCTTTAGCAACTTATCCTTTGTCATAGTGAGTCCAAATGGAACAGAAATCTTCAAATCAGTTTATCCTTTTAACATTCTCAGTTCATTTCAGTCTCTCAGTCATGTCTGACTCTTTGCCACACCATGGACTGCAATGCACCAACTTCCCTGTCCATCAAGAACTCCCAGAGATTCTCAAACTCATGTCCATTGAGTCAGTGATGCCATCCAATCATTTCATCCTCTTTTGTCCCCTTCTCCTCCTGCTTTCAATGTTTCCTAGCATCAGGGTCTCTTCCAATGAGTTAGTTCTTCGCATCAGGTGGCCAAAATATTGGAGTTTCAGCTTAAGCATCAGTCCTTCCAATGAATATTCAGGACTGATTTCCTTTAAGATTAACTGGTTTGGTCTCCTTGCACTCCAAGAGACTCTCAAGAGTCTTCTCCAGTACCACAGTTCAAACCCATCAATTCCTAAAGTAGCTGATAGCCAGGCTCAGGTCTAAACAATTTATTTAATGAAAACCAGGAAGGAAGAACATTCTAGACAGGAAGGCTAAGATGTGTTAAGACTGAAGATTGGGTAGGGTATGGGATGGTTGAATAAATAGAGCCCAATATGACTGAGATAGGTAGGTAGAGGAGAAAGATATGGGGGCAGATCAGGGCTGAAGAGGTAGGTGAAAGGGAAATCGTGCTTCGTCAGTGGAGAAACCTTGAAGGGCTTTAAACAGAAATTACTCCTTTATTTATAAGGACCCACTTATTTTCTAAAGCCAATCAAAATGTGATGATGAATATTTCTGGTAATGTGAATGTATTCCTTCTGGTCATGAAGGAATACAAATAGACTAAGGTAAGAAATGGCCTACTCAAACCACAGGCACAGACGGAGATGATTAATAGTTACGCTTTCTGCACTGCATGCTGGAGTTCCAATTTCTTTGAGAAGCATAAAGTGATTATAACACACAGATTTTACTATTTGTCTATATATGTTCCCCCCCCCACATGTGTTTTCTTTTTGAGATGTTTTCTGTTCATTAAAGGGCTGTTCTTCCAACAGTCCCTGTTTGCTAGAAATTATTTCTCTCAGTTATGTAACTGGTTGTTATTATTTAAAGCAATTATTTAACTGGTTATTAAAATTTGGTAATTACCTTTGCCACATCCTGCTTTTGAGAAAGATGAAATACTAACATATAACATCTTTCTAGCAATGATGTACCAATTAGAAATCATTTGTTAATAAAATTTATTTATTTTAATTAGAGGCTGATTACTTTATAGTATTGTATTGCAGGATGGGGAACACGTGTACACCTGTGCCATGGCAGATTCATGTTGATGTATGGCAAAACCAATTAGAAATATTGATCAGCACAAGTGTTACATGCTTGTTTGGAAGAGGGCAGAGTATCATCATACTTTGAACTGTCACTTGCTTTGGCATGCATTCTCAATATATTCCACACTTCAATGTCCTTTATTTGCTGATGTGGTCTCTACAAGTTTTATCAATTACTCAAGATATTATGCATTTCTTAATAGTCACAAAACGTAAGGAGATTTGATGTGCAAGTTTCCACTTGAACGTGAACAGAGGAAGTTGAGATTTGATTTTGAAATTGAAATATACTAGAGATGAAATATCACTAATTTATTAAGAAAAATAGATATGATTTTTCACTTTTACACAGTGCAGACTTGGATAAATTGCATATCCTTTTTGGACAAAATATTCTTAATCTGTAAAATAAATATTCAGAAAAATTTGCCTAGAATTAAAAAAAAAAAAGTTGTTCTATAATTAAAAGGAGTTTCCCAAGTGTCTATAGTGGTAAGGAACTGGTCCATCAATGCAGGAGATACCAGAGACTCAAGTTTGACCCCTGGGTCAGGAAGATGACCTGGAGTAGGAAATGACAACACACTCCAGCATTCTTGCCTGGAGAATCCCATGGACAGAGGAGGCTGGCAGGTTACAGTCTGTAGGGTCACAAACACTGGGGAATGATTGAAGTGATTCCAATAATAATAATGCTATTATTAGAATGCATGCACAGAATTAAAGTCCATGGTTCCAGGTATATGTTATAGGCTTTAAGATTTAAGTAAATCAAGTATATAAACTATATTACATATTAAAGTTATCTAATTAATATTATTAAATAATTTTAAATGTCAACTTTTTCTAAGATCAAATATAAAGGAAAAGAAACATGCTTTCTATTCATTTGTTTCAATGATTACTACTTTTTTGTGAATGGAATAATGCTGTATATGGGTCAAGAAGCAACAGAATCAGACATGGAACAGCTGAGTGGTTCAAAATTGGGAAAGAATACAGTATTGTCACCCTGGTTATTTAACTTATATGCAGAGAACATCTTGTGAAATGTCAGGCTGGATGAATCACAGACAAGGATTAAGACTGCTGGAAGAAATATCAACAAACTTCAGATATGTAGATGTGTGTGTGTCAGTTGCTCAGTCACATCATACTCTTTGTGACCCTGTGAACCCTAGCAGGCTCCTCTGTATGTATCTGGAGGTATGTAGATAATACCACTCTGTATATATCCATGGATATGCAGGTAATACCACTCTAATGGAAAAAAGAGCAGAGGAACTAAAGAGCTTCTTCTTGAGGGCGAAAGAAGAGAGTGAAAAAGCTGGCTTGAAACATACCTGTGGCAGATTCATTTTGATATTTGGCAAAACTAATACAATTATGTAAAGTTTTAAAATAAAATAAAATTAAAAAAAAGAAAAAGAAACTATGATGAAACTATGATCATGGCATCTGGTCCCATCGCTTCATGGCAGATAGAAAGGGAAAAATTGGAAACAGTGACAGATTTATTTTCTTGGGTTCAAAAATCACTGCTGACATTGACTGCAGCCATAAAATTAAAAGACGCTTGCTCCTTGAAAGAAAAATTTTGACAAAACTAGACAGAATATTAGAAAGCAGAAGCATCACTTTGCTGACAAAGGTCCGTATAGTCAAAGCTATGGATTTTTTTCAGCAGTCATGTATTAATGTGAGAATTTGACTATAAAGAAGATTGAGCACCAAAGAAATGATGCTTTCAAGTCATGATGCTGGAGAAGAGTCTTGATCGTCCCTTGAACAGCAAGGAGATCAAACCGGTCAATCCTAAAGGATAGCAACCTTGATATTCACTGGAAGGACTGATGTTGAAGCTGAAACACCAGTATTTTGGCCACCTGATATACAAAGCTGACTTATTGGGAAAGACCCTGATCCTTGGAAAGATTGAAGGCAAAAGGAGATTGGGGTGGTAGAGAGTGAAATGGTTAGGTAAGATTACTACTCAATAGATATGAATTTGAGCAAACTCCAGGAGATGGTGAGGGACAGAAGAGCTTGGCCTGCTGTAGTCCATAGGGTTGTAAGGTGTCAGACACAGCATAGAGACTGAACAGCTATAGCAATAATGTTAGTAAACAATTATGTAATATTTACCATGTCTTAGACTGATTTAAATGCTTTTCATTTATTAACTCTAAATTCTCACATCTCCTTAAAAGATATATTAATATTAACCTTATATAATACTGAAGGAAGTGAAACATAGAGATATAAAGTAACTTAACTTTGAATGACCACAACCAGATTTATGAACCTAAATATTTGTCATCTTGTGTATACACTTAACTACTATACGAGGTTGTATTCCTGCAAAATTTATTACTGAAGCAGCAAGAGAAAGCAATACTGTTTTATTAGGAACCAATCTAGGAGTTATACTGTAATATATTGCATATATTGTATATATTGTATACTGTATATATTGTATATACTGTATACTGTCACCCTGCTTATTTAACTTACATGCAGAGTACATCATGAGAAACGCTGGACTGGAAGAAGCACAAGCTGGAATCAAGATTGCCGGGAGAAATATCAATCACTTCAGATATGCAGATGACACCACCCTTATGGCAGAAAGTGAGGAGAAACTAAAAAGCCTTTTGATGAAAGTGAAAGAGGAGAGTGAAAATATTGGCTTGGAACTCAACATTCAGAAAATGAAGATCATGGCATCTGGTCCCATCACTTCATGGGAAATAGATGGGGAAACAGTGGAAGCAGTGTCAGACTTTATTTTGGGGGGCTCCAAAATCCCTGCAGATGGTGACTGCAGCCATGAAATTAAAAGAGGCTTACTCCTTGAAAGGAAAGTTATGACCAACCTAGATAGCATACTCAAAAGCAGAGACATTACTTTGCCAACAAAGGTCCGTCTAGTCAAGGCTATGGTTTTTTCCTGTGGTCATGTATGGATGTGAGTGTTGGACTGTGAAGAAAGCTGAGTGCTAAAGAGTTGATGTTTTTGAACTGTGGTGTTGGAGAAGACTCTTGAGAATCCCTTGGACTGCAAGGAGATCCAACCAGTCCATTCTAAAGGAGATCAGCCCTGGGTGTTCTTTGGAAAGAATGATGCTAAAGCTGAAACTCCAGTACTTTGGCCACCTCATGTGAAGAGTTGACTCATTGGAAAAGACTCTGATGCTGGGAGGGATTGGGGGCAGGAAGAAAAGGGGACTACAGAGGATGCGATGGCTGGATGGCAGCACCGACTCAATGGACATGAACTCCAGGAGTTGGTGATGGACAGGGAGGCCTGGTGTGCTGCGATTCATGGGGTCGCAAAGAGTCGGACACAACTGAGTGATTGAACTGAACTGAACTGAATCTAGGAGTTATGAGGTCTACTCTTTAGACTAGAGGTGATCTTGGAGAAATCATGTCATCTTTCAGGCCTGCCTCAGATATCTCAAAACCAAGATTTGGGAATTGAAATTATTCAACTTTTTTTCTCTATACTTTTAGAAGATGGCTGGTATCTAATAGTTTTGTTTTTGAAGACTGTAATCAAATAGATAAATATATTTTAGTTTACTGAAATAAAAATAAGTGTTTGTGGAGCAAGTTCTTATTTGTTAATTATATAACCATAAATAATAGAATATAAGAGCAGATGAAATATTATTGAGCTTATTATCAAATAATTATTGTAATTTATAATAATATTTTAGTACCACAAATATGCAAAAAAAAAAAACGTTAGGAATTTCACTTGGTGATGTATTGAACAAGACTGAAAACTAAATTTAGCAGGTTTTAAGTCCTTATATTATTTTAGTCATCTTCAAATGGGGCTTCCAAGTGAACTATACTTCCAAGAAAATTTGTAGTTCTATTCTCTAATTCTGAGTCAGTCACCTTTAACAAATTGAATGCCGCTCAAGAAAAGCCTTTTGATATACTCACTGTTGGAACTTTGAGCATCATAGAAGTTCAACTATTTGCTGAACAGAATTTCTGAGGACTAAATGGTCCTGAACTCAGGCTATGAGTTGTTTCCACTCAGATCCTAGCTATGTGAATGGAGTCTTCTTGGATCCTCCAGATCAGATCAACTTTCAGCTAAATACTATTGAGTAAATCCAGTTGACATCATGTGGAACAAAATAATCAGACATCTGAGTATCCCCCAAATCATGAGATATAATAAAAATATGGTTATTTAAGCATCTACGTTTTAGGGTAGCTACATAAAAATAGATAAATGAGTAATTGTAAACATAAATAATTCAATAGAAGTCATCACTTTATTATTATATTTTATCTCAGTTTGTTCAACAAGGGGCCATGGCCAAAATGGTCAAACAGTAGAATTGTCCAGCAATGAATTTGGAGTCAGAAATAATTCAAACCTCAGCCTATAATAAACTCTGTAAAAAATCACCCTTTTAGCCTCGTCTACAAAAAAGGTATTAATACCATCTATCTCATAAAGGGTTAAACATAACACTATGCACAAAAGATGTGATTATTATTAGTAGTTGTCATAAGTTGAATTGTGTTTCCTCAAAATTCATATGTATCCCTCTATACTTGGAATGTGACTTTATTTGATAATAGGGTTGTTGCATGGAATGTGACTTTATTTGGTAATAGGGTTGTTGCAGATGTAAACAGTTAAGAAAAAGTCTTACTGAATTAGAGTAGTCCCCTAATCCAATAAACTGATGCCCTCATTAAAAAGGAAAAAAAAAAAGAGGTGGACATATGGTAGAGGAAAAATGATATTAAGATATGTAAAGAAAAGATGACCACACTTAAGCCAAAAAGAGTGGCCTAGAACAAATCCTTCTATCAAAGGTCTCAGAAATAGCCAAAATCTTGATTTCAAATTTCTATTCTTCAGAATTGTGAGATAATACACTTGCTTTTTTATGAGCCACTTATTTGTGATATTTTGGTATGGCAGCCCTAGCAAATTAATGCAGTAGTAGCACTGTTTCCATTTCCAAATTCATAGTGACATTATTCCCACAGATATCCAATTGTTAACACAATCTGAATATCTCATTTGAGAAAATGGTCTATGAGCTACTAATTTATAACAAGCTATTTTAGGAAATTTGCGTTTTAAAAAGATCATATGAAAAATTTTATTTTTAAGAATTGTCAGTGTCAGTGATTGTCAAGACATTTTTTGTGAAAAAGAGATTCCTGGTAATACTCAACCAATTCAAGTAAAAATTATGATCAGTACTGAAGT
Organism: Bos mutus; assembly: GCF_027580195.1. NCBI lineage: Eukaryota > Metazoa > Chordata > Mammalia > Artiodactyla > Bovidae > Bos > Bos mutus. The sequence goes on along the minus strand of NC_091631.1, from coordinate 77,241,402 downwards.
ATTGATCAAGACCTCAGGGTTTGAAGAAATACTTCAAGGAAATTTTGCAGGAAGAAAAAAAAATATATCTTTGTAGTACAAAATTAATGTTTGCATATTTATTTAAAACACACTCAGTTGGAACAGACTAGAGAATAAATTAATTTTAACCAAAAAAAATAATCTGCTTTGTCATTCATGGTAAAAAATAACAGAAAGATTGTACAGCCTGCTGCTCTTGTATAAACAGTAAAATTACCATGGCTGAGACAACTGAACAATAAGGAAATAGTAACTCTTCTTAGCATTTGACATATTTGCATTATGGAAAAACCTGAGAATAATAAGATGCTTTAATAAGGTGAATTTTGCTTTACTCTTAATTGTAACTATCAAGCACTGTTTTTGTATCTAACAGCTTCATCATCTATCACATTAATTTATGAGAAAGAGTCAAAATACATATACTAAATTAACAGCATGGAAGAGAAATTTGAAAGCATTGTCTTATCAGATAATAAACATATTTATCAAACTAAGAAGCCTACAAGTAGACTTCTGATATGGGCATGAACATTTGCACATTCCACAACAGTTCTCACTAACCAATTCTAATGGTAGTCATTTTGAAGTTCAACCATCAAAAATCTCCTGGATCTTCACTCATCATATTCAATGGCTATAAAACCATCACATTGGGTTAACAACAACAACAACAAAACACCTGAAAGAATTTCCTTTAAGATAAAGAAAAAGATAAGGATGTCCACTCTTGCCACTTTTATTTTACATAGTTTTGGAAGTCCTAACCATGACAATTACAGAAGAAAAAGAAATTAAAAGAATGCAAATTGGAAAAGAAGTAATACTGTCATTGTTAGCAGATGACATGATACTAATACACAAAAATCTTAAAAAGGCTACCAGAAAATTACTAGAACTCATAAAAAAATCTGGCAAAATTTCAGGATACAAAATTAATATGCAGAAATGTCTTGCATTCCTATACACTAAACCAAAAGATCAGAGGGGACCTACAAGATGGCAGAGGAGTAAGACATGGAGATCATCTTTCTCCCCCAAAATGCATCAAAAACATAACTTCATGTGGAACAGCTCCTACAGAATGCCTACTGAATGCTGACAGAGGACATTAAACTTTCAAAAAGGCAAGATAATCCCCACATAATGGGGTTGGGCAAAATAAATAAGAAAAAAAAGAAAAGAGAGAGACAAAGGAATTAGAATGGGATCTGAGCCTCTGGGAGGGAGCTGTGAAGGAGGAAAAAAAATCCACACACTTGGGAAAACTCTCACTGCTAGGGACAGAGGGAGGCTTTGAAGCCTCAGAGAAGAGTGTAGCTACAGGTGTGCAGAGAGCAAAGCAGAGTAATTCTTCACAGAATCAGTGCTGACCAACACCCTCTACTCTGAGAAGTTTGTCTGCAGACCTGTTAGGGTGGGTGTAAGCTGGGCACTGAGGCTATGGCTTTGGGGGTCAGATCCCAGGGAGAAGACTGTGGTTGACAGCTACAAAAATAGTCTGAGAGAGACAGTGCAATAAAGCTGTGGGAGTCCAGGGGAAAATCTGGGTTTACCAATGAGGCAAGAGATCGTTATCTTGGGGTATGTGAGGAGAAGGGCAGACAAACAAAATATCCTCTAAATCCATGTGCTCAAATGTGGCATGGCACTGCCTTAGTGAGCTCCAGAGGCAGTGCAAGCTGTGGCTGCTATATCCAACCCCAGAGGTGGACATGGCAGCTGCTGCCAACAAGCTATAAGCAAATGCAGGTCACTGTCCATACCTGCCCAGCAGCCCCTGCACCCTTGAACTGCCAAGGGACCCACCACCTGGGGCCAACTCTTCTGGGAGACACAAAGCCTGACTCAGGCTGCAGCAACTTCCTGCCAGCCTCTGCTACTGCAGGCACTCCCTGAACATTCTCAAATGTGTCTGCCATATCCCTCCCTCTCCCCAGTTCCAGTGAGCCCTAATCAACCTCTGCTTTCACCCCTTCTTGTCCCTGTGGGAAGCAATGCAGGAGGGCAGTATACAGAGGTGGGGTAAAACCCAAAGCTGAGCACTGGGGACTGGGTAACCAAAGAAGAAGAGGAGGATTCCCTCATGTAGCCTCAGGACCAGTGGATTAAATTGACTTGGTTAATTCTGTGAAATATCTGAATAGATGATGAGTGTTCCTATATTTGAGACTATGGACTTTGAAAACAACTGCAGACTTTGAAAGCACCTACAAGATGAAGTAAGGCCAGATCAGAATCAGAACTGGGACAACAGTGCCCACACCAGGTCCAGAGACCTTTCTAGAAAGATTGAAGGACTGCCTGAGTAGGCAGATTAGCTGCAGCTCAAGTTGGGGCAAGGACATTGAAAGCTGAGGCCACAGGAAAATATTCTTTTTGCTAAATATATATATATATATATATATATATATTATTTTTTTTTACCTGAGACCTCGGTTCCTTTTATTTTTTTATTTCAATTCTTTTTCTTCTCAAGTAAACATCTCACTTCTTTAAGATAAAGCTAAACTTTTTGTACCAATTTCTAGGCATTCAGGGGAAGGCTCCCTGGTCTGGAGGGCTATAAAACATTCAGACCCAGGACAAGACAATCATTAACTGCTTATCCAGGTTATCAAGGACAAAAAACCTCCAGGTGGACCCTTAACTATTTTTTTTCTTTTTTAGTTAATTTAAATTTATTTTAATTAGAGGCTAAATACTTCACAATATTGTATTGGTTTTGCCATACATCAAAATGAATCCACCACGGGTGTACACGTGTTTCCATTCCTGAACCCTCCTCCAACCTCCCTCCCCATACCATCCCTCTGGGTCATCCTAGTGCACCAGTCCCAAGCATCCTGTATCCTGCATCGAACCTAGACTGGCGATTCATTTCTTATATGATATTATAAATGTTTCAATGCCATTCTCCCAAATCATCCCCCCCCCAACAGAGTCCAAAAGACTGTTCTATACATCTGTTTCTCTTTTGCTCTCTCGCATACAGGGTTATCGTTACCATCTTTCTAAATTCCATATATATGCGTTAGTATACTGTATTGGTGTTTTTCTTTCTGGTTTACTTCACTCTATAATCGGCTCCAGTTTCATCCGCCTCATTAGAACTGATTCAAATGTATTCTTTTTAATGGCTGAGTAATACTCCATTGTGTATATGTACCATAGCTTTCTTATCCATTCATCTGCTGATGGGCACCTAGGTTGCTTCCATGTCTTGGCTATTAGAAGCAGTGCTGTGATGAGCATTGGGGTACACGTGTCTCTTTCATTTCTGGTTTCCTCAGTGTGTATGCCCAGCAGTGGGATTGCTGGGTGGTATGGCAGTTCTATTTCCAGTTTTTTAAGGAATCTCAACATTGTTCTCCATAGTGGCTGTACTAGTTTGCATTCCCACCAATAGTGTAAGAGGGTTCCCTTTTCTCCACATCCTCTCCAGCATTTATTGCTTGTAGACTTCTGTATCGCAGCCATTCTGACTGGCTTGAAATGGTACTTCATTGTGGTTTTGAGTTGCATATCTCTGATAATGAGTGATGTTGAACATCTTTTCATGTGTTTGTTAGCCATCTGTATGTCTTCTTTGGAGAAATGTCTATTTAGTTCTTTGGCTCATTTTTTGATTTGGTCGTTTATTTTTCTGGAATTGAGCTGCAGGAGTTGTGTGTATATTTTTGAGATTAGTTGTTTGTTAGTTGCTTCATTTGCTATTATTTTCTCCCATTCTGAAGGTTGTCTTTCCATCTTGCTTATAGTTTCTTTTATTGTGCAGAAGCTTTTAATTTTAATTAGATCCCATTTGTTTATTTCTGCTTTTATTTCCAATATTCTGGGAGGTGGGTCATAGACGATCCTGCTGTGATTTATGTTGGAGAGTGTTGTGCCTATATTCTCCTCTAAGAGTTTTATAGTTTCTGGTCTTATGTTTAGGCATTTAATCCATTTTGAGTTTATTTTTGTGTATGGTGTTAGAAAGTGTTCTAGTTTCATTCTTTTACAAGTGGTTGACCAGTTTTTCCAGCACCACTTGTTAAAGATATTGTCTTTAATCAATTGTATATTCTTGCCTGCTTTGTCAAAAATAAGGTGTCCATAGGTGCGTAAGTTTATCTCTGGGTTTTCTATTTTGTTCCATTGATCTACATTTCTGTCTTTGTGCCAGTACCATACTGTCTTGATGATTGTGGCTTTGTAGTAGAGCCTGAAGTCAGGCAGGTTGATTCCTCCAGTTCCATTCTTCTTTCTCAAGATTTCCTTGGCTATTTGAGGTTTTTTGTATTTTCTTACAAATTGTGAAATTATTTGTTCTAGCTCTGTGAAAATTACCGTTGGTAGCTTGATAGGGATTGCATTGAATCTATAGATTGCTTTGGGTAGTATACTTATGTTCACTATATTGATTCTTTCAATCCATGAAATATATAACATGGTATATATTTCCATCTATTAGTGTCCTTTTTTATTTCTTTTACCAATGTTTTATAGTTTTCTATATATAGGTCTTTAGTTTCTTTAGGTAGATATATTCCTAAGTATTTTATTCTTTTCGTTGCAATGGTGAATGGGATTGTTTCCTTAATTTCTCTTTCTATTTTCTCATTATTAGTGTGTAGGAATGCAAGGGATTTCTGTGCGTTGATTTTGTATCCTGAAATTTACTATATTCATTGTTTAGCTCTAGTAATTTTCTGGTGAAATCTTTAGGGTTTTCTATGTAAAGGATAATGTCATCTGCAAACAGTGAGAGTTTTACTTCTTTTCAAATTTTGATTCCTTTTATTTTTTTTTCTTCTCTGATTGCTGTGGCCAAAACTTCCAAAACTATGTTGAATAGTAGTGGTGAAAGTGGGCACCCTTGTCTTGTTCCTGACTTTAGAGGAAATGCTTTCAATTTTTCACCATTGACGATAATGTTTGCTGTGTGTTTGTCATATATAGCTTTTATTATGTTGAGGTATGTTCCTTCGATTCCTGCTTGCTGGAGAGTTTTTAACATAAATTGATGTTGAATTTTGTCAAAGGCTGTCTCTGCATCTATAGAGATAATCATATGGCTTTTATTTTTTAATTTGTTAATGTGGTGTATTACATTGATTTATTTGAGGACATTGAAGAATCCTTGCATCCCTGGGATAAAGCCCACTTGGTCATGGTGTATGATCTTTTTATATGTTGTTGGATTCTGATTGCTAGAATCTTGTTAAAGACTTTTGTATCTATGTTCATCAGTGATATTGGCCTGTAGTCTTCTTTTCTTGTGGCACCTTTTCAGGTTTTGGTATTAGGGTGATGGTGGCCTCATAGAATGAGTTTGGAAGTTTATCTTCCTCTGCAATTTTCTGGAAGAGTTTGAGTAGGATAGGTGTTAGCGCTTCTCTAAATTTTGGGTAGAATTCAGCTGTGAAGCCGTCTGGACCTGGGCTTTTGTTTGCTGGAAGATTTCTGATTACAGTTTCAATTTCCGTGCTTGTGATGGGTCTGTTAAGATTTTCTATTTCTTCCTGGTTCAGTTTTGGAAAGTTGTACTTTTCTAGGAATTTGTCCATTTCTTCCACATTGTCCATTTTATTGGCATATAATTGCTGATAATGATAATACAAAATGATCCTTTGTATTTCTGTGTTGTCTGTTGTGATCTCTCAATCTTCATTTCTAATTTTATTGATTTGATTTTTCTCCCTTTGTTTCTTGATGAGTCTGGCTAATGGTTTGTCAATTTTATTTATCCTTTTAAAGAACCAGCTTTTGGCTTTGTTGATTTTTGCTGTGGTCTCTTTTGTTTCTTTTGCATTTATTTCTGCCCTAATTTTTAAGATTTCTTTCCTTCTACTAACCCTGGGATTCTTCATTTCTTCCTTTTCTAGTTGCTTTAGGTGTAGAATTATGTTATTTATTTGACTTTTTTCTTGTTTCTTGAGGTATGCCTGTATTGCTATGAACTTTCCCCTTAGCACTGCTTTTACAGTGTCCCATAGGTTTTGGGTTGTTGTTTTCATTTTCATTCATTTCTATGCATATTTTGATTTCTTTTTTGATTTCTTCTGTGATTTGTTGGTTATTCAGCAGAGTGTTGTTCAGCCTCCATATGTTGGAATTTTTAATAGTTTTTCTCCTGTAATTGAGATCTAATCTCACTGCATTGTGGTCAGAAAAGATGCTTGGAATGATTTCAATTTTTTTGAATTTACCAAGGCTAGATTTATGGCCCAGGATGTGATCTATCCTGGAGAATGTTCCGTGTGTGCTTGAGAAAAAGGTGAAATTCATTGTTTTGGGGTTAAATGTCCTATAGATATCAATTAGGTCTAATTGGTCTATTGTATAGTTTAAAGTTTGTGTTTCTCTGCTAATTTTCTGTTTAGTTGATATATCCATAGGTGTGAGTGGGGTATTAAAGTCTCCCACTATTATTGTGTCATTGTTAATTTCCCCTTTCATACTTGTTAGCATTTGTCTTATATATTGTGGTGCTCCTATGTTGGGTGCATATATATTTATAATTGTTTTATCTTCTTCTTGGATTGATCCTTTGATCATTATGTAGTGTCCTTCTTTGTCTCTTTTCACAGCCTTTGTTTTTAATCCTATTTCATCTGATATGAGTATTGCTAGTCCTGCTTTCTTTTGATCTCTATTAGTATGGAATATCTTTTTCCAGCCCTTCACTTTCAGTCTTATGTGTCCCCTGTTTTGAGGTGGGTCTCTTGTAGACAACATATATAGGGATCTTGTTTTTGTATCCATTCAGTCAGTCTCTGTCTTTTGGTTAGGGCATTCAATCCATTTACGTTTAAAGTAATTATTGATAAGCATGATCACTTTGCCATTTACTTTATTGTTTTGGGTTCGAGTTTATACAGTTTTTGTGTCTCCTGTCTAGAGAATATCCCTTAGCATTTGTTGGAGAGCTGGTTTGGTGGTGCTGAATTCTCTCAGCTTTTGCTTGTATGTAAAGCTTTTGATTTCTCCTTCATATTTGCATGAGATCCTTGCTGGGTACAGTAATCTGGGTTGTAGGTTATTTTCTTTCATCACTTGAAGTATGTCTTGGCATTCCCTCCTGGCCTGAAGAGTTTCTATTGAAAGATCAGCTGTTATTCTTATGGGAATCTCCTTGTGTGTTATTTGTTATTTTTCCCTTGCTGCTTTTAATATTTGTTCTTTGTATTTGATCTTTGTTAATTTGATTAATATGTGTCTTGGGGTGTTTCGCCTTGGGTTTATCCTGTTTTGGACTCTGGGTTTCTTGGGCTTGGGTGATTATTTCCTTCCCCATTTTAGGGAAGTTTTGAACTATTATCTCCTCAAGTATTTTCTCAAGGTCTTTCTTTTTGTCTTCTTCTAGGACTCCTATGATTCGAATGCTGAGGCATTTAATATAGTCCTGGAGGTCTCTGAGTTTGTCCTCATTTCTTTTAATTCGTTTTTTTCCCTCTCTGATTCATTTATTTCTACCATTCTCTCTTCTACTTCACTAATCCTATCTTCTGCCTCTGTTATTCTACTATTTGTTGCCTCCAGAGTGGTTTTGATCTCATTTATTGCATTATTCATTATATATTGACTCTTTTTTATTTCTTCTAGGTCCTTGTTAAACCGTTCTTGAATTTTCTCAATCCTTGTCTCCAGGCTATTTATCTGTGATTTCATTTTGATTTCAAGATTTTGGATCATTTTCACTATCATTATTCGGGATTCTTTATCAGGTAGATTCCCTATCTCTTCCTCTTTTGTTTGGTTTGGTGGGCATTTATCCTGTTCCTTTACCTGCTGGGTATTCCTCTGTCTCTTCATCTTGTTTATATCGCTGAGTTTGGAGTGGGCTTTCTGTATTCTTGCTGTTTGTGGAATTATCTTTATTATGAAGTTTTCTTATTGTGAGTGGGGTTGTATCAGTGGCTTTTCAAGGTTTCTTGGTTAGGGAAGCTTGTGTCCGTGTTCTGTTGAGTGGAGCTGTATTTCTTCTCTCTGGAGTGCAATGAAGTGTCTAGTAACGAGTTATGAGATGTCAGTGGTTTTTGAGTAACTTTGGGCAGCCTTTATATTGAAGGTCAGGACTGTGTTCCTGTGTTGCTAGAGAATTTGCATGGTATGTCTTGCTCTGGAACTTGTTGGCCCTTGGGTGGTGCTTGGTTTCAGTATAGGTATGGAGGCGTTTGATGAGCTCCTATAGATTAATGCTCCCTGGAGTCAGGAGTTCTCTGATTTTCTCAGTATTTGGACTTAAGCCTCCTGCTTCTGGTTTTGTCTTATTTTTACAGTAGTCTCAAGACTTCTATTTCTATACAACACCACTGATAAAACATCTAGGTTAAAGATGAAAAGTTTCTCCACAGTGAGGGACACCAAGAAAGGTTCACAGAGTTACATGGAGAAGAGAAGAGGTAGGAGGGAGTTAGAGGTGACCCAAATGAGATGAGGTGGAATCAAAAAAGGAGAGAGCAAGCTAGCCAGTAATCACTTCCTTATGTGCACTCAACAGTCTGGACCGCTCAGAGATGTTCATGGAGTTATGCAGTGAAGAGAAGAGGGAGGAAGGAGACAGAGGTGGCCAGGAGGATAAAATGGGGAAATGAAAAGGAGAGAGAAGGGTCCAGCCAGTAATCAGTTCCCTAGGTGTTCTCCACCGTCTGGAACACACAGAGATTCAGAGAATTGGGTAGAGAAGAGAAGGGGGAGGGAGGAGACGAGGAGACAGAGGCAACCTGGTGAAGAAAAAGGAGAGTCTAAAGGGGGAGAGAGCAGTCAAGCTAGTAATCTCATTCCCAAGTAAAAATGGGTACTGAAGACTGGGTTCTTAAAGGTACAAAATTGATAACAAATACCAAAAAGCAAAGATTAAAAATCTAGAGTAGAGGTTGGATTTTCAAAAATACAATATTAAAGAAAAGACGAAGAAGGAAAAAAAGTCACCAAAATTATTAAAAATATATATATATTTATGAAGTTTGCTTTAGAAAATAATCTTTTTTTTGAAAAGTAATAGTTGGTTATAAAAATGAAAATTAAAGTAGTAATAGCTTCAAAATTAAAAAAATTTAAAAAAGAAAGAATGATAATAAAAATAGTAAAAACATATTTAGGAGTTTCTGCTGGTGTTGTTGTGGGCAGTGTGGGGTCAGTTCATTCATTTAATATATTTAAAATTATTATTTTAATATTAAATGAATATTAAATATTATATAATATTATATAGTATATACTGTGTATGTAATATTATATATTAATCATATATGTAAATATATATTACAATATATAATATATAATTTAAATATAAAATAAAATTTTATATAAAATTAAATATAAAATAAAAACTTTCAAATAAATTTCATAAATTGAAATAAAGTTTATAATATTATAATTTTATAAATATAAATTTTAATTTTAAATATAATATTAAATTATAAAATATAAAATATAATAAATTAAAAATGTAAAATATATATGTATAGTATTATATATATTATATATGTAATAATATATTATATATATTTAATTATAAATTAAATTGTTTATATTAACTATAAATTATTCAAAGAATTATAAATTATTTACAGGATTCATATAATTATTATATAATTATATATAGTATTATGTAATTGTATAATTATTATATAATTATATAAGGTATTATATAATATATGATTATAAATTAATTGTTACATAATTATGATATTATACAATGATTATATAAAAATTATATCTATATTTATATTTATGATAATTATAATCAATTATATCATAATTATATAATTAGTTCATATAATCATATTTTATACATTATACTTATAATTATATCAATGTAAATTATTCATATAATTATACATTTTTATACAATTAATATAGTTATTTATGTAATCATTATATATAAATTGATTATATTTAATTTTAATACATTTATTCATATGTATTTATGATTATATTATATTATTACTATACTATATTTTATAAATAATTATACTATATTATTATATAAATATAAATATATTAATTATATAATTATATAAATATACATATGATATAATTATAATTATATATTTTAATATATTATATATAAAATTATAATTATATATACTGCATTATATTGCATTAAAATATAATCATATTACATTTGATATAATATATATATATAAATTATTATATAGAAATATTTAAAATATAGTATAGATTAATGTATATTTAAGGTATATAGATTATATATTATTATATATTATATTGTATATCATATGGTATGTATATTTAAAATATACAAATGCATTTATATATTTTAAATATACAAATACAAATGAATATTAAATAAAAATACAAACAAATATTAAATAAAAATACAAGTGAATATTAAAATATTCAATATTTAATAAATATTAAATATAAACATTTGCTATTTATTATGCATTTAGTATATTAATATACATTTATGTAATAAATAAAAATATAAAATATATTTAAATATATTTAACTAAAATATGTTGATATATATTTCTATATCATATATATTATAATTATATATAATTAAATATAATAATTCAAATATATAATTTATAATTATATGTTATATATATTTAATATATATTTATTTAAACCCTCTAAATAAATATAAATATATTTTTATTTTGTTTTTCCTAATGTTGCTTTATTTTATAATTTTTAATTGTTGTTTTATTTTTTCATGCTTTTTTTAAATAAATTTTTTGCCCTATTTCTACTTTACATTTTTTCATTATCTTACACTTTTCCAAGTTTTTACTTTTCCTTTTGTTTTTATCTTACTTTTAACTATATTTGATGCTTCTATATTTTTACTTTACTTATTGTTTTATATTTTTAGTTTGTTTTCATCTCTCTTTTCTTTTTACTTTTTTTACTCTTGTGATCACATGAGTGTATTTGTTTTATGCTTTATTTGCCCTTTTATTAGTTTGTTTTCTGCATTTCACTTAATTTCAGTTCTGTGATTTTGCTAGTTTAGTTTTAGTGTCTATTTTCATACCGTTTTGAGTACTCTCTTAGTTTTAGTTTTATCTTTTTTTTTTTCCTCTTGTTTTCTCTTTGTGATTGTGAGTCTGTGAGTTTCTTTTTGTGCTTTTGTCTGTTTAACTTTGCTTTTACCATTTGTCTTAGGGTTCTGTCAACATGTTATTTTTTAATTGTTTTTTAATTCCTTTTTAAAAATTCTCTTCTGTGTCACATAGTTTGTAGAATCCTAGTGGTTCAGCCAGGGATCAGGCCAGAACCTCCAAGGTGGTATATACCAGAGTTCAAGAGGTTGGCCCACCAGAGAACTCCCAATCCCATGGATATTAATTGTTGAGAGCTCTCCCAAAGGCCTCCATCTCAATACTAAGACATGGCTCTACCCAACAAGTACCCAGTACTTGATGTCTCATGCCATAGCAAAACAGGAAAAGAAAATTCCACCCATTAATAAATAGGTCACCTAAAGCCTTAATAAGCTCACATACACCCCAAAATGCAACAGTGGATGTGACACTGCCCATCAGAGAGACAAGATCCAGCTCCACCCACCAGAATGAATCCCACTCACCACCCACTGGAGGCAGAATCCAAAAGTAAGAGATATTGTGGCCTTGCAGCCTAAGGAAAGGATACCCGAAACACAGTAAGTTAAAATGAAAAGAGAGAGAAACATGCATCAAATGAAGGAGCAAGGTAAAAATCTAGAAGACCGAACAAATGTAGAGGAAATCAGCAGTCTACCTGATAATGATGATGGTAAAGATGATCCAAACCCTCAAAAATAGAATGGATGTACAGATAAAGACAATGACGACACAGAATGAGAAGATACAGCAAATGTTTAAAGAGGACCTAGAAGAAATAAAGGACAAACATCATCAATGAACAAAACAATAGCTGAAAGAAAAAAAAATGCACTAGTGAGAACCAAAATCATAATAACTGCTGCATAGGTGATGCATAAGCTGGAGAATAGCAATACCAAAGAAGTTCTCCTACTCTTCTGAAGGTTCTGAGCCTCACAAACAACTTCCCAGCCTGGGGATCCAACAAACAAACTGGGTATCCCCAGGCAATCTGACATTGAAGGCCAGCAGGATTTGACTATAGTACTTCCACAGGACTAGGGTAAACAGATTCCACTCTTGGAGGACACAAATAAAATCTTGTGTGCACCAAGACCCAGGGAAAGCAGCAGTGACCCCACAGAAGATTGAACCAGATATGCCTGCTAGTATTGGAGAGTATCCTGTGGAGGTATCGGTCAGCAGTGACTTGCTGTGGGGATGGGGACACTGGAAACAGCAATCCTGGAAGAAGTCTATTGGTGAAAGTCCTCTTGGAGGTTACTGCTATCCCTACCATAGAGCCCATAGACCTCAGGGCTGGGTCACGTCAGACTAAAAACCTGATAGGAAGGGTACACAACTCCATTCATGATCAGACAATTACTCAGCACAGCCTTGCCCACCAGAGCAAGATCCAGTTTTTCTGAACTCCAGTCCCTCCCATCAGGATGCTTACACATGTCCCTTAGCTTTCTCCATCAAAGTGTAGATAGAAGAACCACAATCCCACAGCAGCTAAAACAAAACCATATTTCAGAAAGTTAATCAGGATGAAAAAGCAGGGGGAAAAGGAAGAAATAACTCAAGGGAATTTCAATAATGTTAATGGCTGCTTTTTCAGCAGAAATTATACAGGCCGGAAGAGAGTGAGAGGATATACTTAAATTGTAAAAGGAAAAAACTTACAACCAAGGACCAGATTCAGATTAGATGCAGAAATTAGAAGCTTAACAGATAAGCAAAAGTTAAGAGAATTCAGCACCACCTGACCAGTTTATGACAAACGCTAAAGGAATTTCTCTAGATAAGATATGAAAGAGAAGGAAAAATCCCAAACAATAAAGTAAATGGATATAAGGCCATATATATATCAATGATTACCTTAAATGTAAATGGATTAAATGCCCCAACTAAAAGACAGAGACTGGATGAATGGATACAAAACAAAACAAGGCCTATATACATGTTGTCTACTACAGATCACTTAAGACCTAGGGAAATATTAAGACTAAAAGTACAGGGATGGACAAATGTATATTCCATGCAAATGGAAATCAAAAGAAGTCTAGAGTAGTGATAGTTATTCATATGAAATTGACTTCAAAATAAAGACTATTACAAGAGACAAGGAAGGATACTGCATAATGATGAAGGTTTCAGTTTAAGCAGAAAATATAGCAATTATAAGAACATATGCACCCAACATAGGAGCACCTCAAAATATAAGGCAAATGCTAACAGGAATAAAAGGGGAAATCTACAGTTACGCTATAATAGTGGAGAACTAAAACATTCCACTAACACCAATGCAGAGATCATGCAGATAGAAAATAAATAAGAAAAGACAAGCCTTAAATAACACAATAGAGCAAATAGGCATAGTGTATTATTTAAAGGACATTCCACACAAAAGTGACAGAATGCAATTTTTTCTTAAATGCAAACAGAAAGTCTCCAGGATAAATAACATATTGGGTCATAAAATAATCCTTAGTAAGTTTAAGGAAACTGAAATTATAGCAGGCATCTTTTCTGACCAAAACTTTAAAAGATTAGATATCAATTACAGGAACAAAGAACTGTAAATATCTTCAACACATGGAGGCTAAACAATATGATACACTACTATGTAGCTACGAGGACACTGAAGAAATAAAAGAAGAAATTAAAAACTACCTAGAAATAAGTGACAACTAAAGCATGATAACCCAAAATCTATCATATGCAGCAAGAGGTACTAAGATGGAAGTTTATAGCAATATAAGCTTACCTCAAAAAAACAAGAAAAACTAAAATAAACAGCCTAACCTTTCACCTAAAAAGCAGTTATAAAAAAAAAAAACCCCAAAGTTAGTATGAGGAAAGTCATCATAAATATCAGAAGATAAATAAAAGAGAAAGAAATGAAGGAAACAATAGCAAAGATCAATAAAACTAAAAGCTGGTTCTCTGAGAAGATAAACAAAATTGACAAATAATTAACCAGACTCATCAAAAAAAAAAAAAAAAAGGAAGAGGACTCAAATCAACAAAATTTGAAATGGAAAAGAACTTAACAGCAAACAACATAGAAATACAAAGGCTCAAAAGAAACTACTGTAAGCAACTAAACACCAATAAAATGGTCAACTGGGAAGAGATAGACATATTTTTAGAAAAGTACAACCTTCCAAGACTAAACCAGTAAGAAAGATATGGACATACCAATCACAAGCATTGAAATTCAAACTGTGATCAAAGTTCTTGGAACAAACAAAAGCCCAGGGCCAGATGGGATCACAGGTGAATTTTATCAAATGTTTAGAAAAGAACTAATACCTATCCAACTCAAACTGCTTCACTCCAAAAAAAAATTGCAGAGGAATGAAAACTCCCAAACTGATATTATAAGATCACCATCATCCTGAAACCAAAACCACAAAAAGCTATTACAAAAAAAAGAATATTACAGGTCAATACCATTAATAAACATAGATTCAAAAATCATCAGCAAAATTTTAGCAAACAGAATTGAACAAAACATTAAAAGGACCATATACCAGACCAAGTGGGTTTTACCCCAGAGATGCAAAGATTCCTCAACATATGCAAATCAATCAGCATGATACATCATACTAACAATTTGAAAGATAAAAACCTTGTGATATTTCATTAGATACAGAGAAAGCTCTCCACAAAATTAAAAACCCATTTATGATAAAAGAAATTTTCAAGAAAATGGGCATAGAAGAAACCTACTTCAATATAATAAAGGACATATATGACAAGCCCACAACAAACATTATTCTCATTGGTGAAACATTGAAAGCTTTTCCTCTAAGATTAGGGACAAGACAAAGGTGCTCACTCTCACCACTATTATTCAATATACTTTTGGAAGTCCTAACTACAACAATTAGAAAAGAAAAAGAAATAAAAGGAATACATTTTGGAAAAGAAGTCAAACTGTCACTATTTGAAGATGACATGATACTAAACATAGAAAACCCTAAGGATGTTACCAGGAAATTACTAGAGCTAATCAATTAATTTTGTAAAGCCACAGGGTACAAAATTAATGAACATAAATACATTGCATTTCTTTACACTAACAATGAAAAATCAGAAAAAGAAATTAATGAAACAATACCATTCACCATTATAAAAAAAAAGAATAAAATATCTAGAAATAAACCTACATAAAGAGATGAAAAATCTGTATGCAGAAAACCATATGACACTGATGAAAGAAATTAAAGATGATATAAACAAATCATGAGATACACCATGCACTTGGATGGGAAGAATGGATATTTTGAAAATGACTATAATATACAAAGCAATCTAGAGATTCAAAGTGAGCCCTATCAAATTATCAATGTGATTTTTTTCACAGAACTAGAACAAAAAAATTTATACTATTTGTGTGGAAACACAGAAGACCCCAAATAGCCATAGACATCTTGAGAAAGAGAAACAGCTGAAGAAGTTCGCCTTTCAGTCTTCACAATACAAAGTTCCAGTAATCAAGACAGTATGGTGCTGGCACAAAAGAACAATTAGAAAGCCCAGAGATAAATCTATGCACCTATGGGCATCTTAAATTTGAGGAAGGAGGAAAGAGTAAACAATGAAGAGGACAGTTTGTCAATGAGTAGTGCTGGAAAACCAGCTTGAACATCAGGAAGTTCATGGTTCACGTATTGCTGAAGCCTGGCTTGGAGAATTTTGAGCATTACTTTACTAGCATGGGAGACGAGTGCAATTGTGAAGTAATTTGAGCATTCTTTGGAATTGCCTTTCTTTGTGATTGGAATGAAAACTGACCTTTTCCAGTCCTGTGGCCACTGCTTAGTTTTCAAAATTTGCTGGCATACTGAGTGCAGCACTTTGGTATCTGGTCCCATCACTTCATGGGAAATAGATGGGGAAACAGTGGAAACAGTGTCAGACTTTATATTTTTGGGCTCCAAAATCACTGCGGATGGTGACTGTAGCCATGAAATTAAAAGACACTTATTCCTTGGAAGGAAAGTTATGACCAACCTAGATAGCATATTCAAAAGCAGAGACATTACTTTGCCAACAAAGGTCCATCTAGTGAAGGCTATGGTTTTTCCAGTGGTCATGTATGGATGTGAGAGCTGGACTGTGAAGAAGGCTGAGCGCCAAAGAATTGATGCTTTTGAACTGTGGTGTTGGAGAAGACTCTTGAGAGTCCTTTGGACTGCAAGGAGATCCAACCAGTCCATTCTGAAGGAGATCAGCCCTGGGATTTCTTTGGAAGGAATGATGCTAAAGCTGAAACTCCAGTACTTTGGCCACCTCATGTGAAGAGTTGACTCATTGGAAAAGACTCTGATGCTGGGAGGGATTGGGGGCAGGAGGAGAAGGGGACGCCAGAGGATGAGATGGCTGGATGGCATCACTGACTCAACGGACGTGAGTCTGAGTGAACTCCGGGAGTTGGTGATGGACAGGGAGGGCTAGCAGTGCTGCGATTCATGGGGTTGCAAAGAGTCGGACATGACTGAGAGAATGAACTGACTGAACTGACTGAGTGCTAGAAAAACTGGACAGCTACATGTAAAATAATAAAATCAGAATTCTCCCTAGTACCATACACAAAAATAAACTAAAAACAGATTAGAAACTTAAAGTCAAGAGACAATGACACTTGTACAGGAAAACAGGCTGAATACTGTGATAAAATTGCAGTAATATTCTCTAAGACCCATCTCTTAGAATAATGGAATTATAACTCATGTACACCCATGGATGATTCATTTCAATGCATGGCAAAACCACTACAATATTGTAAAGTAATTAGACTCCAATTAAAATAAGTAAATAAATAAAAAAAAGTCAGACCTAGTTAAACTTAAATTTTTTTGCACAACAAGGGAAAATATTAGCAAAATGAAAAGATAGACTCAGATTGGGAGAAAATAATGGCAAATGAAATAACTGAGAAAGGATTAATTTCCAGAGTAAATAAACATTTCATGTAGCTTAATATCAGAAAAACAACCCAATCAAAAATTAGGAGAAAGACCTAAACAGAAGTTTCTCCAGAGAAGACATACAGATGGCCAACAAACACATGGAAATATACTCAACATTGCTCTTTACCAGAGAAATGCAAATCAAAAGTACAATGAGGTATCACTTGACCATCATCAAAAAAATCTACAAACAGTAAATGCTAGAGAGGATGTAGAGATAAGGGAACTATATTGCATGATCTGGGGAATATAAATTTATACAGCCTATGGAGAACATTATATAAATTTCTTTAAAACCAAGAAATAAAACTATCATATGACAGTGTAATTATATGCATGGGCATGCATGCATGTGTGTGCTAAGTTGCTTCAGTCGTGTCTGACTCTTTTCGACCCTATGGACTGTAATCCTCCAGGCTCCTCTGTCCATGGGTTTCTCAAGGCAAGAATCCTTGAGTGGGTTTCCATACTTTCTTCCAGGGGATCTTCTCCATCCAGGGAATGAACCCTCATCTCCTGCAGCTACTGAACCTTATGCAGATTCTTTACTGCTGAGGCATCAGGAATATACCCTGAGAAAACCATAGCTCATATAAAGTATATATACCTCAATCAAAGCACTATTTATATTAACCAGGACTTGGAAGCAACCTAAATATCCATCAACAGAAAAATGGATAAAAAGGAAGTGATACATGTATGCAATGGAATATCACATAAAAGAATGAAAGTGAGTCAGTTGAAGTCAGGTGGATGAACCTAGAGCATGTTATACAAAGTGAAATAAGCCAAAAAGAGAAAAACAAGTATTATATATTAACACATTTATATGGAATCTAGAAAAATGGTACTGATGAATCTATTTGCAGGGCATGGATGGAGATACAGATATAGAGAACAAACTTGTGGACACATTGAGGGGAGGAGAGGATAGGATAAATTGAGAATGTAGCATTGAATTGACATATATACACTGCTGTGTGTTATATAGTGTGAAGCTTCTATATAACACGGGGAGCCTGCATGGCCCTCTGACATGACCTAAAGTGGTAGAATGAGGGGAGCAGGAGCATACTCAATATGTATATATATATGTGTGTGTGTATATATATATATAGTGTGTACACATTCACACATATATGAGAATATACATAGCTTTGACATATTTGTTTCATTGTATGGCAGAAACCAACACAACCTTGTTAAGCAATTATCCTCCAATTAAATAAATAAATAAGTAAATAATTGGGGCTGTGACTAAGATAACATGACCTAGCCTAGAAATGGATGAAGTTATCATTGGAACTTTGCATATTCCTGTATTTATTTGTAAGAAGATCTTTACATGTATAAAAAGTAACTGCATCTTCTAAGGCAAAAAAGAAAAAAAAAGAAAAAAGATCATAAAGTGAAAGTAAGAAAGCAATTCCACTTACTATTGTATCTAAAAGAATAAATACCTAGGGATAAACATACCTAGTTCAGTTCAGTTGCTCAGTCGTCTCCGACTCTTTGCAACCCCATGAATCGCAGCACGCCAGGCCTCCCTGTCCACCACCAACTCCCGGAGTTCACCCAAGCTCATGTCCATTGAGTCGGTGATGTCATCCAGCCATCTCATCCTCTGTTGTCCACTTATCCTCCTTCCCCCAATCCCTCCCAGCATCAGAATCTTTTCCAATGAGTCAACTCTTCACGTGAGGTGGCTAAAGTACTGGAGTTTCAGCTTTAGCATCATTCCTTCCAAAGGACACCCAGAACTGATCTCCTTTAGAATGGACTGGTTGGATCTCCTTGCAGTCCAAGGGACTCTCAAGAGTCTTCTCCAACACCACAGTTCAAAAGCATCAATTCTTCAGCGCTCAGCTTTCTTCACAGACCAACTCTCACACCCATACATGACTACTGGAAAAACCATACATAGCCTTGACTAGACGGACCTTTGTTGGCAAACATTTTAATATGATATCTAACATACCTAAGGATAAGAAAAAACCTGTACCTGAAAACTATAATTTGCTGATGGAAGAAGTGAAGATATTATAAACTGATAGAAAAACATAGTATGTTCTTGAATAGTCACATCCAATCAATATTGTCAAAAATGATTATACTACCCATGGAAATTTATGGATTCAGGTACAATACCTATTAAACTGACAATAGCATTTTTCATACAACTAGAGAAAAACCAATTTTAAAATTTGTATGGAGATACAAAAGTCCCTAAATAGTCAAAGCAATCTTAAGAAAGGAATCAGGCTCCCTGACCTCAGATTATACTATAAAGTTAAAGTAATCAAAACAGTATGAAACAGGCACAAAAACAGAAATATAGATCAATGGAATGAGATTCAAAGCCCAGAAATAAACATACACACCTATGGTCAATTAATCTATGACAAAGGATAATGGAGGTAATGCAGTATAATCAACAAATGGTGCTGGGGAAACTGGATAGATAAATGTAAATGAATGAAAATAAACCATTATTTAGCATCATATACAAAAATACACTACAAATGAATGAAAGACCTAAACATAAGACTGAATATAAAACTCTTAGAGGAAAACATAGTCAGGACAGTCTTTAAACTAAATCACAGCAACATCCTTTCCAAGCTATCTCCTAGAATAATGGAAATAAAAACAAAATAAACAAATGGGACCTAATTAAACTCAAAAGTTTTAAGGAAATCATAAAGAAAATTAAAAGGCAAATCCACAGAATGGGAGAAAATATTTGCAAAGGATGTGACAAATAACTCATGCAGCTCAATATGAAAAACAAAACAACCTAATAAAAAATGCACAGAGAACCTAAATAGAAAGTGTTAGTCATATAGTCATGTCTGACTCTTTCTGACCCCATGGACTGTAGCCTGTCAGGCTCCTCTGTCCATGGAATTCTCCTGGCAAGAATACTGGAGTGAGTAGCCATTCCCTTCTCCAGGGTATCTTCCCAATCCAGGGATTGAACCCAGGTCTCCTGTATTTCAGGCAGATTCTTTATGGTCTGAACCACCAGGGAAGCTAAAAACAAATTAAAATATTTTTTCAAAGAAGACCTACAGATAGCTATCAGGCACATAAAAATATGTTCACCATTGTTAATTACTAGAGAAATGCAAATCAAAACTTCAATGACTTATCACCTACAAGCAATCAGAATGACCATCATCAAAAATTGTCAAGCAATAAATACTGGAGAGGATGTGAAGAAAAGAGAACTGTCTGACATTGTTTTGTAAATGTAAATTGGTACAGAAACTATGGAGAACAGTATGGAAGTTCTTTAAAAACTAAAAGTAGGACTATAATATGACCCAGCAATCCCACTCCTGGGTTTGTACCCAGAGGAAACCATAATTCAAAATGATACATGCATCCCCATGTTCACTGCAGCATTGTTCACAATAATGAAAACGTGGAAGCAACTAAATGTCCATTGACAGATGAATGGATAAAGAATATTATATATATATATATATCTCCCATTGTGTATATATATACACGAAGAAGTGCTACTCAGCCCTTAAAAAGAATGAAATAATACCATTTGCAGCAATGGACCAGGAGATTAACACACTGTGTAAGTCAGATAGGGAAAGGCAAATATCATATGATATCACTTAATATGTGGAATCAAAAGAAATTATACAAGTGAATTTATTTACAAAACAAAATAGACCCAGGAATTTTTTGTTGTTGTTGTTCCAGAGAAAAGGAGGGTTGGAGAGAGAGATATATTGGGAGTGTGGGACTGATATGTACTCACTGATATATTTAAAATAGAGAACTATCAAGGACCTACTGTACAGGTCAGGGAATGAGGCTCAATATTTTGTAAAAATCTAATGGGAAAATCATTTGAAGAAGAATAGATACATGTTTTATATATAATTAAATCACTGCATTATACACCAAAAACTAACACATTGGTCACAACCATGTTTCAATTTAAAATAAACATTAACAAAGTAAAGGGACAAGGTGGTGGAAGACTTGGTGGATGTGGAGTATATTTCATTTCAAGGATGCATCATAAATATATCTTCAGTTGCAAAAGATCTCACAGAGCACCAGTTGAGAAGTGGCAGAGGAGTCCCTGATTATAAGAAAGAAATATATATCCATGCAAAACTTGGTAGGACCTGTGAAGAAAGGTTAAAAGAGAGGTGTGTAAGAGGGAGCAGATCTGCACATGGGTGGTGTGCGAGCTGAGGAGAGGTAAGATCCCCACATCAGGGCAATTTGTTGCCAAAGACAGAAAGCATTTGAGACTGTCAGAGAGTGAAGTAGCTCATCTGTGGCAGTCTGAATGGAGGAAGAACCAAACAACTATGTACCCCCACTCCAATAATCTTGCCTGGAAAATTACATGGACATAGGAGCTTGGCAGGCTACAGTCCATGTGGTTGCAGAGAGTCAGGCATGACTGAGCAACTACCACTCCTATGTACCCTGGACAGGGAAGCAGCAGTTGGGAGCTGCAGTGTGAAAATGGGAGAAAAATCCTAGTGTGAGGACTGCTGTTGACTACAGGAAGGTAACCTGAATGGACAGACAGAAGGAGAAGCTATGCAGCAATGAAGGCAGGGTGCTACTGCAGAGTCATGCATAATAGATGCAACCATCGCTGTAGCCTCTCTCTCCCCAGATGTTGGTACCAGCAGTTGATCAACAGAGAAAGACCCCAGAGAGGGTGGACCTTTGAGTGCCTGATGCACAGAGCAGTAGAAAAGGGCCAGCCAGGGATGTTCTTTGAATGCCAGCTGCCAGAGGCTATAAAAGTATCCTAGGAGCACGATATCTTCTGCTTTACTGTGCACCTGGTGTCACTGAGATTTCTGTGATCCAAGCAGTCACGCCACCTCCAAGCTTTGTTCTCACTGGGACAGAGCTGCCAGAGGCTAGAAAAGAGTCATGATAATGCCATATCTCCTATACCTAAGTCCTCCAGCTTCCCTGTGCACCTGATGCCACCAGGGTCCATATGATCCTAGCAGCCATGGCCCCTTCATGCCTGGTTCTTACTGGGACAGACCCAAGTTTCCAGGACAGCCTCAGGAGCAAAGTTGAGGATGACCCACATGCAGAAGTGGGAGTAAAACCACAATGGAGTTACAGGGGTGGAGTGGTTAAGGAAGCGGATTAAAAACCTTCCTACCGGCTGTGTAAGCTTCAGATTAAATCCACATGTTAAATTCGGTAGACTGCCTATGGAATACATCAAAAGATGAGTGCTTGCACAAAAGAAAATGCACTAACTCAGGCAGCTGTGGACATTGAAGGCACAAAAATGAAAGAGTAGAGCCAGATTAGAGTCTGAGCTGTCCCCAGATCAGGTCCAGAGATGAAACCTCTTCCTCCCTCACAGTATTGGAGGGTTTGTTAGGGAGGTGGTGATGGGTTGTGGCTCACAGTGGGGGAAAGGATGCTGGCAACAGAGATCTTAGAGAAACAGTTGTTGTTCTTCTACTTTGATTTGTTCTGTAGTTGGTTCTGGATGTTTTATCTTCTTTGTTGTTGTTGTTGTTGTTATTACTTCGATTTAATCTTTTGATAATTTATTTTTAAATCACACTTTCAATGTCTTTTGTATACTTCTACTATTATGCTGGCTTTTTGCGGTTCTGTGTTATTGTTGTTGTCTTTCTTTCTTTTTGGCTCTCTTTTTTTTTCTTTGTTTTTCTTTTGTTGCTATAAATATTCTTTAAGATGTTTAAATATTTTAATATACCTTTTTTAAACTTTACTTTCTTCTTTTTTTTTTTTTTTCTTTTCAGTATATTTCCTAGTTGGTTTTGTTTGCTTTGCTTTATTCCTTAGTTGGCTCTCTGCTTTGGTCTTGTTTCCTGTTTTGTGTTTTAGTTAATTTTGTTTTTAATTGGTTGATATCATTTTTGGTTTCCTTTTTTCACCAAGTTACTCTCTTGTACATAATTTTCTTAGAATGTTTTGTTTTTTTGTGTGTGTATATATATATATACACACACATATATATATATATGTGTATTATATATATATATATATATATATATATATATATATATATAATATGTGTGTGTGTGTGTACCATTGTTTTTATTCCTATTTGTCTGATTTTTCATTTACCATTTGTCTGGGATTCATTTTTGTTTCCTTTTTTGTTTTGTTTTTTTTTTGGATGCTTTTGTTTGTTTGTTTTATGTGTCTGTTTTAATCCCCTTTCTTGTCATACCAAACAACTATGGCATCTTGTTTCCTTGACCAGAGATCAGGCCTGGGCTTCCGGTGTGGGAGTGCTGAGTCCAAGATACAAGACTGACAGAGAACTCCTGACCTGAAGGAGTATTAACAAGTGAAAACTCCAGTGATGACCTCCACCTGTACCCGAGGCCAGCACAGCAAGATGGTTCACCCAAACAGCAAGCAAGAAAAGAACACAGACCCAATCATCAGCAGGCAGACTTCCTACAGACACCTCAAAACACACCACTTCACACATCCCTGGCCATCAGGGGATAAAAGTCACCTCCTCTCACTCGAACACAAGCACGAGTCACTCCCAACATGAATCTTACACAAACCCCTGGACCAACATCACTGACCAAGGGCAGAGACCAAAAGCAAGAGGAACTACTGACCTATACCCCAAGGAAAGGACACTTCAAGCACAGTATGTTACATAAAATGAAAGACAGAAAAATACTGTGCACATGAAGGAAAAAGATGAAGCACACAAGACCAAATAAATGCAGTGAGAATAGGCAAACTAGCTGAAAAAGAATTCAGAATAATGATAGTAAAGATGATCCAAAATCTTGAAAATATAATGGGTAAAATGCAAGCATCATTTAACACATTTAACATGGTCCTAAAAGGAATAAGAATAAGCAAACATTAATGAAGAACACAAATAATGAAATTAAAAACAATCCAGAAGGAGTCAATAGAATAACTATAACAGAAAAACAAATAGGTGAGCTGGAAGACAGAATGGTGGAAACAACTGTTGTATACCAGAATGAAGACAAAAGAATGACAGGAACTGAGGATAGTTTCAGAGATCTATGGGACAAAATTAAATTCACTAGCATTCAAATTATGAGGGCTCAGAAGAATAGTAAAAGAAAGGGTATGAATAAATTTTTGAAGAGATTATAGTAGATATCTTCCCTAACATGGGAAATGAAATAGTCAATCAAGTCCAAGAAGGGCAGAAAATTTCATAACGGATAAATCCAAAGAGAAATATGCCAATAAACATATTAATCAAACAAACAATAATGAAAAAAAAATAAAATCAGCAAGTTAATATCAATAAGTAATACTCAAGCAAACCCTATATTATTAATAGCTGATCTTTCAACAGATAATTTGCAGGTCAGAAGGGAATGACAGTGTATATTTAAAGTAATGAAAGGGAAAAACCTATAACCAAGATTGCTCTACCCAGCAATGATCTCATTCAAAACTTATGGAGAAACCAAAAACTTTACAGAAAAGCAAAAGTTAAGAGAATTTATTGCTAGCAAGCCAGCTTTACAACAAATGCTAAGGGACTTCTTTAGGCAAGAAACATCAGAAAAGGTGAAGACCTACAAAGAGAAATCCAAAAAAACCAAGAAAATACCTATACAACATATATGTTAAAAATGACTTTAAATGTAAATGGATTAATGTTCCAAATAAAAGACACAGACAGACTAAATGTATACAAAAACAAGAGCCACATATATGCTGTCTAGAAGAGTCTTGCTTCAGACCTAGGGACACATATAGACTGAAAGTGAGAGGATGAAAAAAGATATTCCATGAAAATGAATAGTAAAATAAATCCAGAGTAGCAATTATTATATCAGACAAAATGCACCTTAAAATTAAAAATATTACAAGAGATAAGGAAGAGCATTATGTAAAAATTAATGGGTCAATCCAAGAGGAGATGTAAAAATTATAAATATTTATCCACCAAAATGAGCACCTCAATACATAAGGGAAACCTTAAAAGACACAAAGGTGAAATTGACAGTAACATTACAATAGGGGATTTTAATACCCCACTACAAAAAAGTTCCATCTAGTCAAGGCTACTGTTTTCCAGTGGTCATGTATGTATGTGAGAGTTGGACTCTGAAGAAGGCTGAGTGCCGAAGAATTGATGCTTTTGAACTGTGGTGTTGGAGAAGACTCTTGAGAGTCCCTTGGACTACAAGGAGGTCCAACCAGTCCATTCTGAAGGAGATCAGCCCTGGGATTTCTTTGGAAGGAATGATGCTAAAGCTGAAACTCCAGTACTTTGGCCACCTCACATGAAGAGTTGGCTCATTGGAAAAGACCCTGATGCTGGGAGGAATTAGGGGCAGGAAGAGAAGGGGATGACAGAGTATGAGATGGCTGGATGGCATCACCAACTCGATGGACATGAGTTTGGGTAAACTGCGGGAGTTGGTGATGGACAGGGAAGCCTGGCGTGCTGGGATTCCTGGGATCACAAAGAGTCAGACATGACTGAGTGACTGAACTGAACTGACACTAATGGATAGATCATCAAAAGAGAAAATTAATAAGGAAAAATAAGGTGCATATGGCACATTAGACTGGATGTACCTAATTGATATTTTCATGGCACTCCATCCAAATACAGAGGAAAACAGTTTCTTATCAAGTTCACATGGAACATTCTCCAGAATAAATCACATCTTGGGTCACAAATCAAGCCTAAGTAGATTCAAGAAAATTGTAATGCTATTAAGCATCTTTGCTCATCAGAATGCTATGAGACTAGATGTCAATTACAAGAATTATAGGAAACAACTAGAAAACACAAACACATGGAGATTAAGCAATATGTTATTAAATAATCATGTTATTTATATGTATTCTATAATATATATATATTTATAATGGATTAATTTGTTTTATTTTATTAATTTATATTGTATGTTGACACTGCTTTACACAGCATCATCTTTCAGGATTTGGAATAGCTCAACTGGAATTCCATCACCTCCAATAGCTTTGTTTCTAATGATGCTTTCTAAGGCCACTTGACTTCACATTCCAGGATGTCTGGCTCAGGTGAGTGATCACACCATCGTGATTATCTGGGTCGTGAAGATCTTTTTTGTACAGTTCTTCTGTGTATTCTTGCCACCTTTTCTTAATATCTTCTGCTTCTGTTAGATCCATAACATTTCTGTCCTTTGTTGTGCCCATCTTTGCATGAAATATTCCCTTGGTATCTCTAATTTTCTTGAAGAGATCTCTAGTCTTTCCCATTCTGTTGTTTTCCTCTATTTCTTTACATTGATCGCTGAGGAAGGCTTTCTTATCTCTCCTTGCTATTCTTTGGAACTCTGCATTCAGATGTTTTTATCTTTCCTTTTCTCCTTTGCTTTTCACTTCTCTTCTTTTCACAGCTATTTTTAAGGACTCTTCAGACAGCCATTTTGCTTTTTTGTATTTCTTTTCCATGGGGATGGTCTTGATCCCTGTCTCCTGCACAATGTCACGAACCTCATTCCATAGTTCATCACTCTATCAGATCTAGTTCCTTAAATCTATTTCTCACTTCCACTGTATAATCCAAGGGATTTGATTTAGGTCATATCTGAATGGTCTAGTGTTTTTCCCTACTTTTTTCAAAAGTCTGAATTTGACAATAAGGAGTTCATGATCTGAGCCACAGTCAGCTTCCAGTCTTATTTTTGCTGACTGTATAGAGCTTCTCCATAATTGGCTGCAAAGAATATAATCTATCTGATTTTGGTGTTGACTGGTGATGTCCATGTGTAGAGTCTTCTTTGGTGTTCACTGGAAGGACTGATGCTGAAGTTGAAACTCTAATACTTTGCCACCTCATGCGAAGAGTTGACTCATTGGAAAAGACTCTGATGCTGGGAAGGATTGTGGGCAGGAGGAGAAGGGAATGACAGAGGATGAGATGGCTGGATGGCATCACCAACTGAATGGACATGAGTTTGAGTGAACTCCGGGAGTTGGTCATGGACATGGAGGCCTGACGTGATGCGATTCATGGGGTTGCAAAGAGTAGGACATGACTGAGTGACTGAACTGAACTGAACACTGCTTTTAATAAAGCTACTGAATGCAATGAAATTCCACAAGAATGATTCAAATCCGTAAAGGATGATGCCATCAGGTTTGCTTTCATTATGCCAGAAAATGGAAGACACAGGAGTGACCACAGGACTGGAAAAGGTCAATTCTCATCCCAATTCCCAAGAAGGGTAGTACCAAAGAATAAGGTACCATTGGACAATTGCACTCAACTCCCATGTAGTAAGGTCATACTTAATATCTTCTATGCTAGGTTTCAGCATTATATGAACCAATAACTTCCAGATGTCCAATTTGGGTTTTGTAAAGGAAGAAGAACTAGACATCTGATTGCCAACATTCACTGGATTATAGAGAAAACAAGGGTATTCAGGAAAACATTTACTTCTGTCTCATTAACTATGCTAAAGCCCTTGACTGTGCAGATCATGACAAATTGTGAAAAGCTATTAGACAGATGGGAATACTAGATATCTTATCTGTCTCCTGAGAAACCTCTATGTGCGTCAAGAAGCAACAGTTAAAACCCTGTGTGGAACAACTGATTGGTTAAAGACCAAGAAAGGAGTACAACAGGGCTTCCTGCTGTCATCCTGTTTGTTTAACCTATACACTGAGCACAACATGGGAAATACCAAATTGAATAAGTTACAAGTTGGAATCAAGGTAGACAGGAGAAACACCAACAACCTTAAATATACAGATGATACAACTCATGGTAAAAAGCAAAGAGAAACTAAAGAGCCTCTTAATGAGGGTGAAGGAGAAGAGTGAAAGAGCCGGCTTAACATGAAATACTAAAAAAAAAAAAAAGTCTAAGACCATGATATCTTGCCCCATTACTGCATGGCAAATAGGAGGGGAAAATGTGGAAATAGTGACCGATTTCCTTTTTTTGGGTTCCAGAGTCATGGAAGATGGTGACTGTAGCCATGAAATCAGGAGCCAATTTCTTCTTGGCAGGAAAGTGATGAAAAACCTAGACACTGTGTTGAAAAGCAGAGACATTACTGTGTCAACAAAGGTCCATATAGTCAAGGCTATAGTTTTCCCAGTGGTCACATACGGTTGTGAGACCTTGACTGTAAAGAAAGCAGAATGTCAAATAATTGATGCTTTTGAACTGTGGTGCTGGAGAAAACTCCTGAAAGTCCCTTTGACAGCAAGGAGATCAAGTGAGTCAATCTTAATAGAGATCAACCCCAAATATTCACTGGAAGGACTGAT
Organism: Bos mutus; assembly: GCF_027580195.1. NCBI lineage: Eukaryota > Metazoa > Chordata > Mammalia > Artiodactyla > Bovidae > Bos > Bos mutus. The sequence goes on along the minus strand of NC_091631.1, from coordinate 77,213,051 downwards.
GCTGAAGCTCCAGTATTTTGGTCATATCATGCAAACAGATGACTCATGGAATAGTCCCTGATGCTTGGAAAGATTGAAGACAGAAGGAGAAGAAGACATCAGAGGATGAGATGGCTGGATGACATCACTGATGCAATGAACATGAACTTTGGTGTCACAAACAGACATGATTAGGTGACCAAACAACAACAATAAACCACCATGTTACTCATGAGATAAAAGGGGAAAAAATATATATCTAGAAACAAATAACAATGAAAACAGCTCAAAAACTATGGGTTCAGGGAGGGAGGTGGGAGGGGGTTTCAGGAAGGGGAACATGTGTACACCTGTGGTGGATTCATGTTGATGTATGGCAAAACCAATACAATATTGTAAAGTAATAATAATAATAATAAAGAAATAATAAATGGTTAAAAAATAAAAGTTAAAAAAGAAAACTATAGGATTCAGCAAAAGCAATTGTAATAAGAAAGTTTATAGTAATACAATCTTATGTCAAGAAACAAGAAAAATATCAAACAAACATCCTAACTTTACAGCTAAAGCATCTGAATAAAGAACAGAAAGCCCCCAAAGTTAATAGAAAGAACTCATAAAAGCTCAGAGCAGAAATAAATGAAAAAGAGATGGAGAGATGGAGGAATCAATAGCAAAGATCAATAAAACTAAAAGCTGATTCTTTGAGAAGATAAACAAATTGATAAACTATTATCTAGACTCACTAAGAACATAAAGGAGAAGATGCAAATTAACACAATAAATTTTTTTTTAAAAAAAAGAAGTGTTATAACAGTGCAAAAATATAAAGAATTATAAGAGTTTATTATGAGCAATCATATGCCAGTAAAACGGATAACTAAAAGAAATGGAAAAATTCTTATAAAAGTTCAACTTTCTATGACTGAGCCAGGAAGAAATAGAAATTATGAACAAGCCAATCACAAGCAATGAGATCAAAACTGTTAAAAAAAAAAAAAATCTCCCCCAAAAGCAAAAGCTCAAAAGCAGATGGATTCACAGATGAATCCTATCAAATATTTTCTGAGGTGCTAATGCCTATCCTTTGCAAACTCTTCCAAAAAATTGAAGAGAAAGAGATTCTTTCAAAATTTACAAGTAAGGCCACCATCATCCTGATACCTAAACCATCACACACACAAAAGAAAATTACAGGCCAATAACACCAATGAACATATATGCAAAAATCTCACAAAATTATAGCAAACAAAACCCAACAACACATTAAAAGGATCATACACCATGATTAACTCAGGTATATCCAAGTGGCACAAAGATTCTTCAATATATGAAAATCAATCAATGTGATACACCATATTCACAAATTAAAATATAAAAATACTATGACGATATTAATATATTCAAAAACAGCTTTTGAAAATATTCAGCACACATTTATGATGACAACTATTCAGAAAATGGGCCCAGAAGGAATCTCAGTTCAGTTCAGTTCAGTCTCTCAGTCGTATCCGACTCTGTGACCCCATGGACTGCAGCATGTCAGATCACTCTGGCCATCCCCAACTTCCGGAGTATACCCAAACTCAGGTCCATTGAGTTGGTGATGCCATCCAACTGTCTCATCCTCTTTAGTTCCCTTCTCCTCTTGCCCTCAATATTTCCCAGCATCAGGGTCTTTTCCAATCAATCAGTTCTTTGCATAAGATGGCCAAAGTATTGGAGTTTCAGCTTCAACATCAGTCCTTCCAATGAACACTCAGGACTGATCTCCTTTAGGATGGACTGGTTGGATATCCTTGCAGTCCAAGGGACCCTCAAGAGTCTTCTCCAACACCACAGTTCAAAAGCATCAATTCTTCAGTGCTCAGCTTTCTTTATAGTCCAACTCTAACATCCATACATGACTACTGGAAAAACCATAGCCTTGACTAGATGGACCCTTGTTGGCAAAGTAATGTCTCTGAGTTTTAATATGTTGTCTAGGTTGGCTATAACTTTCCTTCCAAGGAGTAAGCATCTTTTAATTTCATGGCTGCAGCCACCATCTGCAGTGATTTTGGAGCCCCCAAAAATGAAGTCTGCCACTGTTTCCAATGTTTCCCTATCTATTTGCCACGAAGTGATGGGACCAGATACCATGATCTTAGTTTTCTGAATGTTGAGCTTTAAGCCAACTTTTTCATTCTCCTCTTTCACTTTCATCAAGAGGCTCTTTAGTTCTTACCTCAACATAATAAAGGATATAAATGGCACATCCACAGGAAACATGTTCTCAATGGTGAAAAACAGAAAACTCAGGAACAATACAAGGGTGCCTACTCTTGCCATTATTATTCACCATAGATTTGGAAGCCCTTTCCATGTCAACCAGAGAAGAAAATAAATAAATAAATAAATGGAATCTGGATTGGAAAAGAAGAAACAAAACTCTCATTGTTTGCAGAGAACATTAAACTATACATAGAAAATGCTAAATACTATCAGAAAATTAATAGAACTAATCAGTGAGTTTAGTAAATTCGAAAGATAGAAAATCAGTGCTTGAAAATCTCTTGTGTTCCTGTACACTAACAATAACAAATCAGAAAAGAAATTAAGGAATCAATTCCATTCTCCTTTGCAAGAAAGGAATAAAATTCCCAGGAATAAACCTACCTAAGGAGACAAAAGGCCTGTATACCAAAATTTGCTCATGAAAGAAATCAAAGATGACATAAACAGATAGAGAGATACACCACATTCTCATATTAGATGAATTAATATTGTGAATAGAAGTATACTACCTAAAGCAATCTACAGATTCAGTGCAATCCCTATTAAATTACCAGTGGCATTTTTTCCCAAAGAATCAGAACAACAACAAAAATCACAATTTGCATGGAAAAATAAAAGACTCCAAACAGCAAAATCAATCTTGAGAAAGAAGAATGAAACCAGGGGAAATCAACCTTCCTAACTTAACACTATCCTACAAAGCTACAGTCATCAAGACAGTATGGTACTGGCACAAAAACAGATATATGGACCAATGTAACAAGACAGAAAACCAAGACACTCACCCATGCACATATGGAAACCTTATCTTTGACAAAGGAGGCAAGAATATACAATGGAGAAAAGACATCCTCTTCAATAAGTGGTATTGGAAAGCTGGACAACTATGTTCAAAAGAAGGAAGGAAAGCTATGACATACCTAGATGGCATATAAAGAACAGGAGACGCTACTTTGCTGGCGAAGGTGTACATATATAGTCAAATCTATGATTTTTCCAATAATCATTTACAGATGTGAGAGTTGGACCATAAAGAATGCTGAGTGCCAAATAATTGATGCTTTCAAACTGTGTGCTAGAGAGGACTGCTGACAGTCCCTTGGACTGCAAGGAGATCAAGTCAGTCAACCCTAAAGGAAATCAAGCCTGAATATTGCTTGTAAGAACTGATGTTGAAGCTAAAGCTCCAGTTCTTAGGGCTCCGGATGCAAAGAACTGAATTATTGGAAAAGACTCTGATGCTAGAAAAGACTGAGGGCAAAAAGAGAAGGGTATGGCAGAGGATCAGATGGTTAGGCAGCATCACTGACTCAATGGACATGAATTTTGGCAAACTCTAGGAGATAGTGTCTCCACAGGGTCACAAAGAGTCAGACACTACTTAGTGATTTAACAGCAACAGCAATAACATGTAAAAGAATAAAAGTAGAACACTTCCTTTCCCCAAATACAAAGATGAACTAATGTGAGACCAGAAACTATAAAACTCATAGCAGAAAACATATATAGCACACTATGACATAAATCACAGCAAGATCTTCTATGACCCACCCCCTAGAATAATAACATAAATAAACAAATGATACATAATTAAATGCTTTTGCACAGCAAAGCAAACCATAAGCATGATGAAAATATAACACTTGGAATGGAAGAAAATAATTGCAAATGAAACAATTGACAAAGCATTGACCTCCAAAATATTCAAGCCAGCTCAGTATAAGAAAAACAAGCAACTCAATAAAATAATGGGCAGAAGACTTAAACAGACATTTCCCTGTTGGTTCAGATGTTAAAGAATCTGCCTGCAATGCAAGATACCTGAGTTCGATCCCTGGGTTGGGAAGATCCCCTAGAGAATGGATTGTCCACCACTCCATTATTCTTGCAGGGACAATTCCATGGACAGAGAAACCTAGAGGGTTTGGGTTGCAAGTCTATGGGTTGCAAAGAGTCAGATATGACTGAGGGACTTGTCAATGTTCAGTTGCTTAGTTGTGTTTGACTCTTTTCAACCTTATGGACTGCAGCACTCCAGTCTTCCCTATCCTTCACCATCTCATAGAGTTTGCTCAAACTCATGTCCATTGAGTCGATAATGCCATTCAGCCATGTCATCCTTTGTCATTTCCTTCTCTGTAGTCTATGTGTTAGACTGAGTGACTAAACCTTTCAAAGAAGACATACAGATGTCTAACACACATGTGAAAAAAGTGCTCAACATCACTTTTTATTAGAGAAATGCAAATCAAAGTTACAATGGTGTATCACCTCCCACTGGTCAGAATGGTCATTATCAAAATACCTTCAGACAATAAGTGCAGCAGACAAAGTGGAGAAAAAGGAACCCTCTTGCACTATTGGTGGGAATGTTAATCAATACAGCCAGTATGGAGATTTATTTAAAAAGCTAGGAATAAAACTACCATATGATCCAGTAGTCCCACTACAGGGCATATACCCTGAGAAAACCACAATTCTAAAAGACACATGTACTTCAGTGTTCATTGCAGCACTTTTTACAAAAGCCAGGACATGAAAACATCCCAGATGTCCATCAACAGGTGAATGAATAAAGAAGCTGTGGTACATATATACATTAAAATGTCACTCAGCTATTAAAAAAAAAAAATGTTTGAGTCAGTTCCAGTCAGGTGATGAACCTAGAGCCTGTTATACAGACTGAAGTATGTCAGAAACAGAAAAACAATATCATATATTAATGCATATATATGGAATCTAGAAAAATAGTACTGATGAACCTGTTTGCAGTGTGGCAGTGGGAACATACGCATACAGAACAGACTTGTGGACACAGTGGGGGAAGGAGAGGGTGGGACGAATTGAGAGAGTAGCACTGACATAAATACATATGTAAAATAGACAGCCAGTGTAAATTTTGAATGATGCAGGGAGCTCAGCTGGGTATTCTTTGATAACCTAAAGGGTGGAATGGGGTTGGGGGTGGGGAGGAGGGAGTTTCAGGAGGGAGGGGACATATTTGTCCTTATGGCTAATCATGTTGTTGCGTGACAGAAACCAACACAACATTGTAAAGCAATTATCTTCCTGTTAAAAATAAATACATTAAAAAACAAACAAGAAAAAAAGAAGCGCCTTTACTTCTTGCCAGAATCCTAATTCTTCACAATTAACTTATGTGATTTCATGCTGTTTTCTTTTTTTTTTTTTTTTGCCTTTATAAGTTTCCCCCATTCTTATGGTCTGGCAGACAAAATTCATGTGTTTCTTGAATCTGTCTCCCAGGCTATATTCCTCAGATTGGCTCAAATAAAACTCTTTGCAATTCTTAAAAAAATAAAACAAAATAAATCTCTTGATTGTAACCTAAGTACCTTTTCTTTTCTTGCCATTTCAGAATGGAAATGACAAACTAACTTTAGAGCACAAAATAATTATATATCTCATTATAGTTTTGATTTCTCTAATTATGAGTGATGCTGAACATATTTTCATGTGTTTGCTTGCCATCTATATGTTTCCTTTGGAGAAATGTCTGTTTAGGTTTTCTGTCCATTTTCTGATTGAGTTGTTATTTTTTCTGATATTGAGTTTCATGAGCTGCTTGTATATTTTGAAAATTAATCCACTGGCAGTTGTTTCATTTGCAATTATTTTATCTTATTCTGAGGGTTGTCCTTTTATCTTGTTTATAGTTTTCTATGCTGTACAAAAGCTTTTAAATTTAATTAGGTCCCATTTGTTTATTTTTATTTTCATTTCCATTATTCTAGGAGGTGGGTCAAAAAGAATCTTGCTGTGGTTTCTGTCAAAGTGTTCTGCATATATTTTCTTCTAACAGTTTTATAGTTTCTGGCCTTAAATTTAGATCTTTAATCCATTTTGAGATTCTTTTTGTGTATGGTTTAATTCATTTTCATGTAGTTCTCCAGTTTTCCCACCACCACTCACTGAAGGGGATGATTTTCCTCCATTGTTTGTTCTTGCCTTTGTCAAAGATAAGGTGCCCATAGGTGCAAGGGTTTACCTATGGGCTTTCTGTCTTGTTCCACTTTTTTTTTTTGGGGGGGGAGATAATTTTACATGGTCTTGAATAACTGTAGCTTTGTAGTGTAGCCTAAAGTCAGAAAAGTTGAACTACTATATGACCTAGCAACTGCGTTACTGGGCATATACCCTCTGAAAACTGTAAGTTAAAAAGACACATGTACTGGAATGTTCACAGCAAATGGCAACCCACTCCAGTACTCTTGCCTGGAAAATCCCATGGACAGAGAAGCCTGGTAGGCTTCAGACCATGGGATCGCGAAGAGTCAGACATGACTGAGCGACTTCACTTTTACTTTTCACTTTCATGCACTGGAGAAGGAAATGGCAACCCACTCCAGTGTTCTTGCCTGGAGAATCCCAGGGACGGCAGAGCCTGGTGGGCTGCCATCTATGGGGTCGCGCAGAGTCGGACACGACTGAAGTGACTTAGCAGTAGCAGTAGAGCATGGAAGCAACCTAGTTGTCCATCAACAGATGAATGGATTGAAAAATGGTAATATATATATATATATATGTGTGTGTGTGTGTGTATAAATGGAATATTAGTCATAAAAAAGAATGAATCTAAGTCAGTTAATATGAGGTGGATGAACCTATAACCTGTTACACAGAGTGAAATAATACAGAATGAAAAAACAAATAGTGAATCTGGAAAAATAGTATTGATGAACCTATTTGCAGGGCAGGAATAGAGACTCAAACATAGGGATTGAACTTGTGGGCACAGTGAGGGAAAGAGAGGTGGGGTTTATTGAGAGATTAGCATTGATATATATATACACTAACATGTGTAAAATAGATAGCTAGTAGCAGGAAGCAGTTATAGAGTAGAGCAAACTCAGCTCCGTGCTTTGTGCTGATCTAGAGGGCTAGGAAGTGGTGGGCAGGGGGCTTAAGAGGGCTGGGGGATGGGTGTGATTATGGATGATTGTTGTACAGCAGAAACCAATACAACATTGTGAAGTAATTATCCTCCAATCTAAAGCATCCCTTGAGATAAATGTAAAATATTTCAGGTAATATTAGGTTTCTGGATGATAAGGGACTGAATTTAGTTAGGTGGTCATAGAGGGCCTCTGAATAGGCCTATGGATGATATGAAGGAACACACTGCACACAGTTCTAGGCAAACAAACAACTTTTCAGATGGATGAAATATTAAATGCATAGTCTCTAAGGTAGAAAATGATTATACACTAGAAGATAAACGGAAGGCCAATGTGGGCCAGAGAATGAGCGAGGGGGAGAACACCAGTGGAGAAGGTCAGATAATTGGACAGAGGCCAGAGCATGTTCAGTGACCCCATTCAGGAATATTTGACCTAACTATAATATTTAATTAACAACTTAGGATAAGAAAACTTTTAATAAATGATTATCAAATTTTAACCTTTCAAAAGGTAGGAAATACTTCTTACGCCTTAAAGGATGATATAATAATTCATTATGATTTAGTGACATGATCTTAGTTGTGCTACTAGCTAAACTTATACTAGTAGACAGCAGCTCAGTTAACAAAGATAGATATTAGTTTCTCTATCATTTTAAGAAGAGGATTGGATAACATTATTGCACTTTTTTTTTTCATCTCTGAAAATTGCTTTAGAGAATTTTCTTCCTATAGATCATAGCAGCAATTCAAATCCAGCAAAAATAAATAAATAAGAAATAAGTAGATCCACTGTGGTCTTTAAATTTTTAAATTATCTTTCAGATGAGAAAGTTCTGAAATGTTCTGAGAATCTCTATGAATTTGCAATTACCTTTAAGGTTTCAGGAAATAATATGATTATAAAGAAAAAAGGAAAGCACAGAATTCTAATACATGTTGATTTAGGGCTTTATGGTTCAATTTGTATCTTTTTTAAAATTCTCTAATTGAGTGAATTTTTTATTGTATTTCCAGATACTTCATGTATTATATTGCACGTTGCCCTATTCTGATTTATCATATTTTGAAATGTAATTTATATATTATAAAATTCACCATTTTGAAATATAAATTCACTGATTTTAGGATATTTACAAATTTGTGCAGTCATCACCATTATTTAATTCTAGAATATTTTCATCAATCCCCAAAGAAAACTTGTGCCCCTTGACAGTTACTCTCCTCCCCCTTTATCCTATCCGTGAACAAACATTAATTGACTTTCAATTTCTATGGATTTCTCTGTTATGAACATTTAATATAAATGGAGTTGTACAACATGTGTATAAGGTGGGGCTCCCTCCTGGCTCAGAGGTTAAAGCATCTGCCTGGAATACGGGAGACCTGGGTTTGATCCCTGGTTCAGGGAAGATCCCCTGGAGAAGAAAATGGCAACCCACTCTAGTACTCTTGCCTGGAGAATCCCATGGAGGGAGGAGCCTGGTAGGCTACAGTCCATGGGGTCGCAAAGAGTCGGACACGACTGAGCGACTTCACTTTCACTTTTCACTTTCATACAACATGTGGCTTTTCTTTGGCTTGGCATCTTTCACTTAGCATGAAGATTTCAAGTTTTGTCTACATTGTTGCATGTATGTATTCCATTCCTTTTAGTTGAATAATATTCTATTGTATGAATTTGACATTTTATTAATATTTATCTACTAAGATGCTAATGAGCATTTGAATTTCTCCTATTTTTTTGACTATTATAAATAATGCTGCTGTGAAAACACATGAGTCTTTGTGTAAATATAGGCTTTTTAGGAGTAGATTTGAGGATTATTTGACTCTATGCTTAACTTTCTGAGGAACTGCCAGACTGTTTCCCAAAGCAGCTGAAACATTTTACATTACCATCAGCTAAGGAGATCAGCCCTGGTTTTTCTTTGGAAGGAATGATGCTAAAGCTGAAGCTCCAGTACTTTGGCCACCTCATGCGAAGAGTTGACTCATTGGAAAAGACTCTGATGCTGGGAGGGATTGGGGGCAGGAGGAGAAGGGGACGCCAGTGGATGAGATGGCTGGATGGCATCACTGACTCGATGGACGTAAGTCTGAGTGAACTCCGGGAGTTGGTGATGGACAGGGAGGCCTGGCGTGCTGCGATTCATGGGGTTGCAAAGAGTCGGACATGACTGAGCGACTAATCTGATCTGATGTATAATGGTTCCAGTGTCTCCATATCCTTTCTACTCTAGCATATTTTTGGACTTATAAATGAATGTGTTTTAGAAGAGAGATTGGATAGGAATTTTTTTTTTTCAGATTACATAATAGAGAAATTCAAATTTACATTTAAAATGGACTATTTTCCAAACAGTCTTTACTGTAGATGTTTTATAAAGTTAATTTCCTTTAAGATAAGTGCAGACAAGTAGGGCATAAGGATGCTATTACTGATTCTTGTGATGGAATATTTTATCTGTAATATATTCAAGTAACATTAATCCTTTTTTTATAATTCAGACATTTTATGTGTTTGATATCCTATCCTAAAAGAAGGAAAATTTATGGATGATGCCTATTACATTTCAGAGTGGATTCATGGGACATGACTACATGGTCATCAAGTGATGAAACGGTATAAGATGAGAACCTAGGGGTAGATTCTAGGTCAGCTGCCAATGGACAATGTTGTGTCCCTGGAGCGTTCTAATTCCAAATTAGGTATTTCATTCTTAGGTCAACATTACAGAGTGAAGGCATACCAAGATACTCCATCAGGAAAAAAGATAAATAAAAAGGCAATCAGAATATATACAGAGCTCCAGAAAAGATAGTTTTGGGGACATGTGAAAAATAGGTAAATAGTTATTTACTCCAAAATGACAAGTTGCTGGTGGTGTTTTAGTTTCCAGGGTGTGAACATAGCAGAACTATGACTGTTTTAGGAGAGGTTTGAAATACTAAGCAGGTTACAAACATAAGCATGTGGGAAAAGGAGCCAAAATAAAAACCAAGTGGTAAGTAATAAGTACTTGATCTTAATAAGAGCATAAAGATAAAAAGTGTAACCTGAGAGAAGTTGTTGGTCAGCAATGGCTGTGCTCCAGGTTTGAGGAAATGAGATGAAATTCCTAAAACCTGCTGATGAGTCCTGGGGTCTGGTGTCCCTTGTTAGCCTGCTAGGGTGTTGACTCAGGAAACACAGTTTATTTTTGGATAATGGCGGTTTTATAAGGGAGAGGGTGGGATGATTTGGGGGAATGTCATGGAAACATGTATAATATCATATAAGAAATGAATCATCACTCCAGGTTCTATACAGGATCCTTGGGGCTGGTGCACTGGGATGACCCGGAGGGATAGTACTGGGGGGTGAGATGGAAGGAGGGTTCAGGATGGGGAACACGTGTACTCCTGTGGCGGATTCATGTTGATGTGTGGCAGAACCAATACAATATTGTAAAGTAATTAGCCTCCAATTAAAATAAATAAATTTAAATTAAAAAAATAAATTTACCTAAATTCTGTATGCATGGGCAAGTGACCGAAATCTGAGTCTGATGTTGCTTAAATATTTCCCTTCTCTAGTTTTTTTTATTCTGGAAATTGGGGAATTATTCTGAAAGTCAGTAAAACTCAGGTTGGAAAAAAGCAGTTTAATCTTTAAAAGGAGATAAGCAGAGGCAGGGGAAAATAAAGCAAAGGCTGCTAATATGTATATGCTATTACATTTAAGAAGGGAAACAAGATTAAAGGCACATCAAGAGAGATGCATTTTAACAAAATGAGACTCACTTTTTTTTTTTTTCCCTCATTTTTTAACCTTCTCACACCTCAAATACACACATACATGCACACACAAACACATACACCATGTCTTACTGGTTCACTTTTGTTAATGTACCCCATTTTGTCCCCCTTCTTTCTATCATCCCTCTTTAGTGCCTCATGCTTTTTTTTTTTTTGCAGAAATTTCACTGATTACTAATCATTCTCTTTTGAGACCACTTTGCTCAATTTTTTTCACTCTTTCTCTCTTCGTCATTTCCCACAACACTATATGAAAGACTGTCCAAAACCTCAGACTACTTACACTATCCCCATGACAAAAATCTTTTTAAATTCTGCATCACTTTTAGGATAAGTTCAAAACTTATAAGCATTATGTCTAGATTTGGCCCCTAAATATCTTTCCAAATTCATCACATGTCAGGGGTGGGGGGGGTTAAAAAAATTCTATATTTTGTATCAGTTCAGTTCAGTTCAGTCACTCAGTCGTGTCTGACTCTTTGCGACCCCATGAATCACAGCACACCAGGCCTCCCTGTCCATCACCAACTCCCGGAGTTCACCCAAACTCATGTGCATCAAGTCGGTGATGCAATCTAGCCATCTCATCCTCTGTCTTCCCCTTCTCCTCTTGCCCCCAATTCCTCCCACCATCAGGGTCTTTTCCAATGAGTCAACTCTTCGCATGAGGTGGCCAAAGTACTGGAGTTTCAGCTTTAGCATCATTCCTTCCAAAGGACACCCAGGACTGATCTCCTTTAGAATGAACTGGTTGGATCTCCTTGCAATCCAAGGGACTCTCAAGAGTCTTCTCCAACACCACAGTTCAAAAGCATCAATTCTTTGGTGCTCAGCTTTCTTCACAGTCCAACTCTCACATCCATACATGACCACTGGAAAAACCTTGACTAGACAGACCTTTGTTGGCAAAGTAGTACCTCTGCTTTTTAATATGTTATCTAGGTTGGTCATAACTTTCCTTCCAATGAGTAAGTGTTTTTTTTTTTTTTTTAATTTCATGGCTGCAATCACAGCACATTGAGATTTCCTTTTGCTCTTTGGTTCAACTGCATTATTTTTGTCACCTCTAAGGTGTAAGCTCCATAGAAGAATAATTTTTTCTTAGTGCTGTTTATTTACTAAAGAAATTTATTAAATACTTGGCCCATAGCAATGTGCTCCATAACCCTTTGATTAAAAGTGAGCATGCATGGCCAAATGTATTGTTAATGAAGATACAGATTCAATGTTTTCTTTTAATCATAAAGGTTCTTAGAATCTGTAGTATAGAACTGTACATCATTATTTACTACCTTGGTATAAACAATGACATTTTGTTATTAACTTTTCTGTGCCTTGGTTTCCTCAAGTGTACAATAGGATTAATACATAGAGTTACTGCAAGAGGTTAATGTAAGAGTTTAATAAAATGAGATAAAGCATGAAAAGGGCTGTGAAAGTGTCTGGCACACTGTAAGCATGTAACAAATATGTGTGATAATGATGATAATGGTATGGCTGTGATGATTATGATAGTGATAATGATGTTTTCCATTTGAATAAGCTAATCCTATATTTCTATGTCTTTTTGGGAACTGTGGAAAGGGGAAATGAAGCTATTATGTGTTAAGCACTATCAATTTCATAATTTATTTTCACTTAGTCCACTCAAGCCATTTCTTTTTGTTCAATCTATTTAATGTTATATTCATCATAATTTAAGCTACATTATTTTCCATTTTCTTACTTGATAGGAGAGAGTATATTTGACATAGTTCTAAACCAATTACAGATTTATGGTTCCTACATTAGTAATAATTCATATCCCTTAATTTTTTTTAATTTAAGAATTTGTATATTTTATTTTTAATTAATTAATTTAACTGGAGGATAACTACTTTACTGTATTGTCATGGCTTTTGCCACACATCAGCATGAATTGGCCACAGATATACATGTGTTCCCCTATTCTGAACTATCCTCCCATCTCCCTCTCCACCCTGTCCCTCTGGGTTGTTCCAGGGCTCCAGTTTGGGTGACTTGCTTCATGCATTGAACTTGCACTGGTCATCTGTTTTACATATGGTAATGTACATGTTTCAATGTTATTGTCTCAAATCATATTATCCTTGCCTTCTCCTAGAGTCCAAACGTCTGTTCTTTATATCTGTGTTTGCTTTGTTACCCTGCATGTAGGATCATCCTTACTGCCTTTCTAAATGCCATTTATTAATATACAGTAATTAACATGTAATTAATTAACACAGTAATTAATTAATATGTATTAATATACATTATTTGCCTTTCTCTTTTTCACTGACTTCACTCTGTATAATGGACTCCAGGTTCATCCACTTCATTAGAACTGATGCAAATGCATTCCTTTTTATAACTGAGCAATATTCTATTGTGTATATGTACCACAACTTCCTTATCCATTCATCTGCCGATGGACATCTAGGTTGCTTCCATGGTCTAGCTATTGTAAATAGTGTTGCAATGAACATTGAGGTACATGTGTCTCCTTCAATTCTGGTTTCCTCAGGGTGTATGGTCAGCAGTAGGATTGCTAGTTTGTATGGCAGTTGTAGTCTCAGTTTTTAAAGGAATCTTCACACTGTTCTCCATAGTGGCTGTACCAGTTTGCATCCCCACCATCAGAGTAAGATGGTCCCCTTTTCTTCACACCCTCTCCAGCATTTATTGTTTGTAGACTTTTTGAGGATGACCGTTCTGACCAGTGTGAGATGTTACCTCACTGTTAGTAAGAACACTCACTTAAAGAAGGGAAAACAATTATCCAGTGCACACATTAACTGTCAGGCATTCTATCTATGAATCTAATATGGGTCATACTGGATCATCTCATCACTCAGATAAAACTGCTTTGCACAACTGAGGATGAGGCAGTTCCATGCACTACAATTATAATTATTAAAATCTTTCCTCTGCTTAATCTCTTACAAGGACTTGATCCAAACTGAAGTATATATTAAACAAAAATAGGTAGTTTCTGCCCTTTCAGTTCTTAGAATACTCTGGTGTAATGAAAAGCACTTGAGACTTTGAGAAAAATAAATGAAATGTTACTGCTCTGTTTTGCTTCTTAGACAAGACCTAAGTATGCCCACTCTTTAAAAAAGATATAAACAAATTGAAACAGTCAGAAGGGAAAGAGTAAGATCATGAAGTGACTCAAAAAGCGGGTAATACTGAAAGAAGCAGGGGGGACCAAACAAAGAGTAGACTCAAGGAACAAAAAAAAATATGACTTTGAATACTTGATATTCTGTCATATAAATAATCTTTTTCATACCACTAAAATAAGCAGAATTGTAACCATTGGGTATAAGAGAGAAAGAAACATATTATGATGTTCCTAGCATTATCAATCTCATTTGCCTTTCGCATAAACGTATACCAGGTAGATTTAATAATTGTTTTGTGCATCTAGTGGCAATGTAGTGATCTCTACTATTGTTATGATATTACCATATAATACTGTAGAAGAATTATGAACTTGAAATTAGACAAACAATGTATTGCTGATCCTATTTGTGACACCAATCATCTCACTGTTCACACTGTTTGCTGAACTCAGGAGAAGGAAAGGCATGAGCTAAGAGCCTGGAAGGAGACTCGACGAGGTGTAGGAACTGCAGACATGTTTATTCTCTCCTGGCCCACACAGCAGCCGTAGCAAGTATTCTCTCCTGTCTGGTGCAGCAGCCCTAGCAGCAGAAATGAATATCCTCACCTCTTGTGGCTGACTAAATAGCTATGACAGAGCAGTAACACTGCCACTTTGTAGATGGATCTCAGATAGGTGTACAGCACACAGCCCGTGACCAAGTGAGTACCTCATGATGCACATGCACTGTGCTATAAATGAGCTCAGCTGTTACATAGCCATTATTTACAAAACTTGGGGCAAGAGAGCCTGAACATGCCATCTTGGGTATTTTGCTCTCTCCCCACACTTGATTTCTTTTTTTTTAAATTTCTTCCTCAATTTTTATTTATTTATTTTTAATAGAAATTTATTTATTTTAATTGGAGGTTAATTACTTTACAATATTGATTTCTAATCCTGAGTTTGCCACTTACTTTTTGAGGAAATTATGCAGTTTCTCTAGGTCTCAGAACTTTTTATTTACAAAACAGGAACGTTTTTATTTCATAGCAAGGTGACATATGTGAAGTACCTACTATATGGTTGTTATTGTTGTTCAGTTGCTAGGTCACATCTGATTCTTTGAGACCCATGGGCTGTAGCTCCTCTGTCCTTCACTATCTCCTAAAGTTTGCTCAACCCCTGTCCATTTAGTTGGGGATGCTATAAAACCATCTCATCCTCTGTCACTCTCTTCTCCTTTTGCCTTCAATCTTTCCCAGCATAAGGGTCTTTTCCAATAGTCAGCTTTTTGCATCAGGTGGCCAAAGTATTGTATTCATTAGGATTGACGGGTTTGATCTCCTTACAGTCCAAGAGACTGTCAAGAGTCTTCTCCAGCACCACAGGTCAAAAGCATAAGTTCTTCAGTGCTCAGCCTTCTATATAGTATAACTCTCACATCCCTACATTACTCCTGGATAAATCACAGCTTTGACTATATGGATATTTTAGTATTCTGCCTAGGTTTATCATAGTTGAAACAAGCATCTTTTAATTTCATGGCTGCAGTCCTCATCAGTAGTGATTTTGGAGCTCAAGAAAAAAATCTGCCACTGTTTCCAAATTTTTCCCTTCTATGTACTATGAAGTGATGGGACTAGGTGCCATCTTCTAAGTTTTCTTCTTTTCTTTTTTTAATATTGAGTTTCAAGCCAGCTTTTTTATTCTTCTCTTTCACCCTCATCAAGAAGCTCTTTAGTTTCTCTTCAGTTTCTATCATTAGAATGATATGATTTGCATATCTGAGGTTGATATTTCTCCTGGAAATTTTGATTCCAGCTTGTGTTTCATTGAGCCCAGCATCTTGTACAAAGTACTCTTGCATGTAAGTTAAATAAGCAGGGTGACCATATACAGTTTTTATCTTTCTCAATTTTGAATGAATCAGTTGTTCCATGTCCAGTTTTAATTGTTGTTTCTTGACCTGATTCTCAGGAGACAGGTAAGGTGGTCTGGTACTCTCATTTCTTTAAGAATTTTCCACAATTTGTTGTGATCCACAGAGTCAAATACTTTATCATTGTCAGTGAAGTAGAAGTAAATGTTTTCCTGGAACTCCCTTGCTTTCTCCATGATCCAACAAATGTTCATAATTTGATTTCTAGCTCCACTGCCTCTTCAAAACCCAGCTTGTATATGTGGAATTTTTCAGTTAATGTACGACTGAAGCCTAGCTTGAATTTTAAGCATAACTTTGTTAGCATGTGAAATAAGTGTAATTGTTCAGTGGTTGGAACATTCTTCACCATTCCCCATATTTGGGATTAAAATGAAAACTGACCATTTCTAGTTCTGTGGCCACTACTAAGTTTTCCAAATTTGCTGGTATATTGAGTGCAGCCCTTAATAGCATCACCTTTTAGAATTTTAAATAGCTCAGTGGGAATTATATCACCTCCTCTAGGTTTGCTCTTCAGTTCAGTTCAGTTCAGTTCAGTCGCTCAGTCGTGTCCGACTCTTTGCGACCCCATGAATCACAGCACGCCAGGCCTCCCCGTCCATCACTAACTCCTGGAGTTCACTCAGACTCACGTCCATCGAATCAGTGATGCCATCCAGCCATCTCATCCTCTGGCGTCCCCTTCTCCTCCTGCCCCCAATCCCTCCCAGCATCAGAGTCTTTTCCAATGAGTCAACTCTTTGCATGAGGTGGCCAAAGTACTGGAGTTTCAGCTTTAGCATCATTCCTTCCAAAGAAATCCCAGGGCTGATCTCCTTCTGAATGGACTGGTTGGATCTCCTTGCAGTCCAAGGGACTCTCAAGAATCTTCTCCAACACCACAGTTCAAAAGCATCAATTCTTTGGTGCTCAGCTTTCTTTACAGTCCAACTCTCACATCCATACATGACCACTGGAAAAATCATAGCCTTGACTAGATGGACCTTCGTTGGTAAAGTAATGTCTCTGCTTTTGAACATGCTATCTAGGTTGGTCATAACTTTCCTCCCAAGGAGTAAGCATCTTTTAATTTCATGGCTGCAGTCACCATCTGCAGTGATTTTGGAGCCCCCAAAAATAAAGTCTGATACCGTTTCCACTGTTTCCCCATCTATTTCCCATGAAGTGATGGGACCAGATGCCATGATCTTTGTTTTCTGAATGGTGAGTTTTAAGGCAACTTTTTCACTCTCCACTTTCACTTTCATTAAGAGGCTTTTTAATTCCTCTTCAGATTTACTCTTAGTGATCAACAGATAAAGCCATAAGTATCATCTGACGTGGGGTTTCCAGGTGGCTCAGTGGTAAAGAATCTGCCTGCCAATGCTGGAGACCCAGGAGAGACCCAGGAGATTCAGGTTTAATCCTTTGGCTGGGAATCCCCTAGAGGGGAAAATGGCAACCCACTCCAGTATTCTTGTCTGGGAAATCTCATGGACAGAGGAGCCTGGAGGCTACAGACTATAGGGTCCCAAAGAGTTGGACATGACTGAGCATGCCTGAATGCCATCTAATGAGGGCTTCCCTGGTGGGTTAGTGGTAAAGAATCCACCTGTCAATGAAGGAGACAGGGATTTGATCCGTGGGTTGGGAAGATATCCTGGAGGAGGGAATGGCATCCGACTGCAGTGTTCTTGCCTGGAAAATCCCATGGACAGAGGAGTCTGGCTGGCTATAGACCATGGGGTTGCAAAGAGTTGAACATTGCTGAGCTACTAAGCAAGATATATATATATATATATATATATATATATATATATATATATATATATAGTTATATAGTTATATAGTTATATAGTTATATAGTTATATAGTTATACATATATATTTGCATTTAGAATAGTGCTTCCTAAGCTAGGCATGCATCCAAACCACCTGGAGCATTTGTCAGAAACTGAAAAGTGAAGCCCCACCCCTAGAGTCCTCAAATCAGTAGATTTGTCGTGAGGAATAAAAATTTGCTGTTATATCGATTGATATGACTCTCAATTATTCTCAGTTGTTACTGATACTGTTGACCCAGTAATTGCATTTTGAAGTTCATTCATCTATAGTGCTATATTCCATGGATGTGCCATACTTTTTATTCATTACACTCCTAAAAATTTGGATATTATGAATAGCACATACCTGATCATGTGTACATGTACTTGGGTATCTTAGGATAAGTAGACAGATTAGTAGATAAATAAAAATCACAGTGGTGTGGTTTATGCATATATTTATTCATAGATGATATTGTCCAATATCTTAAAAACAGTACCACGAATCTGTATTTCTACCAATCAAAGGGAAGTCTGGTGATTTTACAAATGTAACAGCTTTTACATTAAAAACATTGTCTACAATATATATGGACCTAACAGAAGCAGAAGATATTAATAAGAGATGGCAAGAATACACAGAAGAACTGTACAAAAAAGATCTTCACGACCCAGATAATCACGAAGGTGTGATCACTCACCTAGAGCCAGACATCCTGGAATGTGAAGTCAAGTGGGCCTTAGAAAGCATCACTATGAACAAAGCTAGTGGAGGTGATCAAATTCCAGTTGAGATATTCCAAATCCTGAAAGATGATGCTTTGAAAGTGCTGCACTCAATATGTCAGCAAATTTGGAAAACTCAGCAGTGGCTACAGGACTGAAAAAAGTCAGTTTTCATTCCAATCCCAAAGAAAGGCAATGCCAAAGAATGCTCAAACTACCGCGCAATTGCACTCATCTCACACACTAGTAAAGTAATGCTTAAAATTCTCCAAGCCAGGCTTCAGCAATATGTGAACCATGAACTTCCTGATATTCAAGCTGGTTTTAGAAAAGACAGAGGAACCAGAGATCAAATTGCCAACATCCGCTGGATCATGGAAAAAGCAAGAGAGTTCCAGAAAAACATCTATTTTGGCTTTATTGACTAAGCTAAAGCCTTTGACTGTGGGGATCACAATAAACTGTGGACAATTCTTCAAGAGATTGGAATACCAGACCACCTGATCTGCCTCTTGAGAAATTTGTATGCAGGTCAGGAAGCAACAGTTAGAACTGAACATGGAACAACAGACTAGTTCCAAATAGGAAAAGGAGTTTGTCAAGGCTGTATATTGTCACCCTGTTTCTTTAACTTATATGCAGAGTACATCATAAGAAACACTAGGCTGGAAGAAGCACAAGCTGGAATCAAGATTGCCAGAAGAAATATCAATAACCTCAGATATGCAGATGACACCACCCTTATGGCAGAAAGTGAAGAGGAACTCAAAAGCCTCTTGATGAAAGTGAAAGTGGAGAGTGGAAAAGTTGGCTTAAAGCTCAACATTCAGAAAACGAAGATCATGGCATCCGGTCCCATCACTTCATGGGAAATAGATAGGTAAACAGTAGAAACAGTGTCAGACTTTATTTTTCTGGGCTCCAAAATCATCTACAGATGGTGACTGCAGCCATGAAATTAAAAGACGCTTACTCCTTGGAAGGAAAGTTATGACCAACCTAGATAGCATATTGAAAAGCAGAGACATTACTTTGCCAACAAAGGTCCGTCCAGTCAAGGCTATGGTTTTTCCTGTGGTCATGTGTGGATGTGAGAGTTGGACTGTGAAGAAAGCTGAGTGCCGAAGAATTGATGTTTTTGAACTGTGGTGTTGGAGAAGACTCTTGAGAGTCCCTTGGACTACAAGGAGGTCCAACCAGTCCATTCTGAAGGAGATCAGCCCTGGGATTTCTTTGGAAGGAATGATGCTAAAGCTGAAACTCCAGTACTTTGGCCACCTCATGTGAAGACTTGACTCATTGGAAAAGACTCTGATGCTGGGAGGGATTGGGGGCAGGAGGAGAAGGGGACGCCAGTGGATGAGATGGCTGGATGTCATCACTGACTTGATGGATGTGAGTCTGAGTGAACTCTGCAAGTTGGTGATGGACAGGGAGGCCTGGCATGCTGTGATTCATGGGGTTGCAAAGAGTCAGACACGACTGAGCGACTGATCTGATCTGATCTGATGTATGTTATGCTCATGTACTCAGTCACTCAGTCGTTTCTGACTCTTTGAGACTCTATGGACTATTACCCTCCAGGTTCCTCTGTTCATAGAATTTCTCTGACAAGAATACTGGAGCAGGTTGTCATTTCTTCGTCCAGAGGGGTCTTCCTGGCCCAGGGCTCAAATCTGAATTTTTTGCATCTCCTGCAGTGGCAGGCAGATTCTTTCGCACTCAGCCGCCTGGAAATCTTATGCATGCAATGGTATCTCATAATTTTAACTTGAATTTTTCCAATAAATAATATGTTGGCACATGTTTCACTAAACATCCTCTTTTGAAGGCTTTTGTTTAATTTAGTACTGATTTATCTATATTTTTCTAGTTTATAGGACTTCTTTGTCTATTTGTTCGATATAGGTTCTGTCTCTATGAGGAGTCTAGTCAGATGAAGGCAATAGATGATCTCACTGAGATATCCATGGTCCAAAACAAAGGAAAGAAGCACCAAAGGAAGTTCTAACTCTCAATGATGAAGATGAAATGTATGAAAGATCTTCCAGACCTGAAGGATATTTATGGAAATGAGGGGCATCACAGAAACAATCTGTAAATACCAGTCCAGATGGAAGGACAGGTATCTTTATAGATACCTTTGAGTATGAAGGACTTGAATGTAAAATGACTCCTCCTCCAATATCTCAGCTCTATGGAAAGACTACTAAATTTAGGCAGAGACAGAGGAGAGTAGAGATGGAAACGGAATGAGATTCGAGTTTCTTCTAACCAACAGTTCTTAAGATTGAAATGAATTTACATCAGAAAAATGCCCTTGATTTTCTGCTCACTTGAATTTGTGAATAAAGTTGTAGAGAAAATGGATGACATTCTCATTCTATGAGAAAGTTTTCATAATCTTTATTTTTTAATTTAAAATGACATATTTATTTGTTTATGCTATTACATTGCTTCTTTCTCAAATTGAAGTTCATATATTGGTTTAAATCAAACTTTAGGGCTGAGAAAATTATAGTGCTAAAAGACAAAATGCTGCTAATTTTGTGTCTTTGTCAAAAAGTCTTCTGACTACATGTAAGTAGCTATGAAGGATTTCCCCATATCAAAGCAAAACTTTCTATTTGCATTTGACCATTAAGTGTAGCATATCTATTTGAGGAATGCTATGAGAAGGGCAAAGAGATCCAACCAGTCCACTCTAAAGGAGATCAGTCCTGGGTGTTCTTTGGAAGGACTGATGCTAAACCTGAAACTCCAGTAGTTTGGCCACCTCATGTGAAGAGTTCACTCCTTGGAAAAGACTCTGATGCTGGGAGGGATTATGGGCAGGAGGAGAAGGGGACGACAGAAGATGAGATGGCTGGATGGCATCACCGACTCGATGGACATGAGTCTGAGTGAACTCCGGGAGTTTGTGATGGACAGGGAGGCCCGGTGTGCTGCAATTCATTGGGTCACAAAGAGTCGGACACGATTGAACGACTGAGCTGAACTGAACTGATGAGAAGGGAAATGGTGACCAACACATGTCCCTCTTTGACCAGGGTTCTCAGGACTGTGCATGCCTGACACAAACACCGAACTCTGTGTCCATAACACTGACTTTCGCTTATGTGGCAAATAAAACATAGCAGTGAATATCAGAAAAATGCTTATAAAATAACTAAATCTTTCCCTTAGAACTAGTGGCATTCAAAGTATTTTTAATTCAATTAGTTTTAGAATTTTACCAAACCAATGCTATATGAAAATGCAAGCCATGTTTTATGACGCACATGATTTTTCATTTCTTATAGAATTGTAATGTTCTTCAAATTCTTGCAGTGTTAGTGAATGAAAGAATTAGAAAACAGTAAAATCAGTTAGTTACTTAGTGTTCTAAATCAGAACACGTTTAAATTGAAGTTCTACTTTTATAATAAAAGTATAGGTTGTAATTTTTTTCCTTCTATAAACCTTATAGAGATGTCATAGTACTTTTAATATAACTTCAAGAAACAATTTAAAATCAAGACTTATTCAACTATATTTTACTCAGGGAAATGAAACAGTGATTATAGAGTTGATAATTATATATTTTAAAGTATTTTGAATATAAAACGATCTTTTAGCCTCTTTAAAAGAAACAAAATGTTTAAAAACTATCCAAAACTAAAATGTCTGACTTGTGACAATTTAGATACAGGACAACTTAAGATGAAAGAGGTTTCTTCCATCTTCTGAAAGCTAGAATTTTTTTTTGTTTGTTTTGTTTTGTTTTTCCCTGAAATATTATATACTTAGTTCAAAATTACAAAATGCTTTAATACTCTAAACATAAAGACATACACAAAATAACATCATAAATATATGTGTATTCACAAGCTTATTTGTCATATTTACTTCAGATAATTCCTTTTTATTTTATTTTTTTAGTGTGATTTTCTTTTTTATTATAATTTATTTTATTTTATTTTTTTAAACTTTACAATATTGTATTAGTTTTGCCAAATATCGAAATGAATCCGCCACAGGTATACATGTGTTCCCCATCCTGAACCCTCCTCCCTCCACCCTCCCCATACCATCCCTCTGGGTCGTCCCAGTGCACCAGCCCCAAGCATTCAGTATCGTGCATCGAACCTGGACTGGTGACTCGTTTCATACATGATATTATACATGTTTCAGTGTCATCCTCCCAAATCTTCCCACCCTCTCCCTCTCCCACAGAGTCCATAAGACTGATCTATACATCAGTGTCTCTTTTGCTGTCTCGTATACAGGGTTATTGTTACCATCTTTCTAAATTCCATATATATGCGTTAGTATACTGTATTGCTGTTTTTCTTTCTGGCTTACTTCACTCTGTATAATAGGCTCCAGTTTCATCCACCTCATTAGAACTGATTCAAATGTATTCTTTTTAATGGCTGAGTAATACTCCATTGTGTATATGTACCATAGCTTTCTTATCCATTCATCTGCTGATGGATATCTAGGTTGTTTTCATGTCCTGGCTATAATAAACAGTGCTGCAATGAACATTGGGGTACACGTGTCTCTTTCCCTTCTGGTTTCCTCAGTGTGTATGCCCAGCAGTGGGATTGCTGGATCATAAGGCAGTTCTATTTCCAGTTGTTTTTTTGTTTTGTTTTTTAAATTTTATTTTATTTTTAAACTTTACAATATTGTATTAGTTTTGCCAAACATCGAAATGAATCCGCCACAAGTATACCCGTGCTCCCCATCCTGAACCCTCCTCCCTCCTCCCTCCCCATACCCTCCCTCTGGGTCGTCCCAGTGCACCAGCCCCAGGCATCCAGTATCATGCATTGAACCTGGACTGACGACTCCTTTTTTAAGGAATCTCCACACTGTTCTCCATAGTGGCTGTACTAGTTTGCATTCCCACCAACAGTGTAAGAGGGTTCCTTTTTCTCCACACCCTCTCCAGCATTTACTGCTTGTAGACTTTTGGATCGCAGCCATTCTTACTGGGGTGAAATGGTACCTCATAGTGGTTTTCATTTGCATTTCTCTGATAATGAGTGATGTTGAGCATTTTTTCATGTGTTTGTTAGCCATCTGTATGTCTTCTTTGGAGAAATGTCTATTTAGTTCTTTGGCCCATTTTTTGATTGGGTCATTTATTTTTCTGGAGTTGAGCTGTAGGAGTTGCTTGTATATTTTTGAGATTAGTTGTTTGTCCATTGCTTCATTTGATATTATTTTCTCCCATTCTGAAGGCTGCCTTTTCACCTTGCTAATAGTTTCCTTTGATGTGCAGAGCTTTTAAGTTTAATTAGGTCCCATTTGTTTATTTTTGCTTTTATTTCCAATATTCTGGGAGGTGGGTCATAGAGGATCCTGCTGTGATGTATGTCGGAGAGTGTTTTGCCTATGTTCTCCTCTAGGAGTTTTATAGTTTCTGGTCTTATGTTTAGATCTTTAATCCATTTTGAGTTTATTTTTGTGTATGGTGTTAGACAGTGTTCTAGTTCCATTCTTTTACAAGTGGTTGACCAGTTTTCCCAGCACCACTTGTTAAAGAGATTGTCTTTAATCCATTGTATATTCTTACCTCCTTTGTCAAAGATAAGGTGTCCATATGTGCGTGGATTTATCTCTGGGCTTTCTATTTTGTTCCATTGATCTATATTTCTGTCTTTGTGCCAGTACCCTACTGTCTTGATGACTGTGGCTTTGTAGTAGAGCCTGAAGTCAGGTAGGTTGATTCCTCCAGTTCCTTTTTAAAGAGATGAAACAATACAGGTGGGACTAAAGTTCTCCCTGTAAAATTATCTGTTTCTTTCCTTCTCTTCCTGCCTCTACAATGGTTACCATTATCCTGAAATAAGTGTTGTGGTTGAATGTATTTTCCAAAACTGGCTGCAAGAGCATTAAACATCTCACATGTTCTTCTCAATGTAGTTGTGGAAATCTTGCAATTAAGAGAAGGAGCATATTGCTCCTTCCCCTTAAATCAGAGCAATAGCTGAGACTACTTTGACCAAAGGCAGATTTGATGCTAGGTATGTTCTGAGCAGTCTTCAACTGGCTTTCACTTTCTGTTTCCTGACTCTTAAGAGACAGCAACCATGTAAGAAAGTGAAAGAAGTCAAAGTGAAAGTTGCTCAGTTGTGTCCGAGTCTTTGCGACCCTATGGAGTATACAGTCTACGGAATTCTCCAGGGCAAAAATACTGGAGTTCGTAGCCTTTCCCTTCTCCAGGGAATCATCCTAACCCAGGGATCAAACCCAGGTCTCCTGCATTGCAGGTGGATTCTTACCAGCTGAGCCACAAGCGAAGCCCATCATGTAAGAAGTATGGCACAATTGAGATTGCCATGTTGTGGGAGGTGAAATTCCATGGAGAGGTCCTGGAATATGAGTCACAAGGTGAAGAAAAAGACCAAGGACTATCAAGGCACAGAATTTTCTAGTGACTTCAATCCAGCTGCCGTCCTTTGGCAGCTCTGAGAAAACTCCAAGTATAAACAATCTAACTGAGCCCAATCGACTCACAAAGCATGGCACAAAATTAATAAATTATTTCAAGCCATTAAGTTTTAGGGTGATTTTTTACACAGCACTAAAAACTCAGAAATGTATGTAATCTTGCACAATGTTTTCATATATTTATGTGTATCCCAAAATACAGTAATTTCATTTATTTTTTGAAATATACCTAAATGTCACCACGTTTTATATATCTTTTGAAATCTACTCTTCTCAAAATATCTTTGTTTTCATCAATTATTTATTTTATTGTGAAATGTTATACTTACTAAAGAATATATATAGCTAAGTGCAAAAAATTTTATATAATAGTAATATAATGAACATGCTTATACCTACCATTTATTTCAGCTGATTAAAACTGCAACACTCTTATTAAAGCTAGCTTGTATTGAACTATACCTTTCAGTTCAGTTCAGCTCAGCCGATCAGACATGTCCGACCCTTTGTGACTCCAAGGACTGCAGCACGTCAGGCCTCCCTATCCATCATAAACTCCTGGTGTCTATGCAAACTCATGTCCATTGAGTCAGTGATGCCATGCAACCATCTCATCCTTTGTCGTCCCCTTTTCCTCCTTCTTTCGATCTTTCCCAGCATCAGGGTCTTTTCAAATGAGTCACCTCTTTGCATCAGGTGGCCAAATTATGGGAGTTTCAGCTTCAACATCAGTCCTTCCAATGAATATGTACCCTCACTGATCTACTTATTACCACTCCTCTTCCACACAGGTAACCACTACTCACAATATTTTTTTATTCTTTTAATTTTACTTAATATGTGCTAATATGTAAAGAGAATATGTTTATTCTTCTAATATTTTTATAGAAGAATTTGAATTGTTGAGCTATATATATACTTAAGTAACTTGCCTTTTCTCCACTTTTGTTGTTGTTGTTCACTTGCTAAGTCATGTCCTATTCTTTGACATCTCACAGACTGCAGCATGCCAGCCTTCTCTGTCGTTCACTGTTTCCCAGAGTTTGCTCAAATTTATGTCCATTGAATTGATGATGCTTTCTAACCATTTAATCCTCTGTTGCCCCCTTCTCCTTTTGCTTACAATCTTTCGGATCATCAGGGTGTTTTCCAGTGAGTCGGCTCTTCTTCATACCAGGTGGCCAGAGTATTGGAGCTTCAGCCTCAGCATCGGTCCTTCCAAAGAATATTCAGAGTTGATTTCCTTTAAGATTGGTTTGATCTCCTTGCAGTCCAAGGGACTGTCAAAGCCTTCTCCAAGGACTCTCAAAGCCTTATGACATGCTCAAATAAAAGTCAGTGTTTGGAAAGAGAGTAATCTTTCTTCAAAGAAAAAATTTTATTATGTACATTAAAAAATACTATGCAAGGTATTAAAAAATTCATAAAACTAACAGTGATTTTTTTCAACACATGTCAACATACAAAAACACTTATTTTTATGTATCAGCAACAAACACTTGGGAAAAGATATAAGCAATGCCATTTTAATAAAATCAGAAAATACAAAATATTTAAAAATAAATTCAAAGAATGACATCCAAGATCTCTACTGTGAAAATTGCAAAATTTTTCTGAGCAAAATTAAAGTCCTAAAATGCTTAGAAATAAATAAAATTGTTTAAATATCTATACACTGAAAACTGAAAAATTTCCAAGATAAATGAAAGATAGTCTTAAGATGAAATATTCTGGTCATGGATTTTTAAAGTTATCAAGTATTTCCATAAGATCTTTAAATTGAACACAATCATAATAAAAACTTCGAAGAATTTTTTTGATTGCAGGTTAGAATTGACACAGATTGCTCAGTTTTAGCTGGAATGAAAACAGCTTGAAGGGAGGAAACTTTAACGACTTACTGAAAATAACAGGAACCAATAGAGTATGGTATTGGAATAGAGAGAAAAAATAGTGGAAGAATGGAATTAATAAATAGACAAACACAAATACAGTTATCTGCTTTTTCCCAAGTATCGACTCAATGCAATTATGGAAATAATGCATTTTTCAAGGAATATTGCTTGAAAAAATAAACTCATCTATCCATATATTTATCATTGTATTGTTTGCTACACTTTTCTTCTTCAATTTTCTATCTTACATATTCAATCATCTTTCTTTAGGCCAAAGGATCTATCTTGGTATTTTATTTATTGTTTGTTCATTTCTGAAAAAAATATATTTTTTCACTCTTTTCTGAAATTTTTACTTAATTTTGTTTACTGTATATGGAGGTCAGAAAGCAACAGTTAGAACTGGACATGGAACAACAGACTGGTTCCTAAAAGGAAAAAGAGTATGTCAAGGCTGTATATTCTCACCCTGCTTATTTAACTTACATGCAGAGTACATCATGAGAAACGCTGGGCTGGAAGAAGCACAAGCTGGAACCAAGATTGCCGGGAGAAATATCAATAACCTCAGATATGCAGATGACACCACCCTTATGGCAGAAAGTGAAGAGGAACTCAAAAGCCTCTTGATGAAAGTGAAAGAGAATGAAAAAGTTGGCTTAAAGCTCAACATTCAGAAAACTAAGATCATGGAATCTGGTCCCGTCACTTCATGGGAAATAGATGGGGAAACAGTGGAAACAGTGTCAGACTTTATTTTTTTGGCCTCCAAAATCACTGCAGATGGTTATTGCAGCCATGGAATTAAAAGATGCTTACTCCTTGGAAGGAAAGTTAAAACCAACCTAGATAGCATATTGAAAAGCAGAGACATTACTTTGCCAACAAAGGTCCGTCTAGTCAAGGCTATGGTTTTTCCAGTGGTCATGTATGGATGTGAAAGCTGGACTGTGAAGAAAGCTGTGCACCTAAGAATTGATGCTTTTGAAATGTGGTGTTGGAGAAGATTCTTGAGAGCCCCTTGGAGACTCTCAAGGAGATCCAACCAGTCCATTCTAAAGGAGATCAGCCCTCAGTGTTCTTTGGAAGGAATGATGCTAAAGCTGAAACTCCAATACTTTGGCCACCTCATGTGAAGAGTTGACTCATTGGAAAAGACTCTGATGCTGGGAGGGATTGGGGGCAGGAGGAGAAGGGGATGACAGAGGATGAGATGGCTGGATGGCATCACCAACTCGATGGACGTGAGTCTGAGTGAACTCTGGGAGTTGGTGATGGACAGGGAGGCCTGGTGTGCTGCAATTCATGGGGTCACAAAGAGTCGGACACGACTGAGTGACTGAACTGAACTGAACTACTGTATAAGAAACCATGAACTGAAAATGTCATTTGTCTTTTTGCTTCTCTTGCTTCTGGTGAGAAGTTAACTGTTAGTTTTAATGTTTTTACTTTAAAAGTATTATGTCTTTTTCCTCATTGACTTTGGTTTTCAGAAATTTCCTTGTGATGTTTCTATGTTAAATTTCATTTTAAATTTTTCATTCTTAGGGATCTTAGGGCTTATTTAATTCATGGTTTCTTGTATTTTATGGATTTTTTAAAGAAATGTCATTCATTATCTCTTTTATTTGGAAATATAGTTGTTGCAATAACTTGAGTCCAAGGAACCACTTTTTTTCAGAAAGGATTTTGTTTTCTTTATCACAGTACTTGTTGGCACTAGCAATCTAGAATCACTTTAATATGAATTCAGAGAGTCAGAATTTTTGAGTTAGAAATGTATTTGCCCAAAATTGGACAGCTCCTGAGTTATGTTTAGTTTATCTTTACTTCAAGCATATAGCCCTTCAGAGGAGAAGAGGATCGTGTTTTTGGCTTTGCAGGTAACTGGATTCCAGTTTTATTTCCAAGACCCAAGTCTTTCATATATACTGCTCAAAGCTATGCCAAACATTCCCAGAGAGTAGCACTTCAAAATGCAGTGTTCCTTCTTAGAATTTCAAAACCTCTCCCTTGACCTCATTATTTACTTTTTTATTTGTATTATGCCTGCAAGATGATTTTTAAAAAGTATTTTGCCCTGTTGTGGTGGTTTTCCTCAATAATACTTAATAGTCATATTATGTTAATTTGTTATTGCTGGAAGTAGAAGATCAAGGGTACTGCCTTTCCAAGTATCACATTTCCTTCATTATTTCTATTGTTCCTCACTGAAACTTTTATTAGACAAATGTTGAAACTTTTGTCTTCAAAGTTTTGTAATCTTACTTTTATATGATCAAATTTTTATCTCTTTTCTCTATCTTTGGGGCAATTTTCTGAGCTGTAGCTTCTAGTTATCCAGTTAGAAGTTATTTGCTTTTGAATCCACTTAAAATCTACTTTTATTTATTACATTAGCTTTTATATTTACAATGTTATATTCATAAAATTTTCAAATACTCTTCCCCCCCTCCCCCCAGTATTCTTGTTCATTGTCGTTTCCCCTACATCTCTTACAACACTTTAAATGTACCATAGACACGTTTGTGATTTCTAGTTCTTGATGTCCCAGTTTTCTTATTGATTGTGCTGGGTGATTTTCTCTCATCCAGATTTCCACATTTTTTTGAAATGTTGGTTGACAACTCCCTTTTGGGAGAGTTATATATATATATGTGTGCATATGCATATGTATGTGTGTGTGTATATATATATATATATATATATATATATATATATATATATATATATATATATTTCAGGAATCTCATGCATTTGAGGTATTGAAGTGGCCTTATTTCAATTTTTTTTCTGCTGGAACTCTGGGATTTTCTTGAGTCCTAAACTAATTTTTTTGGTCAATTCATTTAAGAGTCTCATATCTTCAAGAAAATTTAACTTCCATATATGCATAGCATATATGCTTGGGGTCTTAATTTCTCACAGAAGATTGTGTTTCTTTTCCTTCTTCTTTCCACCAGAAGTCCTAGAAAAAGCAAACTTCTTCTTTTTTTTTTTTTAATGCTTTAGGCACTTTTCATGGCTGCATAGCCTTTTTTTGGACCCAGGTTGATGCAGTTTTCTCAATTCCAATTTTGAATTTGACCAAGTCCAAGGTTATGTATTATATCTCTGTTTTACCATTAAAATGCTAGATACTGTTTTCTGAGACTCTTTTTCAGATCTGATAACAACCTTAGTATTGGATCCCTTTTACCAGTGTGACTTTTAGTTCCTCCTTTATTCTTGTTATTGGAGGTTATCTTTGTATTACCTGACTCTGTATCATTATTTTATAAGCATCATGTTTTCTCAAGAATTTTATTTTTAAAAATGAGAGGGAGTTCTATGACAGTTAAATCATTCATGTTATTGGAATCTAGAATTAATCAATAGGTACCATTTTGTCAACATATCAGTATAAAACAACTAGAGTAGAGTATTAAGAAACTAGGTTTCTGATCAAGGTGGCAATATTAACAAATAACTAACATGTGGGCAAATCCTTTGAGCTATTAATGCATTTTATCAGGATCAAAGAATCATTTGGTGTCAGATAAACCTTAGAACAGAATTCCAGTTCTATTTGTCAGCTCTGAAGTCCTAGAAAGGTTTTCAAAACTTCTGAGCCATGAGTCCTTACAGTATTAAATTCAAATATAGAAAATGTATATAGAATTGCTTTATAAAGATAATTGGGTATAGAATATGTTATTTGAAAATATACAATATATGAAAATATATCAAATATATATTATGAATATAGAAGTGTGATTATAAATAGCATGGTACATAAAGTCAGTGATATAATCCAACCATCTCATCCTCTGTCTCCTCCATCTCCTCCCGCCTTCAATCTTTCCCAGCATTAAGGTTTTTTCCAATGAGTCAGCCCTTCTTATCAGCTAGCCAAAGTATTGGAGCTTCAGTTTCAGTATCAGTCCTTCCAGTGAATATTCAGTGTTGATTTCCTTTAGTATATACTGGTTTGATCTCCTTGCAATCCAAGAGACTCTTGATAGTCTTCTACAGCACCACAATTTGAAAGCATCAATTCTTCAGTGCTCAGCCTACTTTACAGTCCAACTCTCAGTCTGTATATTACTACTGGAAAAATCATAACTTTAAGTATACAGACCTTTGTCTCAATGTGATGTCTCTAGTTGTTAATATGCTGACATAGCTGATGTATGTCTCTAATTTTTAATAGTTTTGCCATAGCTTTCCTTGCAAGAAGCAAGTGTCTTTTAATTCCATGGCTTCAGGCAGTGTCTGCCATGATTATGAAGTAAAAGAAAATAAAATCTACCATGGTTTCATTTTTTCCCCCATTTGCCATGAAGTAATGGGACCGGATGCCATGATCTTAGTTTTTTGAATGTTGAGTTTTAAGCCAACTTTTTAACTCTCCTCTTTCACTTTCATCAAGAGGCTCTTTAGTTCCTCTTCAATATCTGCTCTTAGGGAGGTATCATCTGTATATCTGAGTTTTGGTATTTCTCCTGGCAATCTTGATTCCAGCTTGTGATTCATCCAGCCTGGCATTTTGCTTCATGTACTCTGCATATAAGTTAAAAAAGCAGGGTGACAGTATACAGCCTTATCATACTGTACACAGTTATTGTACATAATATACAGACTTGGGTTACTGTGATGTTGAATGGTTTGCCTTGGAAACAAACTGAGATCTTTCTGTTGTTTTTGAGTTTACACCCAAGTACTGCATTTTGGACTCCTGTTGACTATGAAGGTTACTCCTTTTTTCTAAGGAATTCTTGTCCACAGTACTAGGTATAATGATACTCTGAATTAAATTCACCCATTCCCATCTATTTTTATTCACTGATTCCTAAAATGTTGATGTTCACTCTTGCTATCTGTTGCTTGACCACTTCCAATTTACCTTGATTCATGGACCTAATATTCCAGGTTCCTATGAAATATTGTTCTTAATGGCATCAGACTTCACTTTCACCAGAAAACAGACACATTGAGAACTTGGCATTGTTTCCACTCTGGCTCAGCCTCTTCATTCTTCCTGGAGCTATTTCTCTGCTCTTCCCCCTTAGCATATTGAATATCTACCGACCTGGTGACTTATCTTCCAGTGTCATATCTTTATGCCTTTTAATGCTGTTTATGGTGTTATCAAGCAAGAAAACTGAAGTGGCTTGTTATTCCCTTGTCTAGTGGACCACGTTTGTCAGAACTGTCCATCGTGACTCGTCTGTCTAGTTTCATTGAGTTTCAAGATCACAATGATCTTTGTGATCATTTTGGTTAGTTTTCTGTGATTATGTTTTTCATTCTGAAGGCCAAGATAAAGTACTCTGCATAACAGTTAAAAATATAAGATATTTATATACAGGAAAACAATATGCAGCCTTATCAAACTCTTTCCCAATTTCGAACCAGTCAGTTATTCTATGTCCAGTTCTAACTGTTGCTTCTTGACCCACACACAAATTTCTCAGGAGACAGGTAAAGTGGTATGGTACTCCATCTCTTTAAGAATTTTCCACGGTGTCTTGTGATCCACACAGTTAAGGACTTTAGCATAGGCAATGAAGGAGAAGTAGATATTTTTCTGAATTCCCTTACTTTCTCCATGACCCAATGAATGTTGACAATTTGATCTCTGGTTCCACTGCCTCTTCAACACCCAGCTTGTACATCTGGAACTTCTTGGTTCGCATACTGCTGAAGCCTAGCTTTAAGAATTTTGAGCATAATCTTGCTAGCATGTGAAATGAGTACAATTGTTCAGTAGCTGGAACATTCTTTACCATTGCCCATCTTTGGGATTAGAATAAAAACACATTTTCCAGTCATGTGGCCACTATTGAATTTTTTTCAAATTTGGTGGTATATTGAGTACAGCACTTTAACAGCATCATTTTAAGGGTTTGAAATAGCTCAACTGAAATTCCACCACCTCCACTAGCTTTGTTTGTAGTAATACTTCCTAACGCCCACTTTTCTTTGCACTCTAGGATATATGGCTCTAGGGGATTAAGCACACCATCATGGTTATCCATGTCATTAAGACCTTTTTCGTATAGTTCTTCTGTGTATTCTTGTCACTTCTTCTTAATCTCTTTAGCTTATCTTAGGTCATTATCTTTTCTGTCTTTTATTGTGCCCATCCTCACATGAAATGTTTTCTTTAACTCTTCAATTTTCTTGAAGTGTCTCTATTCTTTCCTATTCTATTGTTTCCCTCTACTTCTTTGCTTTGATCATTTAAGAATGTCTTCTTATCTCTTCATGCTCGCCACTGGACTTTTACATTCAGTGGATATATCTTTCCTTTTCTGTTTTGTTTTTCATTTCTATTCTTTTCTCAGTTGTTTTTAAGTCCTCTTCCAATAACCGTTTTGCATTGTTGCATTTCCTGGGAATGGCTTTGGTCACCAATTCCTGTACAATATTATGAACCTCTGTCCATAGTTTCCAGGCACTTTGTCTACTAGATTTAATCCCTTGAATGTGTTAGTCACATCCACTGTATAATCTTAAGGCATTAGATTTAGGTCATACCTGAATGGTGTAGTGGTTTTCCCTACTTTCTTCAATTAAGCCTGAATTTTGTAATAAGAAGTTCATCTGAAAAAAAAAAGAAGAAGAAGTTCATCTGAGACACAGTCAGATCCAGGTCTTATTTTTGTTGACTGTATAGAGCTTCTACATCTTTGGCTGCAAAGAATACTATCAGTCTGATTTTGGTATTTAGAGATGTCCATATGTAGAGTCAACCATTGTGTTTATAGCACTCACAAAAATGTTATCCAAAAATCCAAATCATATGCATTGATCCAAAAATAACACTTTGTTTTAGAGAGATTTATTTTTAAGTTTTAAATGTTAACAAGTATTGTATACAAATCATTATATTCATTATATTATTATTTTGATTGTTATATTTGTTCTTTTCTTTTATGTGCATAGCATAAGAACATTCTTTTCATAAAGGGGAATCAGATTTCCTATGTAAATTAACACATGAATTTGAACTTATTTCAAATGAGTTCTGGTGTGATAGCAATAGCATATCAAAAATATAATATTTTATGGTTTAAAATAATATTGTCTTTAGAATCATTCACAGGTAATTTTAAAGTGATATAATAATACATTTTTGAGGGCAGAAAGGAATACTGAGTGTATTTAAAATTTACAAGGCTCAACTCTCTTATTGATTTGAATATCACATTCACATTTTGTTCATGTGGTTTGCTTCTAGATATGCTATAGTTTTTTAAGAATAGTCATGTTATCTATCTATAAATTCAAGAATGTCTAACATAGTGTGTGGTACAGAGTAAATGTTCAATAAATGTTTTTTTTTTTTTAATAGAATGAAATTACTATAAGGATGCAAAGGCTCCAGCACTAAGTTTTAATGCTAAATAGAAGTTATTCAAGGAAGCATTGGCTGGTGTGTGTAGCAGAGTTGCTGGATGCTTAGGGCTCATTCAGGGATGTATATTTTGTTGATTTGACTGGAACATAACAAGCCAGGCAGTAAGACTTGTGATATGTGAGGTTGGAAATATAAAACAAAGAGTTTCTATAGTATAATAAAGATGATGCACTTCATCTTATAAGATATAGGGAGCAACCACAAAAGCATTTTAGGCAAGATAATTGTTAAAAAAAAAAAAAAGCTATTTTTGAGATAGATAAATCTGGTAGTTCATTGAGAATGCTTTGGAAGAAAACAGAACTAGGAGCCAAAGAAGCAAAGCATTATAATGCAAATTAAGAAACATAAATAAAATAGCATTAAATAAAGAAGGCATGAGATAAGCATTAATGGTAGGTATGGAGATAATGGGAAGATTTAAAGGTAATATTAAACTTATATGTGTGACTGACTAGTAAATAACATGAAAACTGCAAGAGTAATCTTTAGAGGTGATTTTACTTGTATTTGAATCCTGATTGTAAAATTATCTAACTCTGTGAATGATACTTGACAAGTTTACTAATCTCCCCAAAATTTATTCACTTCACCTGTAATTATAGTGTCACCTCATGAGATTGTTTTGAAGAGTTAAGTGAAATAACACATGCAGAGCATTTAGCATGGCATCTGGCACATTCTGAGCATTTTTTTTTGTGGGATGGACTTTTTCTGTGAGATGGGCTTTTTTTTTTTTTTTTTTGTGGGAAAGACAGACATCTGAGTCTGCTTATTTATGTTTCAGATTGACTTTCCTGTTTAAAGTTAACCTATTGTCAGTCATTCTCAAGGGATTATAGCATTTGAAGAAGTGAAGAGTCTGACAAAGTAATGCAGCCATTTTTTCCAAAGGCAAATCAATCAATGGCCCAAAGATTAATATACTGACCATGACTCAGTTTCTAACATGGAATGTTGTCAGAATTTTTTTTAAATGTGCTTATGTAATTAGAGAATGAATTAGGAAGAATAACCTAGTGAGAAAAGTTTATGTTTGTTTGTCTACGTCTCTTCTGTCTAGATGGGCTTCCCAGGTGGCTCCATGTTGAAGAATCCACCTGCAAATGCTGGAGACAAACAGGAGACACAGATTCAATCCCTGGGTCAAGAAGATGCCCTTTAGGATGAAATAGCAACTCATTCCATTATTCTTGCTGGGATAATCCTGTAGACAGAGGAGCCTGGCAGACTACAGTCCATGGAGTCTCAAAGAAGTAGAAATGACTGCGTGACTAAGCACACACATACGCTTCTGTCTAGATCAGTATCTTCTATATCTACACTAAACACCCTGCTTTTAAAACTCTGCACACTTGTATGTATACTTCCTGTGATGGGAAAAAAAAAAAGTGGTTTGGAAGGATGACTTCTCCAAATATATCACAGACTACTTTATATTAGAACATAGTTGATTAACAATGTGCTATTTTCAGATGTACAGCAAAGTGATTCAGTAATACATATATATGCATATTTCTTTTTCAAATTCTTTTCTTATTTAGGTTATTACAGACAATTTAACTATCTAATACATGTGTAGTTTTTAAATTATATATTTTTTGAAAATAATATTTAGCCAAATGGAGCTCTATCAACACTTTTCCCAGCTTAATAGCAGTCTGTGTATTATATACACCCAAATTTTATAATCAGCCCAGTCCTTTCTCAAGTGTTCAGTATTGCATATCGAACTTCTTACTTTCACATTTTACTCAGATATTTAATATACACCTCAATGGATTTCTTGGGCTTTCCTCAAAACCTGCTCCTCTTGTAGTCATCTCCGTCTTATCTGATGACAACTGTATCCTTTCAGTTAGTAAGGCTGTATTTAATTCTTCTTCATCCTTTACATCTACTAGATTAGGAAATCTTGTTGGCTTTACCTCAGAAGATAGCTAGAATTGGATCCTTTTTCACATTCTTGGCTATAACCTTTATCCAAGTCATCATTTCTCATCTGATTACTGCAGTAGCTTCCTAACCCTTCTCGGTTTCACCTTTCCTCCCCACCTTTCAAAGCAGTTTATCAACACAGTAATTGAATTAGTTTTCTGTTGCTCTTATAACAGGTTGCCATAGACTTAGTGGTATAAAATAATGAATTATTATTTTGTAGTTCTGTAGATTAGAAGCCTAGTAAGAAGAAGATTAGTAAAGGTCTCTTTAAAAAATCCAGGTGTTGATAGACTGTTCCTTTCTGGAGACACTAGTGGAGAATATGTCTACTGTTTATTCCATCATTGGAAGAATTCAGTTCCTTGTGGTTTTGGGACCGAGGTCCCCATTATCTTTCTGGCTATAACTTGAGAGCAATTCCTAGTTTCTTGAGGCCACCACATTCTTTAGTTGATAGCTCCATTTCATCATCTTCAAACCTACCAATGACAAATAGAGTCCTTTTCATGTTGCATCTCTGATTCAGCCATCTACCTTCCTATTCTATTTCAAAATTTCTTCACTTTGGTGATCAGACTGGATCCACTTAATCACATCTGTAAATTCACTTTTGCCATATAAGGTGATGCATTTGTACATTCCAGGTATTAAGATCTATTTTACCTTCCACAGTATCTAACGTGATTCATTAGATTATACCACTTCTCTATTCAAAGCCCTCCAATGATTTTGCATTTCATTCATAGTAAGAGCCAAATCCTCTATAACAAAGTCCTCCATGAGATGAACCTCCCTAAGCCCCATCTTCTGTTCTTTTCTGCTTCTCCTTTACTCAATCCAACCACATAAGCCTATTTCCAGTGCCTTGTATACAAAAATGCTCCTTTGTTAAAACCTTCAAACTGGCTCTTCCTCTGCTTGAAACATTCTCACCTCTGCCTGTATCTGTGTAGTGAATTCTCTCCTTCAAGTTTTACTCAAATGTCATTTCCTGAATGATTCTACCTTGAATGTTTCATTAAAATGGAACCATCATCTATTCCTTATCTAGATACTCATGTTATTTTCTTGCTGTTTCTATTCTCCAAATTACTTGTCACCTTCAAGCATACTATTCAATTTACTTATTTAGTATGTTTACTCTTTTTCTGACCCCACCCAATAACATTATGCTCCATGAAAACAGGGATGATTGTTTCATTCACAAACATTTACAATTATTTAGTGCCAGGTTTGTAGTTGATTTTGAATAAATATATTAAAATGACCCAATAAATGAATGACAACATATAATTTTTGGCAATAGATTTGCTAGTAGATGTATTTGAATTTTTTTTTCTGCTTGCCCAACTATAAACATAATCAGCTATCTGTGCTTCTTACACAACATTGAAATTCAATACCTTTATTACTAAATTAGGGTAAATCATGAAAATATAATACCAATGCAGATTTTCAAATTGAATTATTCTTATAAACTTGAGGAAATTATATGTATTTTGCATTTCTTATCACCTTTATAGAGAATAAATTTAGTACTTTATGTAATGGGTTTTACAGAATAATTTTTAAATTTTCACTACTAGTCCATCAAATTATACTGTCAACTTTTTTCTCATGAGGATAACTCTAAAATGAAAACAATTCAAGGAAAGAGTAGAATTCCAAGAGTAGAACTTATTACTAATAGGTAATAAAATTTGGTGACCTTATTACCTATTATTCCCCCAAATTTAATTTTCAAATCAGGTGAGTGTTCTCAGATTTGTATCATTGAATTGTGACCTGAAGATTTTGTTTCAGTTTAAAGAAGCAGTTCACAAAAGCAAAGTAAAACTAAGTTTCTGTTTGGGTCATCTGAAAAGTAGATTCCTAAATGATGAAAAGTAGTTATGGCTTTATGCTGGCATTTTCCCCAAACTCACTGTCTCTGTAAAATATTTCACATGCAAATGTGACAATGTATTAGGGAAAACAACAATATGCATTTTAAATTATGATATTTCATTAGGAAGCTTTTTGATATGTCATTACCCATTTCTGTTATTTTATTAGCCTTTTCCCCTTCTCACTCTAAAGGTAATTAATACTTATTAAATGTGTTTCAGAAATTCAGAAATGTCACTCATAAAAATTACTTGGTATTTTGGTTAACTTTGTTTTAGGTTCACTTCCCTGGTGGCTCAGAGGGTAAAGCGTCTGCCTACAATGCGGGAGACCCGGGTTTGATCTCTGGGTCGGGAAGATCCCCTGGAGAAGGCAATGGCAACCCACTCCAGCACTCTTGCCTGGAAAACCCCATGGACTGAGAAGCCTGGTAGGCTATAGTCCACGGGGTCGCAAAGAGTCAGACACAACTGAGCAACTTCACTTTCACTTTCTTTCACACAGAAACAGAGGTACATGCTTATACCTATATCTTGGTAAATAACTATTGGCATAAATAAGAGTATATTTTTATGGACACGACATAGGCTTATAACATAAATTGTATGTTTACAACATTATATTTTGACTTCTGTATACTTCATAGCATGCTCACTATCAAAAATTTAGTTTCCATCTGTCACCATGCACTTGATTCCCATTACCCACTACTATAATCAAAGCTATGGTTTTTCCAGTGGTCATGTATGGATGTGAGAGTTGGACCATAAAGAAGGCTGAGTGTTGTATAATTGATGCTTTTGAACTACGGTGTTGGAGAGGACTCTTGAGAGTCTCTTGGACTGAAAGGAGATCCAACCAGTCAATCCTAATGGAAATCAATCCTGAATGTTCATTGGAAGGGCTGAAGCTGAAGCTCCAATACTCTGACCACCTAATGTGAAGAGCTGACTTATTAGAAAAGACCCTGATGTTGGGAAAGATTGAAGGTGGGAGAAGAAGGGGATGACAGCGGATGAGATGGTTGGATGACATCACCAACCCAATGGACATGGATTTGAGCAAGCTTTGGGAAATGGTGTAGCACAGGGAAGGCTGGCGTGTTGCAGTCCATGGGGCTGCGAACAGTCAGACATGACTGAGTGGCTGAACAACAACTCACTACTCTCATAATCACTACTCTGTTCTCTGTATTTACATGTTTTCTGTTTGATTTTTTTTTGCTCCTTTGTCTATTATTTATTTGTTATATATTTATTTTTATATTCCATGGATGTGTGAAATCATGCGCTGTTACTTTTTCTCCTTCTGACTTATTTTACTTAGCATGATATTCTCAATGTCCATCCATATTGTTGCAAATGGCAATATTTCATTGTATGTGTGTGCGGCTGGATAGAGTTTCAATGTATATATCTATATAGAGACATAAATTCATATATCTATATACATATATAGAGAGAGAGCTTCATATATATCATGTGAATATATATGATGATTCAGAGATTACATGCGTGAATGCTCAGTCACTTCAGTCATGTCTGATTCTGTGAGCCTATGGACTGTAGCCTGCCAGGCTCTCCTGCATTCTTACCCACTGAGCCACCTAGGAAACTATATATATGTATGCTGCTGCTGCTAAGTCGAGTCAGTCGTGTCCGACTCTGTGCGACTCCATAGACGGAAGCCCACCAGGCTCCCCCGTCCCTGGGACTCTCCAGGCAAGAACACCAGAGTGGGTTGCCATTTCCTTCTCCAATTCAGGAAAGTGAAAAGTGAAAGTGAAGTCACTCAGTCGTATCCGACTCTTAGCGACCCCATGGACTGCAGCCTACCAGGCTCCTCCATCCATGGGATTTTCCAGGCAGGAGTAAGGGAGTGGGGTGCCATTGCCTTCTCCATATATATGTGTGCGTGTGTATATATATATACATATATATATATATGGATGGATTTAGTTTATCCATATATATAGTACATATATAGACATAGTGCATCCATATACGTAGTATATATACTATATCCATCCATCAGTGGGCCCTTAGGTTGCTTCCATATCTTGCTTTTTGTAAATAATTCTGTGATTAACATAATGGTGCATATATCTTTTTTCTGTTCAATTGAGTTTTTTAGTTTTTATTTTTAATTGTAGTGTAATTGCTTTATAATGTGTTGGTTTCTGCTGTACAACATTGTGAATCAGTCATAACTATATGTATCCCACTGTGTGTGCATGTCAGTGCTACCTTCTCAGTTGTCCCATCCTCTCCTTCACCCACTGTGTCTACAAGTCTGTTCTATACATCTATGTCTCCACTCATTCCTTGCAAATAAGTTCATCAGTACCATTTTTCTAGGTTCCACATATATGCTTTAATATACTGTGTTTCTTATTCTCTTTCTGACATTCTTCATTTTGTATAAGAGGCTCTAGGTCCATCTACTTCACTACAAATGACTCAAATTCATTCCTTTCTACAGCTGAGTAATATTCTTTTGTATATATGTACCAAAACTTCTTTATCCATTCATCTGCTGGTGGGCATCTAGGTTGCTTCCATATCCTGGCTATTGTAAATAGTGCTGCAGTGAACACATGTGTCTCTTTGAATTGTGTACATGTGTCTTTTTGAATTATGGTTTTCTCATGGTACATATATCTTTTTGAATTTGTGTTTTCATATTCTTTAAATAAATAACAAGATGTGGAATAGCTGAATCTTATGGTTCTATTCTTAATTTTTAAAATAATTTCTATAGTGTTTTTCATAGTGGCTGCACCAATTTACATTCCTACCAATAGTGTATAAGTATTAGCTTTTCCCCACACTTGTAATTTCTTGCCTTTTTGGTAATAGCCATTCTAATTGGCATAAGGTGACATTACAGTGTAGTTTTAATTTTTTATATGTCTTTTAGCCATCCTTATGCCTTCTTTAGAAAATTGTCTATTCAGCTTTTCTGGCCATATATTAATCAGATTGTTTTTTATTGTTGAGTTGTATGTATTCTTTATATATTTTGAATATTAACCATTTTCAAATATATGACTTGCAGATATCTTCTCCCAACAGTAAATTGTCTTTTCACTTTGTGCATGGTTTCTGTTGCTGGGAAAAAAATTTTTAATTCAGTGAAGTCCCATTTGTTTTACTTTTGCCTTTGTTGCCCTTGCCTGAGGAGACATATCCAAAAATATATTGCTAAGACCAATGTCAAAAGTTGTACTTTTTTTTTTTTTCTTCTAGGAGCTTTATGCTTTAAGGTTTTATATTCAAGTATTTAATCCATTTTCAGTTGATGTTTGTTTATGGTGTGAGATGGAGGTCTAGTTTCATTCTTTTGATGTCTAATTTTCACAGTATTGTTTACTGAAGAGACTCTTCTTTATCCACTTTATGTTCTTTACTCCTTTGTCATAAATTAATTGTCTATATGAGAGCTTATCTTTGTTCCATTGATCTATATGTCTGTTTTTCTGCCTGTATCATGTTGTTCTGATTACTATAGCCTTGTAATACAGTTTGAAATTAAGAACTATGATACCTGTAGCTTAATTCTTTCCGCTCCCCCATCCCACCCCACCGATGGATTGCTTTGGCTATCCACAATCTTTTGTGGTTCCATATAAATTTTAGGATATTTGTTTTATACCTGTGAAAAATGTTGCTGGAATTTCAATAGGGATGACATTTATTTATTTATTTTATTTAGTTTTATTATTATTTTTTTTTACTTTACAATATTGTATTGGTCTTGCCATACATCAACATGCATCTGCCACAGGTGTACACATGTTCCCTATCCCTCTGGGTCATCGCAGTGCACCAGCCCCAAGCTTCCTGTATCCTGCATCGAATCTGTAGATTACTTTAGGTAATATGCATATTTTAGGAATGTTAGTTTTTCCCAATCTTGAGCACAAAATATCTTTCCATTTCTTTGTGTCTTCTTCAATTTATTTCAACACTATCTCATAGTTTTCTTAGTATATATCTTTTACCTCATCTAGATTTATATCTAGGTGTTTTATTCTTTGTTTATTGCAATTTTAAATGGGATTGTTTTCTTAATTTCTGTTTCTGCCAGTTCATTGTATGTAAAAATGCAACACATTTTTTATATTGATTTTGTACCATGCAACTTTACTGTATTTGTTTATTATTTTTAGTATTTTTGGTAGAATCTTTACAGTATTATAAATATAAAATCGTGTTAGCTGAAAACAGTGACAGTTTTACATTTTCTTTTTGTATGTGTGTGCAACCCAATCATTGATATAGACTAATCCCATGTCCTTTCCAGCT
Organism: Bos mutus; assembly: GCF_027580195.1. Taxonomy (NCBI): domain Eukaryota; kingdom Metazoa; phylum Chordata; class Mammalia; order Artiodactyla; family Bovidae; genus Bos; species Bos mutus. The sequence goes on along the minus strand of NC_091631.1, from coordinate 77,170,612 downwards.
ATATTCCAATACAAAATATAAAATAAGTTAAAAAAAAAAGGTCAACATGAATCAGTGATAGGTTTGACAGAAAATAACAAAATTCTATAATGCAATTATGCTTCAATTAAAAAACAAAAAATTTTTAAAAATGAGGGTCATTATAACTGCTTCAGAGCATTGAGATTGTTTCTACCAGATATCTTTAAGGAGAGGAGAAAAGACACAGTTTTACTTTTCTTTTTCAGTTTGAAAGCTTTTTATTTATTTTCCTTGTCTAATTGCTCTAGTACTATGCTGGTGTGCTGCAGTCCACAGGGTCCAAAGAGTCAGACATGACTTTGCAAGTAAACAACACCAACAAGGCCTGTGATGAATAAGAATGGTGAGAGAGGACTCCTTGTCTTGAAGACCAAATATTTTTGTTCTAAATGTATAACATTATGTCCTGTACTTCCCATTTAACATTATATCAACATATCTATAATATTATATAAAGGTCCATCTAGTCAAGGCTATGGTTTTTCCAGTAGTCATGTATGGATGTGAGAGTTGGACTATAAAGAAAGCTGAGCACCAAAGAGTTGATGCTTTTGAATTGTGGTGTTGGAGAAGACTCTTGAGAATCTATTGGACTGCAAGGAGATACAACCAGTCCATCCTAAAGGAAATCAGTCTTGAATATTCATTGCAAGGACTGATGCTGAAGCTGAAACTCCAATACTTTGGCCACCCGATGCAAAGAACTGATTCATTTGAAAAGACCCTTATGCTGGGAATGATTGAAGGCAGGAGAAGGGAACGACAGAGGATGAGATGTTTGGATATCATCACTGACTTCATGGACATGAATTTGAGCAAGCTCTGAAAGTTGATAATGGACAGGGAAGACTAGTGTGCTGAAGTTCATGGGGTTGCAAAGAGCGGAACATGACTGAGTGACTGAAGAGATAATATTGTATATAAAGAATGAGATAGCTAATATTCCTCTGAATAGGTATATTCTAAGTTTTTAGCATTCCACCAAATAATTGGATAGACTATTTTCAGTTTTTATCAAGTTCATGGTGTCCTATTCCTAATGTTTTTTTATTGACTATTACCATGAATGGAAATCTCATTATCATAATCCATGAACATTATATAGTTACTGATAATATCTGATAGTAGATTTCTATTCCTATGAGCAGTATCTGAGAGTATCATTTTTATTTCATTTTTTGCAGCATTAAATGTCTTAAAAATTTGTCTTAATTTAAATGATGAAAATAATACATTAATTTATAATGCTGGTACCATAAAAGGAATTTGATATTTTTCTGTGATTTTAAACCTATTTTATTTATCCTTTTGTCAATTTTGCATTTATACCTGTTTTCTATTTAAGTATTGCAGTTTGTACATTTCTTTTACAATTTAAATGCTCTGTTCCTCTTTTTATAGGTAGTAATATTAATTATTCAGACCTTTGGATTAAACCTATAAACACTTTTTAGGAACAAATTGTAGCTTTTGATTTTAACATTTATTGCAGATGTACTTCTTATTTGTTTTTACTCATTAAACATTATTTTAATCATTTTAATCATTAAAGCATCATTGTAAAGGATTTCAGTTGTTTATGATAGTGAAATATGATCATCTCATCCTTTATGGTATTCCTTTGCTTCTAAATTTAGGGATCTTTCTCTACTTCACAGGTTTGATCACTATTCATATGCATGTATATATCTTATTTACATATTTATGGTTTTATTTTCATATATATTTTCATTGAACTTAACTTTAAAATCCATTTGAGATTTAATTTAAAAAAACATTTGAAAATTTTTCATTCAGCTTGACTAATTATCTTGACAATATGAATGATTTATTTTAAATTGAATAGTTATATAGAATTTTTTTTTTATTTTTTTAATATATAAATTTATTTATTTTAACTGGAGGTTAATTACTTTACAATATTGTATTGGTTTTGCCATACATCAACATGAATCCACCACAGGTATACACGTGTTCCCCATCCCGAACCCTCCTCCCTCCTCCCTCCCCATACCATCCCTCTGGGTCGTCCCAGTGCACCAGTCCTAAGCAACCAGTATCATGCATTGAACTTGGACTGGCAATTTGTTTCATATATGATATTATACATGTTTCAATGCCATTCTCCCAAATCATCCCACACTCTCCCTCTCCAACAGAGTCCAAAAGACTGTTCTATACATCAGTGTCTTTTTTGCTGTCTCACATATAGGGTTATTGCTTTAGAAACTAGATGCTGATGAAAAATTGACTGGGTTCAGTCTCTTCCCCATCACTCTCTAGTTGGGAAATAGTTTTTTAGAAAGCTCCTTTCTCAGTTTCTCATCTGTAAAAAATGAGGAGGCTAAGAGCAACTCTGACAAAGTGTTCTATAAAGCATTATGTTAAAATTTGTTTAACAATTACCTATGACCAGACTGTTCTTATTATTATTTACTTTTCTCTGATGAAATATTTTGCTAGTTTTATGGTCGGTTTAATTATAAGGATTTTTATAATTTTATATAGTCTTTTCTAGAACATTATGTTTGGTTAAAATAAACTTTTAAAATATTTGTAAAATGTCTGAATTAAACCTTATCCTGCTAGATATTTTGGTTGCACATTACTAGTTGCAAAACAGATGCTTAACATATTAAATATTTATTAACTTAATTTGCAAAAGTGTCAAGAATGTACTACACACTGGTCATACAGTCTTTTTATGGGACTTCCCTGGTGGCTCAGATGGTAAATTGTCTGCCTGCAATACAGGAGACCCAGGTTCGATCCCTGAGTTGGGAAGATCCCCTGGAGAAAGAAATGGCAACCCACTCCAAGTACTCTTGCCTTGAAAAATCCCATGGACAGAGGAGGCTGGTAGGCTACAGGTCATACAGTCTTTTTATACTATTATGTAAATCTATATCCTTAGATCCAGCTCTTTTAATCAGGATTCTATATTTTGCCTATGCTAGGCCAATCATGTTTTCTGTTCTGGGACTCAGAATTTGAGCAGACTATTAGTCTCGGTTCCGAAGAGGGAGAAAGTCAGGAAAGATTCATCAATTCTGAAAGTTAATATGTATCAGTAAAGCACAAAAATGATAAAAAGGCTGGCTTCCTTTTAATACCCAAACACAGTTCTCTGAGATGTCAAATTATAGGACTAAAGTGATATTCCAGTTATAGATAAAGGGATAAGGCAGTTTCTGAACTGCAACTCATTTCAATGTGAAGAGAATAAAGTTATAAACTTTTAATAGAAAACTATGACTCTTTTCCCCTATATAAAAGTATAATTATCAATCAGCATATAGAATATTAGAAATGAAAATTGCAGCCCTCACTGTAATGTTTAGGAAGATAACTGCTAATCATCATTGTGAGGTTTATCTGTAGAGGAATATTATTCATTTTTTTTTCAGATAATCATACAAAATGGAATAGGAAAATAAGTCATGATAACACAGAAGATAATATTCTCCTCCCATTAAATATACTTAGTTCTTAACATTTGTAAATGGCAATAAATATTGATTAACACTTTATTCTTTATGCAAGACTGTAGTCCATGGGGCACAAAAGAGTTAGACATGACTGAGCAGCTGAGCATACATGCACATTTATTAATTACTAAAATATTATATGTATACAATTGTACATATAGGTATAGATATAGGTATATATTTATAGAACTGAAAATGTAAGTGCTTGAGTATTGTTTAAAACAGTAATACATATATCTTTAATAATATATATTCCCTCTCCTGCATGTCTCCTGCTTCTCTGTAAACATACCAAATAGCACAACAATTGGCTTGGGTTATGGCTCAATAATTAATATACTGAATAAGCTATATTCTCTGTTATTTTTACTCTATTTATGTTTAAAGACAAATTTTAAGAAATGAGTTTCTCTTTATAGGAAATTTCTTCTGTCAGAAATAATTAATTAATAAAATTAAATTTACAGCTGTTTTTGCATCATAGTATGTTCTAAATTTTTTCATATTTTCCAAAGTATAGTGTATATATGCATATTTACTTCATATTTTCCCATGGACTTTTAAAATTTTGTTTGATACCCTGATAATAGAATTTCTTTAAATTTGTGACTCTTTCTGATTTCTATAAAATTTATGCATTTCAAATTGTTACTGAAATTCCCTGCTGTTTAGGAATAGTTGGGTATTGGGTATTAGTGTTATATTAATTTACATTAGTTATTTTTTAGTTTTAGGATTTTTCAGAGAAACAGAACACTGGAGAAGGAAAGAGAAGTAATTCATTCCAGCATTTTTTCAGTTCAGTTCAGTCGCTCAATCATGTCTGACTCCTTGCCACCCCATGGACAACAGCACTCCAGGCTTCCCTGTTGATCACCAACTCCTGGAGCTTGCTCAAACTCATATCCATAGAGTCGGTGATGCCAGCCAACCATCTCATCTTCTGTTGTCCCTTTCTCCTCCTGCTCTCAATCTTTCCCAGCATCAGGGTCTTTTCCATAGAGTCAGTTCCTTGCATCAGGTGGCCAAAGTATTGGAGTTTCAACTTCAGCATAGGTCTTTCCAATGAATATTCAGGACTGATTTCCTTTAGGAATGACTGGTTTGATTTCCTTGCAGTCCAGGGGACTCTCAGAATCTTCTCCAACACCACAGTTCAAAAGCATCAATTATTTGGTGCTCAGCTTTCTCACATCCATACATGACTACTGGAGAAATCATAACATTGACTAGATGGACCTTTGTTGGGAAAGTCATATCTCTGCTTTTTAATATGCTGTCTAGGTTGGTCGTAGTTTTTCTTCCAAATAGCAAGTATCTTTTAATTTCATGGCTCCAGTACTTTTGCCTGGAGAATTTCATGGACAGAGGAGCCTAACAGGCTACAGTCCATTGGATCACAAAGAGTCGGACATGACTGAGTGACTGACACACACACAAACATATACAACAAAAACAAAGCAAAACCAATGTCCCAGCTCAAAGCAGTCAAGTAAGAGGACGTTTCCTCCTACTCGTGGGAAGGTCAGTCTTTTTTGCTATTTAAGCTTTCAGCTGATTGGATAAGGCTCACCTACTTTGGGGAGTGCAATCACCTTAATTTAGTCTACCATTTGAAGTATCACTTACCCAGAAACACCTTCAAGACATACTCAGAAAGATGTTTGACTAAATATCTGGGCACCCCATGGCCCAGTCAAGTTAATACATAAAATTAACTATCACAGATTCATTTTCTGTTTATTTGGTTTTATTTTTTAAATTCATAATTATTCAAGCCATTATCATTGAATGAAATAATTTTCTTCCTTTTCAATCTTATTTTATTTCTTCTGGTTATAGTCTCCTCTGCTTCCCCTTGTGGTATTCCTCACAGTTCTTCCCTGAACCTTCTTTCCCAGGTAATCTCATTGTTCATGTGGCCTCATCTACCATTCATTGATGTTTTAGTCTGACTAGGTTACAATAACAAAATATGATACATTTGGGAGACTTAAATAGCAGACATGTATTTCCCCATAGTCTTGGATGCTGAAAGTCTGAGGCCAATGTATAAGCAATGTCAGTTTCTGTATAGACCTCTCTTCCTGATTTGTAAATGGCTGCATTTTTACTGTGTGATCACTTGACAGAGAGAGAAAAAGAGCAAACTCTTTGATATCTTTTCTTATATAAACATTAATTCTTGAGGGACCCCTCCTGATGATCTTATCTAAATCTAATTTCTCTCAATGGCTCCAGCTCCAAATGCAATCACATTGGGAAGCAGAACATCAATACATGAATTTTGGACAGACACAATTGAGCCCATAGCAATTGACAGCATTCAAGTCTATATTTTAGCCAGAATCACTATCATGATTTGAATGATATCCTCCTCAAATTCATATTTTCAAATACTAACTTGTATTTAGAGATAGGACCTTTAAAGACATTAAGAGATTAGGCTAAATTTAAAATAAGGCTCTTAGGGGTGGATACTAATCTAATCTGACAAAATAAGTCCTTTGAAGAAGAGGTTATTTGAATACACAAAGAAATACCTTGGGCTCATGATTACAGAAGGAACAAAGCAAAAATGTGGTCATTAGCAAGACAGAGAAAGAGGCCTCAGAGGAAGAAAACCTGCTAGAATCTTACTTAGACTTTCAGCTCCCAGAACTATGATAAAATGAATTTCTATTTGTTTCATCCACCTAACCTGTGTTAGTTTTTTTTTATGGCAGTACTGGCAAACTAGTATGTTGGTTTTCTAGAAATGTGTACCTGTATTTTAACTGACTGCTAAATATTATTGCTTAGATATTTTACCAGCAATTTTAAGTAAACTTGTCTCAGAATGAGCTCATTTTACTTCTTGTCTGCACCCAACTTTCACCACATCATCTTCCCAACAGTCAGTCTATAAAATAGCATGACTTCGGCCCTGAGTTTTAAAGGGCTCCTCTCCGGTTACTCTCCAGCTGAACCCTTCTTTTCAGGTTGAGAGATTACAGGACTACTGATGTGCTCTTTGGGTGCTGAATCCTTACTTTTGAACCATAGTTCTTATTCCAGGACATCAACATTCCTTCCTTTAAGCTTGCATGATTTTCTTCCTAGATATTGTCCCCTTGAAAGCAAGCCTCTCTATGCCAACACTTGCAGCACAGGAGTGATAGCTCAATGGACGTCTGTTTCCAAGGGTTGTGGATATATAGGCTATAGACTTCAAATAAAGGATAAAGGCCACTGGTGGAAAAGAGGGGAGGTAAGGACCAGATCTATTTCTGTCACCATATCCTAGGGCAAAATTTTGGAAAGTTTGAGTTCTAAACTTGTAACTGGCCTTTTAGGCTATGCAGGTGAGGGAATAGAACACCTTTATTAAGCTATTTGTTGCTTGCTTCACAGCTTTCATGTATGCAGACCTATGTAATAAAGGCACATTGATACTTTTATAATGGGTCCCACACATGTTAAGGACTGGACAGTTCCTCATATTTGACTGCTGGGATCTCTTTTCTCTCTTATGTTCTATTGTCATGAATGACACTAACAGACACCTTTTATTTATGCTTAATGTTTATCATCTTTGATTCCTTCTTTCTCCCATTGCCTATACTAAATGATTTGGTGGCCTTGTCAGTTATACCTTCCAGATATCCCTTACATCTCTCCACTTCTCTTTATCTTTACAAACACTACTCTAGTCCCAACTTACTCTCCCAACTAAATCCCTATATTCAGTCTTGTATCAATCTATCCATTTTCCTGTATTGAAGATAAAGTGAACTATAAAGAGAAACACACAAATCTAATCTGATCTTGTAAATCTCTTTTAAAATTGTTCAATGATTTGTTATTTCTTTCAGGCTCAAGTCTATCTACACTGTTATCTGGTTACACAAAAATGTTCATGCTATGCTCCAAACATACTTTTCTAGATTTAGCTCTGGCACTTATCTCCTTACCCAAATTATATAGAACCATGAATTTCTTTAATTCCTGGAATTTGTCTTATTTTCTCCAAACTTTACAATTTTCACAGATTCTATCTGTCTGGCTAATTTCTACTTATTCCATAGATTGCAATTTACAAATCCCATCTCTTGGAAGATTTCCCTGAACTGTCAAACCTGCATCCATTGCCTCATAGGGTCTACCTCTTATTAACATAATGATTATTACACATTAATTATCTATTTTCCCCCAAATCTATGAGGTTGTTTCTGTCTTGCTCAACTTTATATCCACAGTGATTAGCAGAATACTTGGAACCTCACAGAAGTCATAAAATAATAATTCATGACACTGAAAACAGAATTTATATATATTTTGATATTGCTAAAGCTATAAAACACTGACATATATAAAATTTATATGTATTCTACATTGAAAATATACTTGAGATATTATTTTGACATTTCCATTAAATCTGTTCACACTCACTAAAAATCATGCATAGCTATGAAGCGTTTATGTATTCAAAGGGTCTGCTTTCCTTTATGGAAAAAAGCATAGTCCTTAAAAACCCTGGCAGGTGAGGCCCACTGCAGTGGACCTCATGTTTCTGATAGCTTGCCCTGGTCATCATATTGTCCCTTAACTAATGGCTAGGAGTTTATGGGGCCAACAGATGGAAGCATATGGATTCTACATTTTCCTTTGATACAACATTCTGGGTAACTGGAATTCTGGTTTGAACAGCCCTAACCTCCTTCTACTCTTGCCTGGAAAATCCCACGGATGGAGGAGCCTGGTAGGCTGCAGTCCATGGGGTCTCTAGGAGTCGGACACGACTAAGCAACTTCACTTTCACTTTTCACCTTCATACACTGGAGAAGGAAATGGCAACCCACTCCAGTGTTCTTGCCTGGAGAATCCCATGGATGGGGGAGCCTGGTGGGCTGCCGTCTAAGGAGTCACACAGAGTCAGACACGACTGAAGTGACTTAGCATAGCAACCTCCTTCTAGTATCTGGAACACTTCTTGGTTTGTCTTCCTAAAAAAACGCAGTATAATCACTGCATCCAACACTAAATTTACAGAGGAGGGGACCAAATGGTGATTCTAAAAGGAAACTGATGGAACTGATACATCTTGGTTTGTCTTCCTAAAAAAACACAGTATAACCACTGCATCCAACCCTAAATTTACAGAGGAGGGGACCAAATGGTGACTCTAAAAGGAAACTGATGGAACTGATACATCTGTGCACACAAGATTATATATATATATATATATTTCCAATTATGGTAAAAGTCGCACAATATTAAGCATGCTATTCAAAGATATTTATTTAGGTCTATAGTTCAATGGCATTAAGTACATCTGTACTGTTGTACAACTCTCACCATCATCCATCTCCTGAGTTTTTCACCTTTTTAAACTGAAATTCTGTCCCCATTAAACACTAACTACCTATTTCCCTTCCCACCCTCACCCTCTGGTATCCACCAATGTACATTCTGACGCTATGAATTTGACTATTTAAGGTACCTTATATAAGTGGAATCAAACAGCATTTGTCTGAATCTAATGTGTATTGGAATGCATTTTTAAGGTTAATTTAACATATATCCTACAAACAGATTGCTTTTCTTACTTTTCCATTCTACTATATGGTAGGCCCTCATTAGTTATCTACTTCATACATAATAGTGTACATATGTCAATCCCAGTCTCCCAGTCCATCCCACCACCACCCTGTCCCCCTTTGTGTCCATACATTTGTTCTCTAGGTCTGTGTCTCAATTTCTGCTTTGCAAATCGGTTCATCTGTATCATTTTTCTAGATTGCACTCATATACCTTAATATAAGATGTTTGTTTCACTCTTTCAGACTTACTTCACTCTGTATGACAGTCTCTAGGTCCATTTGTGTCTTTGCAAATGGCACAATTTCATATCTATTTAAGGTTGAGTAACATTCTATTGTGTACATGTGTCACATCTTCTATATCCATTTCTCTGTTAATGTCCATTTTAGTTGTTTCCATCCCTTGGCTATTGTAAACAGTGCTTCAGTGAATGTTGGGATGCATGAATCTTTTGGAATTATGGTATTCTCTGAGTACATATCCAGGAGTGGGATTGCTGGGTCATATAGTAGTTTTATTTTTAGTTTTTTAAAGAATCTCCAAACTGTTCTCTATAGTGGTTGTATCAATTTAGATTACACAGCAATGTAAGAGGGTTCTGTTATATACAATTCCTCCCCAGCACTTACGGTTTGTAAATTTCTTTTTTCTTTCTTTCTTTTTTTTTAATGATGACCATTCTGACCAGTATGAAGTGGTACCTCATTGTAGTTTTGATTTGCATTTTTCTAATAATTAGTGATGTTGAGCATCTTTTCATGTGCCTTTTGGCCACATGTATGTCTTCTTCAGAGAAAAGAAGACATTTAGGTCTTCCAAACATTTTTTGATTGGGCTGTTTGTTGTTTGATATTGAGCTTCATGAACTATTTTTATATTTGGAGATTAATCCCTTGTCAATTACTTAATTTGCAAATATTTCTTCCCATTCTTCGGGTTATCTTTCTGTCTTGTTTATTTTTACAAACAAAACTGAAAACATATCCATGAAATAAAATTGATAATTTGGCTTTTTTACAGTTAAAATCTTCTGCAAATATGATATTAAAGATGTGAAAAGATCAGCCACAGTCTGGGAGAAAATATCTACAAAGCATATGGTTGCTAAAGAACTTGTATCCAAAATACAAAGAACACTTAATCTTCAGGAATAAGAAAACAAACACAACTAAAAAATGAAGAAAAGAAATCTGAACAGACACTTTTTAAAAAAAGATCTAGAGATGTGAAGTAAGCATGTGGCAATATGACAGATGCTCAAAACTATTTGCCATCAGGTAATTACAAGTTAAAACAGCAATGAGATACCACAAAATACCCATTTAAATGGCTAAAATTAAAAATAAAATGACAATGCCAGTTGTTGGAGAGAATGAGGAGCAACAGGTATTCTCATTCATTGCTGGTGGGAATGCAAAATGATAGAGTCACTTTGAAAACAGGTTGGGAATTTCTTACAAGGCTAAATATAGTCATACAATAAAATCCAGAAATTATATTCTTTGCCATTTCCCAAATAAATTGAAAATTTATGTTCACACAAAAATCTGCACATAAATGTTCAGAGTAGCTTTATTTTTAATTGACAAAACTAAAAACAACTAATTTATCCTCAGTAGGTGAATGGATTAAACACACACTGCCATATACAGTAGAAACTAAGACAATATGTAAAGCAACTATATGCCAATGAAAATTAACTAAAGGAACAAACAAACAAAACACCCTACATTCTGAAACATCTGTAAAAGGAAATATATTTAGCTAGAGAAAAATGTGAAGAAAGCTAAATGCGTATTGCTAAGTGAAAGAAGTAGAAGATATTAAGAAGAGGCGGCAAGAATATACAAAGGATCTTAATGACCCAGATAATCACGATGGTGTGATCACTCACCTAGAGCCAGACATTTTGGAGTGTAAAGTCAAGTAGGCTTTAGGAACCATCACTATGAACAAAGCTAGTGGAGGGTTGGAATTCCAGTTGAGCTATTTCAAATCATAAAAGATGATTCTATGAAAGTGCTGCACTCAATATGCCAGCAAATTTGGAAAACTCAGAGTGGCCACAGGACTGGAAAAGGTCAGTTTTTCTTCCAATCCCAATGAAAGGCAATGCCAAAGAATGCTCAAACTACCGCACAATTACACTCATCTCACATGCTAGTAAAGTAATGCTTAACATTCTGCAAGATAGACTTCATCAGTATTTGAACTGAGAATTTCCAGATGTTCAAGCTTGATTTAGAAAAGGCAGAGTAACCAGAAATCAAATTGCCACATCCACTGGATCATTGAAAAAGCAAGAGAGCTCCAGAAATACATCTACTTCTGCTTCACTGACTGCCTTTGACTGTGTGGATCACAGCAAACTGTGGAAACTTCTCAAAGAGATAGGAATACCAGACCACCTTATAATGCCTCCTGAGAAATCTGCATGCAGGTTAAGAAGCAATAGTTTGAACTGGACATGGAACAATGGACTGGTTCCAAATTGGGAAAGGAGTACATTGAAGCTGTATATTGTCACCTTACTTATGGAACTTCTATGCAGAGTACCTCATGCAAAATGCCAGGCTGGATGAAGCACATGCTGAAATAAAGAGTTCCAGGAGGAATATCAATAACCTGAGACATACAAATGACACCATCCTTATGGCAGAAAGCAAAGAGGAAATAAAGAGCCTCTTGATGAGGGTGAAAGAGGAGAGTGAAAAAGTTGACTTAAAACTCAACATTCAGAAAACTAAGATCATGGCACCTTGTCCCATCACTTCATGGCAATAGATGGGGAAACAATGGAAACAGTGACAGAGTTTATTTTTTGGGCTCCAAAATCACTGAAGATGGCAACTGAATTCACAAAATTAAGACACTTGCTCCTTGGAAGAAAAGCTATGACAAATGTAGATGACATGTTAAAAAGAAGAGACATTACTTTTCCATCTAAGGTCCATCTAGTCAAAGCTATGGTTTTTCCAGCAGTCATGTATGGACGTGAGAGTTGGACCATAAAGAAGGATGAGCATCAAAGAATTGATGCTTTCGAACTGAAGTGTTGGAGGAGATACTTGAGAGTCCCTTGGACTGCAAGGAGATCAAACCAGTCAATCCTAAAGGGAATCAACCTTGAATATCCCTTGAAAGGACTGATGCTGAAGCTGAAGCTGAAGCTCCAATACTTTGGCCACCTGATGCAAAGAGCCAATTCATTAAAAAAGACCCTGATGCTGGGAATGATTGAAGGCAGGAGAAGGGGATGACAGAGAATGAGATGGCTGGATGGCAGCACTAATTCAATGGCCATGAGTTTGAGCAAACTCAGGGAGGTGGTGAATGACAGGGAAGCATGGCATGCTGCGGTCTATGGGATCACAAAGAGTTCGATATGACTGAGTGACTGATCAACAAAAAATGAAAGAATCCAATTTGAAAGCTGCTGTTTGAAAAAGACAAATCTATAAAAATGGTGAAAGATCTGTGGTTTACAGGAACTTGGAGGCAATTTTTTGGAGTTAAAACATGAGTTTTTTAAAGTAGAAATCAAATTATTATATATGATACCATGACACTAAGCATTTGTATAAGGCCATAGAACTTGACAACACAAAAAGCAAGCTTAAACATATACAAATTTATAAAAATAATGTGAGCATTGTAGGATATAAGATAGAATATAGACTTTATGAGAGAGTCCAGCTGTTTTACAAATATATAAAATGACCTCACAGAAGGGATATGATGAGATCCCCTATTGACCTAAGTAGTTTTGTAAATGACTGAAGTCTGTTAAGACTAAAGGCAGAAAAACTGTACAGAGCCTGGTAATCTGATGGATAAAGCTTGTTCCCATGAGGGTACTAGTTAAAAATTCTGATACTGCTGTACATATACCCTGGAATTAAATAAATAAATGACAAATGGTGGGAGTTAGATTTCTCACTGTTGAATTGGAAGGTTACAGAAAAGCAAGAGGAGGATGCTATAAAAATCTAGATAATGAGAGATTGTGGTGGAAGACACGTATGAATTCATGTATAGGTTAATATACACACACATGTTCACATACTGAAACATTTTTGGATGTGTATGTGTGTGTGTGTGTGTGTATATATATATATATATATATTCCCCACCAGTCATGTCCAACTCTTTGTATATCTATGGAGCATAGCCCGCCAGGCTCCTCCATCCATGGGATTTTCTGGGCTAGAATACTGTAGTGGGTTGTCATTTCCTCTTCCAGGGGATCTTCTTTACCCAGAGACTGAATGTGAGTCTCCTGCATCTTCTGCATGGCAGCTGGATTCTTTTACCACTTAGCCACTTAGTTCATATATACACATATATGTATATATACATAGGTTATATGCACATATGTGAAATCTTTCTTTGTCAGCTAAGATATCCTAGAAGCCATAATACCCTAATAGCAATAAACAAGCACATCTAGAACCCAGATCTTGGTTTCTAATGTCATTCTTTCATAATAGGAACCACCGCTTCTTGGAAAAAAAATGGCTCATTCTAGGCCCGAGGCAGAAAATATAAAAGATGATTTTGAAACATGCCAAAAAGCAGGGAAAAGCTAAAAACAAAAACATAAGCATAAGGTATATCAAAGGTACACAGGAGACAACTAAAGCCCCCAGAGGTCTAAGCTGGAACATTCTGAGCAACAATAACAAAAAATAATGTCATTAGATTATAATCTAAAGTAAATGATCAATAGTTATGAGCGTGTACTAATAGAAATAAATGACTACATGCATAAACGATGGAGAATATTCCAATGCCTCATGCAGAAAAATCTAAAATTACTTTTGTATATACTCTACCTTCTTAACTCTGGGCTGTGCACAGAGGATTTCTTCTAAAGAGTACAGTATGAAAAAGCAGAGTTGAGGGTAAGTAGAAGAAATTCTGAAAAACTGGTTCCACCTCAGCTAGGTGAACAAGGACAACACTGTAATTGTAAGTCCTATTAATCATACATACCCTCCATGTGATGTGATTAAGACAGTACTTCTGTGATCCTCCTCTCGCAAATCCATAATTCAATCTGATCATGGGAAAATATCTGACAGATCACAACTGAAACATATTTCACAAAGTACTTGTTTGGTCATCCTCAAATGACCCCCAGGCCATTAAAAGCAAGGAAAGTGTGAGAAACTGCCATAGTAAAGAGGAGCCCAAGTGGATATGACAGTAAAATGTAACATGCTATATTGGAAAGGAAAAAAGACATTAGGCAAAAACAAAGGGAATCATAATAAATTATGGCCTTAAGTTAATAATAATGTATCCAATTAATTGAAAGAAATATAGCATGCTAGTGTAAGACATTATATAGAGGGGGAATTGAGTATGTAACTTGTACTAGCTATTTTTCTATATATCCAAAACTTCTCTAAAATAAAAGTTTTCATTTGAAATTTATCTGTGGATTTTTTGAATATGGAAAATTCCACAGTACTAAAAATCAATATAAAACTCAATTAGTGTTTCTTCTTTGAAAATATATAAAGTTGCTGATGCC